>NW_008795909.1:10699918-10701428 GCF_000699145.1 Aptenodytes forsteri
CTTGTAATAAAGCCCAGCACGAAGCTGGCTGTGAGCGAATCCTGCAGGGCTCCGGGCTGTAAAACCCCTCACCCTTAGGGAGGAAACAAACCATAGAGTTATTAAACAGCTTGTAATAAAGCCCAGCACGATGCTGTGAGCGCTGAGCGCTTGCAGGGCTCCGGGCTGTAAAACCCCTCACCCTTAGGGAGGAAACCTCCACCATGCAGGTATGCACCACCTTCACTGCCCCAGCACCTCCCCGGCCCGGGGCAGGGGGTGTGCTGCCCACCAAAACCTCCTTCCCCCGCCAGCCCCACCACTGGGTACAAGGAACGAAGCCGAAGGGCAAACTTTGCCAGGGCAGTGAAGCAGGAGAGGCTCAGCCCGACGCAGCCGCGGCTAAGCCTTATAGCCCAAATTAGCGAACAGCCCAGGGTAAATGAACTCTTTAACAAACCATCCAGTACAGAGTTATTAAACAGCTTGTAATAAAGCCCAGCACGATGCTGTGAGCGCTGCAATCCTGCAGGGCTCCGGGCTGTAAAACCCCTCACCCTTAGGGAGGAAACCTCCACCATGCAGGTATGCACCACCTTCACTGCCCCAGCACCTCCCCGGCCCGGGGCAGGGGCTTTGCTGCCACCTCGCAAGACCCCTGCACCCCCGGGGGCTCTCCCTGCTCCCCCCAGCCCTGGCAGGACCCCCCCAAATGCCTCTCCCCCTTCCTTTGGGCCCCTGCTCTCCCCATGGACCTCACACACATGCCAGGGGACTTGGATTTGCCTGAAGGCAGAAGCGCCCGAGGAGCCGAGCAGGGAAGCGCACACGTTTCCCCATGTAGCAAACGGAGAAGCGCACTCAGGAACATGGAGCAAACCCCTCAGAAAGCAATTAGTGCTTGTGAGAAGCCACGTGCTAGAAACACATTGCCTTTCTGCTTGGGCAAAGGTGCCGGAGTGCGGAGCTGCGGCAGCCAGCCCCTGGCAGGCTGCGAGCAAGGCACTCCCCCGGGGACCCCAAAACGCTGATGGCCAAGGTCAGCAGCCAGCACAGCCCCCTGGCCTGCCCCGCGTGCAGCCAGGGGGGCCCCAGTGCTCCCCAGTGCCCTGCAGCCACCCACCCATCCCTGAGGCCATCTCACCTGGGGACATAATGCTGGCTGCGGGCACCAGGTCACGTCTCATCCTCCTGTCTTGCAAACTGGTGAAATGACGCTGGAAGTGCTCGCTGCAGCCAGGGGACCCTGGAGAGGCAGTTGCTCCATTTTTCCAGTTGTCTTCAGCCAGGACATGGCTCAGGAGACACCAAGTCCTTGAAGGCAAAGGATTATAAATTGGGCTTATACCTCCGGCCAGGCTGGCCTGGGTTCAGGGTGACTTGGTTCACCCTAGGGCAGAGATCCAGCTCTAGCAGAGCCCACATCCCCAAAAATACCCAACTGTTGTGGTTTAACCCCAGCCAGCAACTAAGCACCACACAGCCGCTCACTCACTCCCCCTCCGGTGGGATGGGGGAGAGAATCAGAAGG
>NW_008795909.1:10701855-10704711 GCF_000699145.1 Aptenodytes forsteri
AACGTCCCCCCCTTCCTTCTTCTTCCCCCGGCTTTATATGCTGAGCATGACGTCCTATGGTGTGGGATATCCCTTGGGTCGTGCCCCCTCCCAGCTTCTTGTGCCCCCCCAGCCTGCTCGCTGGTGGGGTGGGGTGAGGAGCAGAAAAGGCCTTGACTCTGTGTCAGCACTGCTCAGCAGTAACTGAAACATCCCTGTGTCACCAACACTGTTTCCAGCACAAATCCAAAACACAGCCCCATAGGAGCTACTGTGAAGAAAATTAACTCTACCCCAGCCAAAACCAGCACACGGTCCTGGGGCTTTCCTTCCACCCCTGACTTCTCCCTGCCCCTTGCGGCCCTTTCCATTGCAGCACATCAGGGGCTGCGGGGCAGCCACCATCTCACTGCCTCGGTGTCCCTGGCACCTCCTTCCCCAGTTAAAACCCTCCAAGACCATTTGCAGGGAATGGCCGAAATGCACCAAGGATCGAGCAGATTGGGGAAGCATATGTCTCTATGCATTTCCCCAGGCACGGAGCGAGGTTCCAGCAGCGCCACTGGCCTCCGCCAGGCAAGACACCGGCTGCCTGCGCTTGCCTGCCCCATGTGTAGTGAGGTAGCAGGACTTAGCAGCAATCAGTGAACGCTTTTTAATTGCAGCATCAGTAATTAAGGGACCCCATCAGTTGCTCCAGCAAGGCCACCACGAGCTGGCTGCAGCCATCTGCTCCCCTTGCCTGGGGACCCCGGTGCCCACAGGGGTGCCAAGAGGGGCACAGTGATTTCTGGTGCTGGGGCCAGGGTCTGGGTGGGAGGACTCCCACCCTGCTGCCCTCCTACCTGCAGCTCAGCTTGGGTAACGGGGCCAGGATGGGGAGCGGAGCCGGTGGGGTTATTTAGTGCCTCAACCCAGACACAGGTGCCTGGCAGTGAAGCTGCCAACCTGTGAACAGCTGCCCACACCAACATGGCCATAAATTACCTGCGGAGCCACCGGGGACCCACGCTGAAGGGGAGGCAGTAGTGGTGTGCAGCCCCACACAGGAGCCCAGCACAGGCGATTAATCCTCATTAGCAGCCTGATGGGGAGACGGGCTTGCCGGGCATGCGGCACAGGGCTTGCTCCTCCAGCAGCGCTGCCCACTCCTGCACTCCTCCATTTGTACCCCTCCTTCCCCAGTGTCCTCCTCTCTGTGAAACTCCCCTTTCTCTCATCCTCCCCCTGCCGTCTCTCATCCTTGTTTCCTTCTGCCTCTCTCCATCCTTTCTTCCCACCTCTCCCTCCAGTGTCCCGCTCCAAAGATGCCCCTGCAGCACTGCTCCCATCCCCAAAGCAAGGGTGAGGCTTGTCCCTGCCCGCCACGCTCAGCTCCCAGAGGGTGCCCGACAGCCCTTGCAAGGATGCAGCCGATGGGACTTGGGCATCCTGTGCCACAGTCTCAGCCACCGACCTCCTGGCTTTCCAGGGAGGAAGATGAAACCAAGACATGCCAAACCATAAGGCCACCTCCAGAGCCCAGAACCACCCTGCTGCACCCCAGCCCTTTGGGACATGAGGCTCATTGGGCAAGGGCAGAGCACAGCCCAGCCTGGGCAGCCAGCAATGCTGTGCAGGGACGTGTCATCCCCAGCACGACATCCCCGAAGCGAGCAAATGCCGCTTCTCGCACAGCAGATGGCAAATCCTACAGCAGGGAGGGGAAGCAGGGTGCCCATCAGCACCCCCCGCTATCGCCTTAACTCTGCATCTCCCTTTTCAGGGCTGGGAGCCAGCACCGGGCTCCCAGACTCTCCCCTCCACCACCCTCCTCTCCCCAGCTCCAGACATCCCCAAGGACACCTCCTGGGGCAGGGACCAACCTCTGCCTCCTGTCCCCAGCCCTTTGCACCCTGGTCCATCAGCCACCGCTCCAGGAGGAAGCATTGAGCTGAAGCAAAAAAGGACCTTGACTTTAAAGAAAATAATAATTCTAGAATAAATAAATAAATAACAAAGCCCAAGCGCAAGTCTGCTTTTAAATTCAAATGTGCAATATGGCCCAGAGCCTCAAAGCCAGAAGGAAACTACAGATTTGGGCAAGGAAACAGGGAATATTTCACTTCAGCTCAGTCCAAGCCGTCATGATTTACACAGCAGCGAGGGAGGGGGGGAGAGCACTGCTCCCCAGGGGCTCTGCAGTTCCAGCAGTCGTCCCCGTCCGCTGCCCCTAGGCTGCTATCCCTGGACCTAAAAAGTTTCTCTGGGCTCTCACACCCCGCATCAGCTCCCCATCACGTCCCGCCAGCTCTGCTTCAGGGCCACAGCTGTGCCAGGGTGAGGGGTTCTCACTGGGGCTCCTGTTTAATCCTCCAGCACCCACGGGCACAGCGTGCTCCTGCGCTGCTGGGGCCCAGGACCCTCCAGCCCGAGCAGGGCGCAGAGCCATGCAGCGTGGCACCCAAGCAGGAGCGTACCTCCCAGACCCCGCTCAGGGGCTGTTTGGGATCACAGAAACGCCGGTGGCCGCAGTGGCTGCCATCCAGCTCGGGCTGGGTGTTTGCATGGGGCAGCAACACCACGACCGCGGCCCCGTCCCGACAGCGAGGCTCCTGCCGCTGCCGGGGGGTTACAGCTCCCACCCTGTCCCAGGGTCAAGGACATTCTCCTGAGCCCCAGGGCATCGCCCAGCCGGCAGCAGTGGTCAGTTCCTGCCCCTCGGGTCCCTCAGTTAACACACCTGCCCCGGGAGCCCAGAGCCGTAACTGGGATTCACATCCTCTGCGGACCACAAGTGACATGAGTTTGGACCCGCCTCAGCCCAAGTCCCTCAGCTGGGCACAGCTAGACTTTTACGTCTCCCGTACTGGGGAGACGGCGCCTGGGTCGTCTGGG
>NW_008795909.1:10704918-10746354 GCF_000699145.1 Aptenodytes forsteri
TGCCCGGCCCCGCCGGCCCGCGGAGGGGCCCCAGCCCCACGGGTGCGGGTCCGGCCCCACGGAGCGGTGGGTGCCCCGCGGCCGCACGGCTCGAGGCCGCGGTGGGTGCAGCAGGGTGGGTGCACCGCACCCCTCGGCGGCAGAGGGCGATGGGGGTCTGGCACAGGGGACCTCGTGCCGAGGGAAGTGATCGGGAGGTGACAGCGAGCCTGGAGCGGGGGGAAAATCCGAATAAATCCCCAGTCCTGTTTTCCCACCACCGCCAGGTGTGTTACCCCCACCACCACCACCCCCCCGGCAGCCCCGCACCTACGCAGGGGTGCGAGGGTGAGGTGGAAGCAGGCATAAGGCGACGGCTGTGCCCACGGCCGCGTCCCAAACGCAGGAGCTGCAGGACCCTGTGCCCAAAGACCAGACACCCCGACGCGTGTGCACCGCCCAGACAGGGCGCGACTTTGCACAGGGACGTCCCGAGAAGAAACCCCTTGGCCCAGCACAGGGAGGTTCAGGGCTGCTGCTCTCAGTGCCGCTGGCACGGTGGCTGCCAGTGGGGCTGGGGAGTGGAGCCCTCCCCGAAAACAGTGGGTACCCTCCAAGCACGGTCCAGCCTCCCCTAAAAACATGGGGGCAACAGAGCACAGCATCACCTCAGTGCAAAAAGAGCAAAGGGAGGGTGCAGGGCCAGCTCCTAGGGGGTGTGAAGGCATGTGGGAGGTGTCGGGGACAGCTTGTCGCTGTGTCACCCCATCCCCACGCACAGCTGCTGGGGCACCATGGCCCTGACGCAGCGACCCAGGGACGGAGGGGCTGCAAAGGCCACACGCGACGCCATGACATCCTCCCCCACATCTCCATGGCACACGCGCATCCTCCGCCGTGAGGGTGGAGAGCGAGGGAGGGGGGAACCGACTGTGGGGTGGGGGGAAAATCTGCTTCACAAATTACCGTTAGTACCAAATGTCCTTTCTTATCAAGACTGGACGGGTATTCAATTTTCTCTTCAAACGCCTGCCTTCTGAAATGGTAATAGAATTTCAAATCTAGGGGAAAAGGAAGGGGAAAAACTGAATATGCAAGGATTAACAATGAGAGAGAGAGACAAAGGAAGAAATTATACCAAAAAAATATAGTCGAAGCCTTTGCAGGAATTAATTAAATACAAATATAAAGAGAAAATTAACAGTCTCATGCTTAGGAGCAGGGAGAAAAGGGATATTTTCTGAGTTTAATTAACCTTTTTTTGCCAAGAACAATGAAGAGGAAGGGGGAAGGGAGGGAGGGGAGAGCAAAGACTCCTAATTGTTTTGCCTTGCAGGACGTAATTATGGGAGCTGGCTGGGCCGGGGGCTGCCCACGTGGGTTTGGGGTGCGTGGGTCCGGCTCGCGCACGTGCCGGGATTGTGTGCATGTAACAACTCATTTGCTGGTCCTAATTGGTAGGTAGATCGGGAGAAGCAAAGGCAGAGCTGGGAAGAGCCGTGGTCCCCCGGATGCCAAGGGGCTCGAGGCGGGTGAGGAGGGGAGGTCCTCTCCCAGCAGCAGCATGGGGGGGGAGAGAGCACTGGGCATCGGTGGGAGGCAGCTGGTGGCCACGGTGGCCGGCAGGGCTGTGAGATGACCTCCGTCCCCGCACTCCCAATTTGTTTGCAGGTTTGGTATCTGCGGTGCTTGGAGGCATCAGTCACAGAGCGACAGCTGCAGGGTAGGATGGGGTTTTGGAGCAGCTGGATGCCAAATCAACGGTCTTTGTCACCACTGTCCCCTCCTGGGGAAAGCAGGGGAGCCAGGCAGTGACAGCAGGATGAAAAGCGACAGGACGAGGAAAGGAAAGGTGATGCCAATGCTAACAGGAGCACCTGCCTGCCGAGTCCTTGCTGCCCTCGTGCGCCATGCCCTGGCGCCTCTGCTTTGCTGCTGCCCGTGCGGGAGCTGTTTGACCGCAGCATGGACTCCAAAAGAGGGGAAGGGGACAAAGCCAGACCTGGAGAGCAGGAGCTCTGGCAACTTCAGCAGCAGGCCAACATTGTGCCCAGCTGTAAGGAGCAGCACGGTGCTCCCTCTGGGCTATGGGCACTGCTGGACAGCCAGGCTTACACCTGCAAGTCCCACAACAATATTTATGGCAACTCACATACCACCAGCGACTGGGAGCCATGGAAATGGGTCAGTCGATGCCCCATGGGCCACTCGAACAAGGGACAATGAACAGCACCATTCTCCTCCTCTGGGTCTCAGTGCTGGGGCTTCTCGTGGAGAGCAGCTCCCCGGAGGAAAGCGCGGAGCTTCGGGGCTGCGGTGCTGCCTGCAAGACGCCTGCAGGTGCTGCCTGCACATGGTGGCTGCAAACAGGCAGCGCGATGGGTTTCCCTGTGCCGTTCGCTACCCCCTTTCGACACCTCGGTGCCACGAGGCTAGGAGCAGGACCTGTCTCCCTCTAACCCCCAGCCATGTGAAGCAGGGATTTCCCGAGGACTCGTCACACGTAACTTCCTTGGGCCACCACCCATGGAGAAGTTCTCTACCCCTGCACCACAAGCTTTCCCAGATACATGCAAAGCCCCCTCCTCTCCCTCCAACCCCCCTCACCGTGATTATACCACCACCCATCTCATACGTGCTCGGTTGGGCGATGGAGAATCCGCGGTCCGCGCTCCTGGACGAGGCCGCAGGCAGCAGAACTGGCTTTCCAGGCGGGATCGGCTGAGCTGAAGCCCGGTTTCCACTTGGTGACAGAATGAGAAATTCATAGTTCCCAGGCAGGAGGCTCCTGAAAGGCACAAGCTGAAGACCCAGACCTCCGCATGGGTCTGGCCCTGCCAGCACGGCATCGCCCAGGAGGACACACACACGGGCTACGGATTACCTGGGAATTGGGACGGGGTGATTAACAAGTTAAAACCAACACAAGCAAGCATTTATTTAACAAACGCGGCTCCTTATCTGTCCAGGAATAGATTGCAAAATTATTCAAGAGTCTTCAGTGTAAATTATTCTCAGTATAAGGATTGTTTAAATTGCAAGCTGGAAATATTCCTGTGAAGTGTACAAGGTATGTGGTAAATTATGTAACCAATTTATGTAATTTATAAATTGAGTTACATAAATTAGCTACACAAGGTACAGCATGAATGTCAAATTGTATACTCAATTGTCACAATAATAGCTCAGCATCAGATTAGCTTGAGGATTAATCCAGACAGTACAAAGTCTGGATGTTACAAATAAATAAATATAAATATCAAACTGTATACCAACATCTCAAACTAGAAAGTTATTGGCATTAATAAAGTGCAGACATTCAATTACTTGTCCGGGGAGAAAAATGAGGCAGAGACAGCAGGATCAGTTTGCTTCTCAGTTTGCACAGACGTCCCCATAGTCAGTGCCCTGCAAAGTGCTTTAGGAAGGGCAGAAACTACCGGAGCCTTCTCCAGAAGTTCATGTCTCACTCCTGGGGTAAGGAATATCTCCATCAACAGTAAGGCGCTACAAAATCACTGATGACTTTGCAATTAAGAAGTTTAGACTAAGGGCACCGTTTACACAGGGCCATGAGTATGGAAAAATCCGTGAATTTGTTGCACAGCTCTGAGACTCACCTGCCATTACTCACTATCCCAAATTTTCAGGACTTGGAGGACCCTTAGGAAACCAGGGAGGTTTCCTAAACTAACAAGGCTGTTAGTTTTCCCCAAGTTAGCAGTCAAAGGTACATTTCAACCAGTTCTTTTCCATGAGCACTTCCCCTCCGCTCCCATAAACTACTCAACCCCCAGGTTCAGCATGGGTGAGACAACCCTGGGCCAGGCACAGCCTTTTTGGACATACAGACACCGTGAGATGAAAGGTGCTTCTCTTGCAGTCTGTAGGTAGAGCTTTCATATAACTTGAAAACCTGGAAAGGGTGTTTGGGAGGATATGTGGGGATTTGGAGCAATGAGAGGAAATATTACAGACCAGTTTATAAATTACTTAACCTAAAATCTAAGGCTGGATGGAAATAACTACTTTGGACCAGAAGAAGCAAGGAGAGCCAGGAGCTCTCCCCGGGGAGCCTTGCTCACGGGGTGGCCCCGTGGGCACTGTGGGCAGTAGCAGGGCTGAGCCACATTTCATACTTTTTGCTCCACTGTCCACGTTCCCAATGAATGCTAAAGGCTTCCGAGTTTCAGAACTTTTTACCTTGTACTCCTTATTAAAATCTAATTTTCTTTCAAGTTGAGAGTGGCAAAATTCTGCTCTCCTGAGAACAGCTGTGATTATATTGTCATCTACTTGCCTAGGAGTGCTGCAAGGTCTGTAGCAGTGTTAGAGCACCAGCTTCCAGTCCCAGGGGTGACTAGAAAGAGATCTAGAGCACAATTCTCTTGAGTACAAGTTATTAAAACCTCCCTGTTAACAGGTGTGCTTGAGTTTCCCAGAGAGCTGTCTGAGTTTGGACCTCCCAAGCAATCCCACGAGGTAAGCGCTGGTGGGCAGTGACCAAATTCACGGTCAGAAGGATGATACAGATTGCCTTAAAATTATGGCATGCACATGGGTCTCATTTTTCTGTGCAATTCCTTGCACTGTTGAACAGAGATTTTTACCCAGCAGAAGAACCACACTTGGAAACATCTGGCGCATTAGGCACAAAGGACTTCCTTTTTCCTGATGTCACACTTGTATACTGTCACCTTGACGTCAGATTCCTATAACGTATATAGATCTAACCCCATTCATTGGCTGAAAATAGCCTCGAATAAAACTACTAGAGTTTATATCAGCACCAAGCAATGCAGGACCACCTGCAGCCTCTGAAGAGCACATCTGTTTTGTTCTTTGAGGAGCTGAAGAACCAGACCCTGCTGTCTGGTTTCCAAGAAGATTATCAGCTTAGACTCTGAAGCATGACTTCTCTTCTCTATCTGTTTGGCCACAGACTAAATTGCGACTTCTCCCTTCAGACAGCACAGTTCATTTTTCCTGGCAACAGGGAGGTCAGGCCAACCAGTGGCTGGGTGGAACCGACAGCTGGCACTGAGGTTTCACGGCTGGGTTTCATTAGGAAGTTAGGGAAAGCAGTCATGAAGTATATTAAATAGATTACTGTGGATATTCCATTTTCTAAACCGCCCTCCAGCCTGGGAATGTATACTTCAGGGTACCAGAAGGCACTACATAAAACAATTAGAATGTAGTCTTGAAATAAACAGATGAGCGTTTTCTCTTTTTGTAACCTCTTTAACTTAGAGATCCCACAGCACTGCACAAGCACCTGATTTAAGTTTGGAACAAGCCTAGCACACAGATAAGTCTACTGGTCTCAGCTTATACTCTGTTTGGACAACCCTGTCTGCCTTCCCACCGCAGAGCCCTGAGATGCGGTCGCAGAGCCGTGCTTGGGAGCAGGCACAAACCTCACGGCAAAAGGTGGCTTCGGACACCTGCAATGCACATGGATGCCAGGCTCAGTCTACATGGCCATCACAGATGCACAGCGCTGATCCATTTAATCCAATAAATTGCAATCCAAGGAAGTTATCATTAGTTGGCAACAGCGCACTGGAAGCTAAGGAGTAGAGGGAAAAAGTCCCAACACAAAGAAGGCTTGCAAAAGAAAAATAAGTAAATAAGGATTAAAGGGACCATGAAGACCGTTTCATTGAAGCAGCCCATAAAGAGCAATTTCTCTGCCTTTTGTAAGCTTTTATTTTGGCTGATATGATTTAAGCTAAATCCTGAACTGGCATTTCCCCCCCGTCTCGTTAAGAGCCACAGAGCTTCATTGCAGTCACCAGCCAGACTTCTTCAGCAGCTGAAAGGCTACTGAAGGAAAAGTAAAGAATTAATTTTTAAAAAGCCATGCTCCCACATGGCTTTATCAAATGGCAAAAACTCAAATCTCTCCCTTAGTTCAGCTACTCGGAGGGGGAATGCACAGCAGCACTGGCAGAGTTCCTGTTTACTTGTTTTATGATGGTTGTAACGAGGAACCCATTAAATTAATAGCCGTACTTTATTTTTAATGCTATGTTTAGCTAATCCTGACTTACAGTGGCACTCGCCATTCATAGAAAATAAAAAATCAAACTCATAATGACGATGGACTCCATCACCAAGAGAATGGATACATAGGGATGTTCAAGAGGTTGTAGGAGGGAAAAAATAACACCCTTCTCATTCCTTCTGAGGGAATGTCACTCGTCCCTCAGCTGGTGCCCATTAGAGAAATCAGCTCAGGCAGTTCAAGGACTAAATAATACAAAACTGACCTAAAGCCATAAGAAAAAAAATTGCCAGATAGACCCATTCCAACTCCACTAGCACCTCAGCACCAGGTACCGAAACACGGAGAGACCCTGCCCCTGCGAGCAAGGAAGCCCTTGGATAGCTCAGTGGTCGGAGGCTGAGAGCTGGTGTGCCTCCTGCACACCCTCGTCCCCAGCGCCAGTGGATATTCTCCTTACCTGTAAGGCTTAAGTTATCCATTCACACACTTCAGTGTACGTACACCCAGGTTAATGACGCAACTGGGTCAAAACGAGCCTTCTTAGATCTGAGGTGGATCTTGGTAACAGCAGCCCTTCAATTTGCCTGTTCAGCGATCGGTGACCCTGGAGAGCTCGAGCAGCTCTGCCCCATACTCAAGAAGGAGCTGCCCACCCAGGGACTCAAGCAGAGCCACTCAGACACAGACACACACGCAGAGGGCATGGCTGGAGCGTGCACACGTGGGCACAGCGCGCTTTCAGCTGTATCTCCCACCAATGCAGGCGAGTACTGACCAAGGACAAGCACACACAGTTAGCGATAGCTGCAGAAGGATCTCACTGGATCAGGGACAAGCAGTTCAGGTGTACTCAGCAGGTCCACCCCCCACTGCCACACAGCAGCCGGGCACTGCATCCCTGTGAGAGCGACAGGCTGAGAGACTCCTAGCACACAGCTCTTAGAAGACAGCAGCTGCCTCAGAGCAGGTGCAACTCAAGTAAAACAAGCCCTTTTTATTACAGAACAAATTGGTAAGGACCAAATGCAGAGAACCCAGGAGGACTCTGAGTTTCCAGCATGATGCTCAGAAAGCCACTGACCACGGCAAGGCTGAATGAGGCCTCCTATAGCTGCTTCTTGCCCTTGGTCATTTCCCGCTTTGCAGCTTGGGTGACCCAACAATCTTTCCTGGTCTTAAACAGTGAAGATAACATTTTCTTTTAAATTCTGTAGAGAAGGAAGTAGGAAATGTACAGGACTGAACGGCATGCATCAGTTTGCCATAAATGTTAGCAGTAGATGGGAATAAAGACAACTTACTCCACAGCTGTCAACCCACTATTAACTCAGTATTCAAAAAGGATTTTGAAATTAAAGCTTTAAGGGATCCATAAGAAGGTGAGCAGATCCTAACTGTTCAAAAAGAGCCATGTGAGCCAAAGGGCTTTGTTTGGGCTCATGCTAATTAGCAAACCTGCTCCAAACATATCAGAAATTGTATTTACTTCTAAACAAACTTTCTGAAAATAAAGGAGGATGCAAAGTAGGAATCAAAATGAGACTCCAGGTCCCCACTGCCCCTTCTCCTACGCTCCCTGGGACAGCAAGTCTTCCATGCAACAGCTCCCACAGCAAACAATACAGGGCAGCAGGAACCAGACACAAGTACTATCAACATCTCATAGCACATTGCACAAACGAAATGGCTGGATCAAGCACAAGCTACTCCACTGAGTGCAAGCAGGAAGAGCATCTAATTTAGGCCATTCGCAAGGGGAAACCAGCTTCAGGAGCAGTTTGTTACATACCCCAGAGGGAGCAGTTGATTTCATCTTCAACTTGGAAACAAAAGTTTGCTGCTCTCCCTAGGAAGGCGACAAAGGAAAGTTCTCTGCCATGTGCTGACCTCTGTAAAAAGTCTGAAAAGAGCACATGTGTCATTAAATCCAAGACACTCTTTTGACACGGAGCCCTCCTGAGACCAGTGGCTGCTCTATTTGCTCCCTCTGGCTTTGCCCCAGGCTGCGCAACTACCAGCCTGCCAGCATAATTACACACCAGAGTGGGAGATGGAGGGGCATCGTTACTTGCCCTGAACAACCTCAGCACGAAGATGACTACTGGTCCAGGCTAATCACTTCAGCCTGCATCACCCTTCACTCTCCCAAGGCATCAGCCCAGGAGAACTGGGAAAGTGATGAGAAACCAAGACACGTACCAGGAACAGAGTGATAAGGCTGACAGATAAGGAGGGCAGGCGAGTCAGTACAGGAGTATCACATCCACCTTCTCCAAGGATAAAAAAAGGAAAGAGAAAGGGAGCAGGTGTGGGGCTACAACCCCGTAGGACTCTGAACAGCCCTTCAGGCTCCCCTGGGTTTCCAAAAAAGGGCTGGTAACAATGGCTCCCTGGGGTGGCAAAAAGAGCTGTTGCAGTTGTAGGCTGTATTTTATCCAGGTGCATCTAGTTACAGCAACTCTTAGAGGGAGTGGGAAGGAACAAGTGGAGAGTCCTTGTACCTATACTGCTTCTAACCCCAAAAGACCAAGTCACCAGGCAAAGAGAAGAAGAACGTGATCCTGAGACACGTACAAGACTGGCAATGAAGCGTTTGAGGGAATCAGACATAATTTATCAACAAGCTACAGACAAACACTTAACCAGTTTGGAAATAAAAAATAACAACAACTTGAAAGACAAATTGAAAAATTCTGCTTGGAAAAGGAGCACACAGCATGAGATCACAGGATTCAGCAGACTATAAAATAGGAAATGAGACTTACTCTTCTCCCCCTACAGCTACACAAAACCCTCCTACATAGATTACAGACATGCTTGGCAATTGCCTTCCTCCTCCAGCCTCTCCCGTTATGGACAAGGCAGAGTTGGTAGAAGCCTGAATGCAGAGAGGATATTAGATAAAGCATCTTGCAAAGCCAAGTGTGAAATATTAACAACAGGAGGCAACGGGTTGTGTTTTTATGCAAGATCACAAATTTGGTGCCTAGAGAGCCTGAGATGTTCTTGCACACTGGAATCTCAAAGTGCTTGTTGAATGTTTCATTTAAAAAGCTATTGAAGCCTACTGGAAAATTTCTATCAGTTCTGTTATTTGCTGTATCTTCCCTAACTTCATTGTTTTTGTTCTTTTTCCTTCCTGCAACACTAAGAAATTATGCATGAATAAAAAGGTTGTTCCTTCCATTCATCTGGCCAGTTTTAAAACAATTCATACTCGTAAAGTGGGCACTCTGCAAGCCTTTATTTTCACATGAAATTACCACAATTGTGCACATTGCATCTGAATTACCGGATGCATTTGTACACACAATTACCCAATTTGCACACAGAACTGCAATAACCAGCCAGGCAAAATGGACATGCAGCTGTTCAGCTGAACGGAGTGCTGCGCCTGAACTGCATCTGGCATTGGGCAGGTTTGGTCTGAGTAGGTGAAACAGGTCACAGATATTCCTGGACACAAAAGAGCTCCTTTTTATCCAGCACACGCAGCACAGACAGCAGCGTGGCTGGCTGCCCCTACCCCACCTCAAACTTGCCTTTGGAGGAAACTGCCTCCAATTCAGCTTCTACAATAGATTCAGACCTTGTTTATCCTGCTGTCCTAGTTGCCCATTAATGCCAACTGTGACGGTAGCTGTGTGATAAGGACATCTATTCAACACTGGACACCAGGCTCCAGGAATAATGATCGCTGCCACTTTGGAGCATAACTGACACCTGCTGTCACAATCTTGCATGAAAAAAAATTCATGCTCCGAATATCCAACGAGCAGTCAAGTAGAAACATAAGGAGAGGGAGCCTAAGAGAAGATGCAGGGCTTCTTCCTTCTTTGCAAGGGCCTCGGTAGTATAGGAGCAGCAAAGATGGGGGGGGAGAGAAAACACTCACTCAAGGAGCTGTGTAACCTGTACATTTTTTACTCAGATGGCAGCTGAGGCTCTGCAAACTGAACTTCATCTTTGGCAATTTCCCATCGACATCTCTGCTCATCTTTTTCTTCCCCAGGCTCAGATACCTGAGCTGATGATTAGGGCAACAGCAGCAACAAACTGCTCCTGTGCACTAAGAAACACCAAAGGAAAGGGACTGCCTGAAAGGCAGATGGGACCACAGTCCCCACACACGCGACCACCAAGAAGTTTGTAGACATTTATCACAGAGTAAGCTAAAATCAAACCCAACATGGCAGGACAGAGGAGTATCCTACTTTAAGGCTGCACGATGAACTAATGTCTGTCCTCAGAGACTACCAGAGACTGAGAGTTAGGCAAGCCAGTACTGAAGTGTGATGACATGCAAGAGGTATATTTTCAGCTAATAATCAAGCAGTCCCTCATCTGGAGGTACTGGATGGCCTTAGAGTGCCACTTTGTCCTTGTTGGGCTGCAAAATAGCCGCAATGCACCTGGCCAACATTAGCTGTAGATATTACATTTATGGTTTTATGGCTGATTTTTCCCCCTACCCTCTATCAATTGAGTTCACTGTCTGAACGATCACATCTGTTTATGTTCCACAGACACCTGCATATCTTGAGATGACAGCAACTCCCTGAATGCTGTAATCAGTTATTTCTCGACAGAGGAATTGCCAATTTGGTAAATAAAGCTCATTATAAAAGAACATGGAAATATATTACAGTTGCCTAACAGAGAAAATTGTCCAGTGCCACCAAATAATCAGCCCTGGCATCACAGTCCCCCCCAATTTAGGGCAGCTGAAATAATGACATGCAAATTACTCATGCCAAGGCAACATTGGATAGGGGCAAGAGGAAAATGAGGAAGAGACAAAATAGGTACTTTTCTCTTCAGACCAACAATAATTTAAAATCTAGTCAGGGGTAGACCTTGGTGCTCCAAATTTCCACATGCAGAGTCAGAAGCTTTGCGGCTCTGTAGAACCTGGCTATCCCAAGCAGATCCAAAAGCCGGCATGGCGGCAGCAGCAAAAGCCCACCCAGTACTGCTACAAACAGATCTGAGGGCACCAAGTGTCCTACTTTGGTTTGGAAAACTTGCCCTTCCTCACTTGGGAACAGCAAGTTTGACCTGCACAGTGATAAAAAGCTGGAATTTTTGCAAGATCCGAGACTAACAGAGATGAGCCATGGGTAAGCAAACATTGCTCCTGAGGAGGAAGAGGGTTGTGGCAACAGCTCTCCACAAGAAGGAAAGGCATTTTGGTGCTTTAATGAAGATGTAAAGCACTAAGTTGCTGCCTAAAGGAAAAAGAGACGAAGCAGAATATAACACAGAAAACAATTCTCAGCCCCCCTCATCCATGTTCATAAACACTACATTAAACTCTGACATGACCTCCAAAAATCCATGTTCACATTCTTCAGAAACTGTCAGATACAGTCAGAGAGGACAAGAGCAGCAAACATTGCCAGAGGAGGAGCTTTAGCCAGAGAGGGGGAATCAAGTTACCAAGCTAGACCTGCTCCCCTGGTTTGCTGACAGGTCCTTTGCAAACCTGCCGCACCTACCTCTACGAGGATGAAATGCCAGACGCACACAGCTCCCACTGTCCCTCGGCTCCGCAAGGAGAGGGCTCAAAACAGAGCATAAGGCTGAAAGGGACGGTGGTTTATGGCAGACAAAGCAGGAACTGCACACAAGAGCTGATGCAAAGAAAGATAACTTGGGCTCTGCATTCAGCAGGCAAAGGTTTTTTCAGTATGATTCACCAACACCAGTTCCCTTCAGCCAGGACCTTGCACTCTTCCAAAGTACTTTCAAATAAGCCAAAGTCCTTCAGCCCAGGACCAAAACAAACAAGTTTTGTGATTTATAAACTGTGACTTGAAATATTTCTATTCCTCACACTTGTTTGGAGTTTTTGTTGGCATGGGTAGTAGGCAGAAAACAGTAATTTACAAACTCATGGGACTGAAAGTATCTCACAGCACACAGTGACCATTAAACACTTTATTGTTTAGGAGGGAACCTTGGAAGGGAAGAAACACGCCTGCTGGTGTAACCGATTGCAGCATGCTAGGAACAGTTAATCCTAACAAGCTAGTCAGGGTTACTTCCAAATACTTCGGACCCCTTTCTCCAGAGCAAATGGACAAAGATAAGAGCTCTAGAAACTCAGATGTGGATTGGTGAAACCAAAGCTACCACAGGGTGAATGAGGCTTGTGTTGGGCAAGCCTCCAAGCTACAAGCTGTGCTGGAAGCACCTGGGGTCAATATGATTCTTTACATTGTAATACAATAAAAAAGGAAACGATAACGTTCCCCTCTCCCAGGACCCTCCTCCTAACCCCAGGAACATCCACCGAGACTGATACATGCAGGCAATTGGAAGAGGAATCATGTTGTTGTCTTGGACCGCGAAGGGCAGAAGGCACCGGTTTTGGTCAGTGTCTATCCAGAAGGATGCTGGGGCTTCCAAGGGCGTCTGTGGTCCCTGTCCTCTGCTCTTTGGTGGCTGATGTTTATCCAGAATTAACCAACAGCTCCTGGAGGAAAAAGGAGACAAAGAAAAAGGCAGCAAGTTAGTTATGCAGCTGTTGACATGGGACTGTTTCCTTCAGAAATGAAGGAGTAATATTGGCAGGGTGAAAATCCCACAGAAAAGTCATCAGGTTTCACCTGCTGTAAAACACAAGACACTCAAGGGGACAGAGGGCTGTAGAAGCAAAACAGCAGGTCATGATATCAAAGGCGAGACTGATTCTGTGAACAAGAATATATGGTCAGTTGCAAATTATTAGGGTTTATAAATCCTATGGCCTACAGCAGGAGAGAAAGGCCATGGTCTCAGGTAAGCCTCAGAGCAGCTGGGTTGCAGGAGTAAGTGTAGCTTACTCATGCTAAGTCCCAGCCTTAGCAGGACATGGGAGCACTTTGATTAGCTGCCATCAAACATGCACACACAACTCACTCATCCTGGAACAGGATCAACATAAGAGTGAGCACTAGAGAGGGGAGAGGAAGAAAGGGAGGGACTCAGGGACTGCCCTAACTCCTGACATGTTTGACAGCCTTTATCCTATTAAGACCCAAACCCTCCTAAAATTCAAAGCAAAATCATGCCCGCTTTGTCCCCTCAGCAACCTCCTGTTTTCCTGAGTGATACAGCCTCAGATCCTGCAGGTATCTGCGTATGAGAGGTGGACTTCCAAGAGGTAGAAAAAACAGGAGGCTTTTGACCTTTTTTGGATGGAGATTGCAGAGCCTGCTATGGTCTCTTCCTATTTTTATCTTATCACTCCTATAAAGTCAAAGAAATCAAACCACAATGCCATCAGCAGTGGATGAGAACACACCTGGCACCAGCTATAACACCTCTCCCTCTGAGGATCTGGGGTATCAATGTTGGACCCTACTTCAAAACCCAGTTAATCAGCTCTCATGCATCAGCAATGGTATCTTTATATCAATGAACTGCTGGTGTAGCTACACAAACAGCAGAATTGTACAGGGGGAGCCCATCAACACGCTACTTTTTTCTCATCCTCTGGATAGGTGCAGTTCCATTTTGCAGAGTAGACAGTTGTCCTGGTTTCGGCAGGGATAGAATTAATTTCCTTCTTAGTAGCTGGTACAGTGCTGTGTTTTGGATTTAGGACCAGAACAAAGTTGATAACACACCGATGTTTTAGTTGTTGCTAGGTAGTGCTTACACTAGCCAAGGACTTTTCAGCTTCCCATGCTCTACTGACTGGGGACACGGCTGGGACAGCTGACCCCAACTGACCAAAGGGATGTTCCGCACCATATGATGTCATAGTCAGCATATAAAGCTGGGGGAAGAAGGAGGAAGGGGGGGATGTTCAGAGTGATGGCATTTGTCTTCCCAAGTCACCGTTAGGCGTGATGGAGCCCTGCTTTCCTGGGGATGGCTGAACACCTGCCTGCCCATGGGAAGCAGTGAATGAATTCCTTGTTTTGCTTTGCTTCCGTGTGCAGCTTTTCCTTCACCTATTAAACTGTCTTTATCTCAACCCACGAGTTTTCTCACTTTTACCCTTCCAATTCTCTCCCCATCCCACCGGGGGAGGGGAGTGAGCGAGCGGCTGGGTGGTGCTTAGTTGCCGGCTGAGGTTAAACCACAACAACAGTACTTACCCATGTTTAGAGGACCTCACTAAAGCCAATTACAGAAAGACAACTGAATAGTTAGCTGCACGTGATCTCACCACCCATTCTTACTAGGGCTGGATTTGAGCTCAGTTCTACTCTCTAGACAACTAGCCTTTCTTAGGAGAGAAGCTGTGCTTCCTCAAACGTGAATCAGAAAGGAGAACATCACAAAATAATGATGCTAGCACACTTGGCAATATCTGTCAGAAGGTGAGGATGTCATTTGGGCTACTTCTGCATAGCAGGCTGATATTCGCTGCCTAACACTTGGAAGGTCAGCATATTCAGTCTACATTGACCATGCATCTCCAAAGACAGCCCCATCTCTAACAACAATGAATTCAAAAAGCTTCAAAGGACTCAAGAATAAAGAGAAAACTGTTTGCCAAATTATTTAGACAAAGCTTATCCAGAAATCTGACAAATGAACCATCAATATTACTCGACTGACTCTAATTTCCCAGGTAATTTTTCTCATCATTAGTGACTTAGAAGTTTTGCACAGAGCAATACATTTTAAAAACTCCAATAGCACTCACACAAATTGTAATGAGAGAAACAGCAACAACTCGCAATCAATTTTGCAATAAAGTAATTTGCTCTATTCACACTGTAACACTTCAGTGAAATGTCAAGGAATGCTACATTTTGTGAAAAAGCCACTGATGTGGCCACTCTGTGGTTAACCCTTATGGAAGAGAGTAAAACCTTTTTCTTTAAAGTAATTTTAAGGAATATCACAGTTACACAATTTCATGTTCAAAATCATAACTACATATTTTTACTAATTTCAGGAGAAAATGCAACAGCCTGCACTTAACCTCAATCAATTCTTTCCAGCCTAACCTAGCCACATACTGCGGACGCATCGAGCTGGAGGCTCACAAACATTCCTTCTGCAAAAACATCAGGGTCCATCTCACTCTGGGTGACTAAACTTTCTCAAAATCTTTTGCACAGTGAGCACTGGACCCAGAACTGATGGGCTGCCAGGCAGGCCAGACACCAATTTCCTGCTGCACAGCTCTCACCAAGGGAAGCTTCCGTGAACAAAGGACGCAGGTAACGATACCATCGATCAGCCCACACTGCTCCCAATAGTGGCCTGATACAATTACATCTAAGACCAGCCTGTGCTGGATGGAGCAATTAATGTCCCCTCCCTCAACAGGGGCATGGAGCGCTCATGAAGTTTATAGGGTTGGCATTTTTGGGGAACTGAAGCACTCCCAGTACACAACAGCCTGCACAGAGGGATGACTTTCCCAGCTGTTTCAGACTTTCCTGCTCAGATGCCAATCCAGATCTCGCAGCATTTGCCATGCTAGCGTAGACCACTAGCATCCTGAACCCTCTAATATTGCTAAGGTTCAATTTACAAAGTGAAACCAGAGTACAATCTCTGGCTGGCTATGAACCCATGCTCCTCTGGATCTTCTGCAGAACATGCCGTGCAGTGCAGGCACGATTAACAGCTAACAACACTGGAGGCCAGAGGTCTCCTCTGCCAGCTACTGCAGAGCATCACACAGCCACTGCATGCTGCACAGTGGAAGCTCTGTAGGCCTCGTGGTCTGTTAGCCCATCATATAAGTCTATGCTTGTTAGAATACGCATAGAATTGTTTTCACTGTTCCTAGGCGATCAGTTTATAAACCTGTGGCTAACTACTTAAAAGCACAGTTGCATCAATTTCATGCCTCACATGCTGTGTAATAGCATGGAAGGACACCGTATCTCTAAGACTAAACCCACTCTTTGCTAAGCTAACGATTTACACCAGCGTTTTAATTCCACCTAGCATTGCAAACATGCCGATACAGATTTAGCACCCTTTCATTTCCTTCCAACCTGGAGTCTTCCCTCCAAGATGCTACCAGGTTGCTACAACACTTACCTTGAGCAGAAGGAGCCAGGAAAGGGAAGGAGAAGCCTTACCTCTCCTACATGCCCTTATCATTGCATATGCACCAGACAAGTTGCATGTGCAACAAGTCCAGGCAGCTTGCAATCACATGCTGTTCCCACACGACAGGATACTCCCAATTAACCGGGTTGAGGCTCAGCCTGAAGAAGTTCGGTGCCTCATCACAAAATAATTGCCCCACAGTTGGCATTAGCTGGTCTCTGCTGCGGTCTTAGCAGAATAACAACTCGGGAAGCAAGCAGCCTTGGAGTGCACCACACACTCACTCTAATGAGAAGGGACGGTGCCCTTCTTGCACACGGAGGGTAGATTATTTTTCATGCCAATCCAACATCAGGTAGACACCAGGTTCCAGTTCTCAATGGGCTCCAGCCCAGTGCCTCTACATATGAATAGTGTGTCCATACAAAGGGGTCCATACAAAGGCAATTCCTCACAGCTGTAGCTGCAGCACGAACAGGAATGGCAATCTGTTCAGTCCCGACAGCAAATCCAGCTGGAGGGCACGCAGCACTCTCCTCCACGCCTCTCCTGGCAAGCAGGACCCTGAGTCACTAACCCGTGCTCTTCCACCACCATGAGACCCCACTTGGGAACTAACAGCAGTCAAAATTGGCCAGCTGCTCAGCTCACACAGCCCACCACTTTGCAGCACCTGTGGGGAAGCCAGTAGCTTTCCAGTTCTGGTTCCAGTTGAGTGAGGAGACAGGGTCGAGCTCTGCAACCAGGTCTGCTCCACACATCTCACCCCTGCTGAGAAGGGAGTACAGTCAAAGCCCAACATGGTCCTTCTCCCGTTAGAAAGAGCTGAGGCCTTGGTACCAGCATCAGGGCAAGCAAGTCTCAGCAACATTTTCTAATGCACCACTCTCTTGTCTTCCTCCCGTTCCTTCTTTGTCAGTCTGAATCCCAGCGCAGGAGCTCGGGGCTGCCCGGCGAGTCCGCAGCATCCTCTCCGCCTCCCACAGTCGCTGGCTAGCTCTGCGCCTCAGCTCTCAGCCTCGCTGGAGGCTCACAGCCAGTGGAGGAATCTCCCTCCTTGAAAGCCCAGACCCTGAAGAACTTCCTCCCTCAGTGTTTGCCAGAGACACTGTTTGCCAAGCCTCAGCTGTGCTAAGACATACTTATTTAACCAGCCTTTAGTCTTATGGGGTAAACCCTGCAAGTTTCCTCCAGCGAGTGCCTTACCTTTGTTCTAATATTCCCTTAAGCAGTCGCACCACGGCGCTTGCACATATGGGCATTGTGTAGCTATGAAGAAATCAGAAAGCAGATCCTCATGATAAATGACTCGGTGCATTTGGAGTGTCAGTGACAAAGTAGAAATTAATCTCCATAGTTCCAAGTTCCCTGCCGTGTGCAAGCAGCTCTCTCAAAACCAGAATACCTGTTGGCACACAGCAGATTTCAGTAATGTGACCGCACAACTTTTTCATCTCAGTTAGTCTGGAAAGAGGTACTAACGAAATATAAAAATCCTGACCTGTCCTAAGATGGGTGTTCAAGGCCTTTCCACAGGATAAGGCATTTGTTGCGGGGCTATTAGCACCCCAAAGTGCTGCAAGGGACATTTGAGTCACTTTGGTTTGATGTATGCTGTAGGTATTTTTTGGTTATGTGCAATTTGTTCTGTTACATTCAGGGTATTGGCTATTTTGTGGAGCAGCTGTGCTGACTAATGGATCACAGCACTTCTGTGCCATACAGTTATTGCACAGAAAAGCCTCTCTGTCTCTCTCATCCTTCAGGAGTCCAACAGTTGCTGTCCTTGGGTTTGGAATAAGAAGGCACAGGAGTATGCCTGGCAGCAACAAAAAACATTAATTCAAAAAGCTATGAAGAGAGTTTTGTTTTCCCTCTTCTCTGTACTGGTGTTAATAGCTTTGCAAAGCAGAGAAGTTCACCCAATGACTTCTTGGCTACTTCCCCAGATGGTGTCTTCAAAGCTGGCTTGACAGCAGAAAAGACGCCTTT
The DNA here is from genome assembly GCF_000699145.1 of Aptenodytes forsteri. Lineage (NCBI taxonomy): Eukaryota > Metazoa > Chordata > Aves > Sphenisciformes > Spheniscidae > Aptenodytes > Aptenodytes forsteri. Next base: position 10,722,917 of record NW_008795909.1, read on the forward strand.
CAAAAGACTCACCAGACGCATTGTCAGAACACCCCAGAAAGTGCTTTCACGTGGAAGTCCCCTGGTTTACGTACCCCACCAACAGAGTGTAAGGAACAGTTTTTCTGGTTTCCTCCCCCCACTCTTCTTTGACTCACAAGAGCCGACACACTGTTTGCTTTGCTCTGCCTTGACACCTCCCATTGCTCTGCATCACCCGAATATGAAGTTATTTACTAGCACAAGGAATCTCTAGCTGTTCTGAGACTCACCTGTTTGTCCATGCATTATAACATTGATTTCCTCCAGACAATTGTTCTGATCATTGTTCTAACTTGCAGAGAGCTCCCATCATTAGCCTTGCTTAACAGGAAATGTTTTGCCACTGACTGAGCAGCTCTGCAGTTACTAGACTGCATGAAAAATCATCCCAGCTGGGGGGCTGCATCTCCCCGCTGAGCTGGTAGCCCCAGACATCACAGCAGGGAACACGCTCAGTGCTTTTGATTTTGGACATGTGCTAGAAAATACCGGGGCTAGGAGGAACAAACACCGCTCTACAAAGGGCCACTGCTGAAAGGATGGCTGTTAATTAATCGGCATACAAACTGAGGGCGTTTTTTGTTCAATCAATGTTAATTGCATTTAATCTTGTTCTCACCACTAAGAAAAGCCACCAGGCCAGGCTGATGTTTCTAGTGCCTGACATGCAGATTCCACCCACGTTTGGGAGGCAAGGCGGGAGGAGAAAAGTAATGGAAAGAAAGGAAATAACCCTTCCTCACCCCTTCTGCATCACTGCACAATTTCATTGGGTCTGTTCCATTATTTAAACAATTTTTGTTTTCCAATAACATTACAGAGGAGCTCAAAGGATGAAAATCAGACACGGAGCATTTTACTACTAGTTATTCTTGCTCTCCTGGGTACTAGCTTAGAGCTTTGCTAACCTGCATGGCCCTGCCTATTCTGCTTCTGTAAAGGACTGAAATACAGAAAATCGCTTATGTGAAGTGGTGTCTGCTTTTTAGTCCTGGGCTGGTCCCGACAGACCTGCCAGTGCCCCTCAATATGACCTACAACTGCTGACTGCCACCTTCCATCAGCTCTGCCAAAGTCCTTCTCCTCACCTTGCTACTGACCACAACTCCACCACGTGCCAAAGGATGAAGTCGTCTGTCTTCCTCTAACATCTTATAACACGAAGTAGTATTTGCTATTAAACAACCTCTGACCAAATTTGCCTTGTAAGTCAGTGCACGTTTGAAGCCTGAACTCACCAGGTAAACCACTAGTGCCTCTGCCAGCGATTTGGCTTTCATCTGGGGACTGTGCCACTATCTGCCCAGCCACCTGCTTGGGAAACGGGAACGATCCTCTTGCCTCTGCAGGAATCAAGCCTGGGGGCGGAGAGGCAGCTTTTGCAGCACAGGAAGCCCAAGGTGGTGGATTTCATGACTACCGGCTTATTGCTTCTGCAAGTGCCCTGTGTTTTTCCAAATCAGTATCAAGAACAATAATAATAAAGACTGGGCTCTGTCTGCGCCTTTCCCCTGTGGCAGCACACAACGCTTGCCCGAAGCTGATGCTGCAGTTTATCATAGATTTTCTTTATCCCTCAGCAAGTGTTAGTCCCATTGCCTCTCATCGCGTAAAGTGGACGTATCACAAGTGCCGTGAAGGACTGGCTGAGTTTTAAGTGGTCTGAAATGGCTCCACTAGACTTGGTCAAGATTGCTTTAAAATCATTTCCCATTAGGACTGTGACCCTCTCTCTTTACAGCCAGCATAATGACTCTACCTCAGGGGAAGACAATTACATCCCACTATCTATACACATCAGAAAGTATACACTACAAACACTACCACGCCTTTCTGGAACAAGTGAGAGAAGGCAATGCAGGAGGAAAAGGAGATAACACTGGATGCCCCTCCATCCCGCAACTGGAGTCACCCTGAGCATTTTGCAAGCTCATGGATTAGCCCCTGGGAGGGATAAAGGGACCCAGAAGGCAGAGAGTGTTCCTAAAGCAGAACAACGACAACTTGTACAAATCCAGCTCTGGTTTTGCGAGGATTAAAATGAACTTCACCCAACTGTGAATATCTGTTTCCAGAGCCAAAAGGAATGGAAAACCACTTACTGATGCAACAGCATTTCATTATTTCAAACCCAAAGCCCAGTGCTTCCAAAAATTAAGGACAGGCAACAGTAACATTATTGCTGCTGGACGTCGGCTGCAGGGGTTTAACTGCTAAACTGCCAAGCCATGCTCTGAGCACAATGTAATGAAACAGTATACACAAATAAAGGCAACTTCTCCATATTCTCATTCCTGCTCTTGCTACCAGCCCCCAGGATAATCAGTGGGAAAATAAAAGGAAAAAAATAATCCCAGAATCCAAGAGACTTTGGATTAAGTTGTATAAATGACCTGTTACCTCCTAACACAATGAAGAAAGAAATGCAATAAATACCTGCAAAGCCATTCCAGTATTTTGGATTAAATGGATTACATGATGCAAGATGTTACAAAACAAGATGCCAGGAAAGTGCAGGAATTTGAATCAGGCTGGCAAATGATCCCTGCAGACTATTGAAGAAAATTAATAGAGAGAAGAGGTAGAGAAAGGATACAGTAAGAATACTGACTTATGAACACTGTTGTGAGGATGTGTAAATTCAGGATGTCAGACTTCCACTTAAATCTACTTCAGTCCTGGAACAAAAATAGCAAATCCTACTGTTAAAAAGCACTGGAAGTAGAAAAGTCAGATATGCCAAGCCTCATTTCAGGATAGGTTTCCCCTGCGCATCCCTCAAGATTGAAGTTTGAGACTTTAATTATTCCTGGAACATTGTGTATATAGGGATTCAATACAGGGATTACTAGCAGGATCCTTGTTATAAGTGCCACTTCTCAAACAAATTACACTTCACTGGATGTCAGTAACATACACAAGAAAAGGCAGCAGGACAGCAAGATACAGATCTGGTGCAAGGAAATTTCACAAGGTCACCCAGAAAAATAAAGAATAGAATATAAACTCCTACAACGTTTCTAATTCCACAGTGCATTAAAGCTTGGCATGACCCAGCCACAATACACCTTCAATACACCAGTGACTCCACACAAGTCTGAGACCAAGCCTAGCTGAGACATACTTTCTTGTGAAGAAATGCCATCAGGGTGGGGGTGGAGGAAAAGAGAGATAGGAGATTGAAAAAGCAACCCCAGTTGTCCTCTGAACTCCTAGGGATCACCCCATCCCACCCCTTGCCTCTGACTGTTCACAGCCAAACATAGATGGATGGGAGAAACCAGGGAGAGAGGATGTCATTTTGTTTGGAGGCAGATACAGCAGCTCCTTGGCTGCACGGCTTCTTCACAAGCTCATCCCAACTTTACATACTGCATTTTGCCTTTCCAGATCTCATCCTGGAACAGATTATTAACCTGCACTGGTTCTAACGAGCATGTCTTTAACTCTGGGAATTTTCATGAAGATGGAAACACAGGAAAGTCCGGTCCTTGGGTAGAGTGCAAAGAGCTGCTGAAAACGCGTCGCAACCCCTCAGCTACGGCACTGTGCCTTTGAGATGGGACCTCAATAGTGGTTGTTAAATTCTCATCCTGGGGATTTCACCTGCCATTTGCGAGTGTTACTAAACCCTGCAGTTTTCCCATGCGCTACAGGAAGGTAAGCACTGCCTGGAGGGTGTGAGCAGGAGTCCTAGGCTCTGTTGTTGGACTCCTCCCAACTTCACCCAGCAGCTGTAGATAAATCCCCATCTCAGTTTCTCTTTCTGTATGTAAGAGTAATGCTACTTACCAACCACACAGAGGTATGATAATTATTCACCAGCAGAAGATGCTAAAGAAATGCAGAAAAATCACACAGTTCTCAAGGGATCCGTCCCTCTGTACAATTTGCACTTAGGCTTCAGAGAAAATCTAGTGTTTCATCTTGTCCCTTTCTGCCTTGCTTTAGCAGGCTCCTGCACTGGATAAAGAGATTTCCTCTCCAGGTCGGGGTAGCACGTCCACATTTAAGGTATGGCTCACTCCTTGTCTAGTCCAGCTTCATATACCAAGCTCAGAGGCAGGCAGAGACGACTTCTCCAGATATCCTTTTTCTATGCCTATTCTATTTCTGCTCAGTGATACAGTGAAATTCCACACAGAAGTATTACGAGCTTGACTGGCTTTATTTGTTTAACAGTTCACATTTTCATTAAGCTGTTGCTATTCGGCAGCCAGTAATTTTATTTGTGTGATAGCCGTATTCATCTCACCCGTATGGGTGTAGATGTCGCTCTCCTTTTCTTCTGGCAGAAAAGGCAAAAATCAGCAATGGTAGAGCCAAGAGAGGACTGGGAATTCTCATGTCTGTTTGCAGACAGGTGTGGGGTATAACTTCTACCTGGTTTTGTGAAACATCTCCAAAAGACTAGGGTCACAGTAAAGACCCTACAGGTAAATTAAAAAAAAAAAAAAATTGTATTGGGAGATTACCTCCATGGCACTGGTACAAAACCAAAAATTGAAATATCTTTGAGCAGAATCAGCCCCTTTGACTGAGCACTGCAACTCTTCTGCACCAGAAGCTTATTGCTGACTGAGCGTTTATGGTATTTGAGTATCAGATTTTAAAGAATTAATTACATGTCTAACTCTTGCCAATCTTTAAGTATCTTGAAATATCTGGTCCCAGGAGCTGCAAGATCTGATTAGATCACAAGGAAGAGAAGCTTGGTTGGTTGGCCCACACCAAGCCCCAATTAGACAATCCTCTACCAAGTTCAGGCAACCAGACAGAGAAATAACAGGCATTTTGAAATGTTAATGACCTGAACTGAGACAGTCAAATGACTCAACCACACCTCTTAGACAGAGGTTTTAGAAGTCACCCAAGAAACCCTAAACATTTCATTCTGCCACTCCCCTTTCACAACATCAAGGAGCCGAGGAGCACGGAAGCCCCGCTGCTGCATGAGCACTGGGTCAGGAATCCGCAGTCCGGGCAGGAGAGCGCTGGGTGTTCCCGCCTTCACGACACGCAAACTGGAACAGAGAGGCTGCGGACTGATTGGGAGGCCATGGAGATGTTCAGTCATGCGATTACATGCGGATGCCCAACCACAGGCACACCCAGGCAGCAACCTGCGTGAAGCTGCATGCTCAGCCCTGAACGCAGAAGCCATCGTAGTCAGTATCTCAGCAAGACAGATTTGTTCTGAGCAACTGCCCACCGGCGCCCAACATAACCAATGCAATTAAGAGAACAGCAGGTAAGATGCCCTACAACCTGAAGTATGGATCTGAGCAAACAAAGGGAGAATGGTGAACACCAGGAGATGCATATTTATTTCTCAATCAATGTCTCCTCCTGCGTAAATTCCAAATCCTTCTTTCAAGATTAAAAACCTTTACCAAGTGAAAAAAAAGCTCCGCATTTCTCTAGCTCCTTCCCGTCCCTTTCCCTCTTCAGAGGGCATACCGGTAGAATACCAGATGCTGGAATAAGCCACAAAAGCCTCCTAAATAATTACCTTCCATCTCCTCCACTGCAAATGTATAGACCTGCATCTGTGTCAGGACAGAGACCTGCTTCCATCTGTCTAAAACACATCCTTTAGAAAGAGGACCTAAAGGTGGAATGTTTAATGGGAACATCTGAAAACGAATTAAGAGACTGGAAAAGAAAGCGACAGTTTATAAGTGTGCTGTTCGCTTGTCTTGTGGACGCTGCTCAAGTGGAGGGGGAGCTTTCTTTTTTCTAAATATGACAAATGATGCTGGTCCCATCTTGTAATTTCCCTCAGTGTGCAGTATGTCTGTTCATGATAGATACCAGTGCAGCTGCTTAGGTGTCCGTTTATCTGCTAGAAAAGTGTTGTCTATTTGGAACCAACTCATCCTAAAACAGTAGCCCCAGAGGAGGAGAGAGAAAACGGAGGGGGAAAGAGAGATGAGGGAGTTGTCGACTGGGAATACGTCCATGCTTCTGCTGCAAAGGTTCTGGCAAAAAACAAGCATCATATTTAGTTTTAGCTACATCCTCTCTTCCCCCCTCCTAGACCATTCTTTTCTAGTGTCACTCAACACCTCTTACACCCTCTTCCCACAAAGACCTTACCACTAACATACATTTAATTTCACATTTGCAACCTGCGGAAACAAAGTGAGCCCACAGCCTTCTTCCGCAGGTCTGTGCCAGCGCAGAGGAGCTCTCAGGTCCCAGCCTGAACAGTCTGCAGTTTAAGACAGGTAACATTTAAAAGAAAACCAAAACACATAAAGGAAGGAAAAAGAGAGAGAGAGAGAAAAGGGGAGGAAGAAAGAGAAGAACAAAAAAAATGCAATCAAAGGGTATTTATATTTTGTGTTTAAAGAGACTTTAAGCAGGAACTTGCCAATTTTCTGTAACCAGGATTAGAACAGAACAAACTCAAACACTTCGTCCTTCTGCAGAGCCCTCCGAGCTGAATTTCACTCTCTGCAAAATGGCCAATATAGAAAGAAGCTCATAAATCCCTGTGACGTAAGTAACTTCAAATTACTCTTGGGGAAACAGAGGCAGGGACAGATTCATTAATCCAAGTAAATGAATCTGTGAAGCAGTCTGGATTTCTGAATCCCCATAATGTCCCACACAAGAAACAGCACCCAGGGCTCAGCAATTTCCGTGCCACACTGCCTGGCACAAGCGAAGCAAGACACTGGAATGGATGAGAATGTTTTTAGAAAGGAAAAGTACAGTCATTAAAGCACACCTGCCCTAGTCAGGTACCATGCATTCTTATTAAAACATGTTTTATTATTTTAAAATACCTCCCAACATTTCACTCATTGCATCATTAATACCATAGACCAAGGTCACATCTGTAAGACGCTGCCTCAGAAACCTGCTGAGTAGCAGAGAGCTGCAAAACCTGTCTGAACAGGTGGGTACATAGTCCAGCGGCTCAGCACTGCCAGGGTTAGCCTGCTGGTAATACCCAAGCTAGCAAGGTTAGGGATGGCTTTGATATGTCATTATTCTGCAGCCCAGGCATATCCAGAGAGAATGTTGCTACTGACTGATACTCTGCCTCCGGTCTACCAAATACAACTGCCATGTGCGTGCAGAGGAAAGCTGGGTCTTTTAAAGCCATTTAGATAGCTGTATGTACACAAAGAGCTTTATAAGACATTTATGTTAAAGAATTGTTAGAACCAGCACAGAATTAAAGACCTGACTTTTAAGATAAGGAACTGTCTCTTTAATTTTTTTTGTGGGGTTTCTTTGTTTGTTTTGAAAATAATGAAATTCCACATCTCAGATGGTATGTTATCTGAGCTTCAATTGCATAAGGTAGTTGTTGTTACTGTGACTTAAAGCTGAGACTTCCATTCAGAAAGCTCAACATTTATTGCCTCCCAAAATTTAAGTTCACAGAAAAACTGGCTGCTCCTGCAGGTGGAAGGCTAATCCTACCATCTCTTATCCACGATCGGTCAACAGCTACATTCTCACACATGAATGGTCCTGAGTGGATCTACTGACGGCTACCAAAGCACCACCCCTGGATGATGCTGACCAAAGGCCTCCAAGCACAAGGCTCTGAATTACGCAAGCCGAGCCCGGCCCCACTGACGCCAGCCAGCCTCAGCTTTCCAACCAGCCTGGAAAGGAAACACAGGCATGCAAGCACACATACACATCCCCAGGCCACCCAGCACGGGGGGGACAGGCCAGTCACTAGGTTTGCAGAGAGCTTTTCCATTTGTCCCACTCTACTTACTGCAGCGTTCAAACAGACAACCCGCTCCCCTTTCACATGCTCTGCGGTGGCCATTTCTCCAGAGCTGCCCATCATTTCCTTATCAAGCAGTAAAAACGTAGGATCACTAGAGACACAGCTCAGCCTTGCTGAGATTTCACTCTCTCAGCGGGTTGTAAATGCCCCTATAATGTTGGCTTTTTTAATCTTGTGTTATTATTACCCGCGGCTGCCATTCAGTCTGCAGAGAATAAAGCGCCAAGGCTTTCAGGACCCACACAATGGCTCTGTGCATTTGCCAGCGGTTGGACAAACAATGCCTCTGTGTTTCAGCTTTATTGGAAACCTTTCTGTTGTGGGAGTCTGACCGCATGTGTCCCTCCACTCAGGCAACGCAGAGGTGTGAGCGTGGGCCTACGAATTCATCGGTGATTTCAGGAGCACGTGCCTCCGCGCCTGCCTACAGAACCAACATGAAAGCCTGCAGGCAGGTGCCTGCAAGCCCAGTGTGCTCCTGCGAGTCTATGGAAGGACAGAGGTACAGGCCTGCTGAGCCAGCTGGCCTTCTCTGTAGATCAACCAGGGGGTACGAAGCTGAACAGGGCCCCTCCATGAATAATTACGTTCATCTCTGCGTAAACGGTGTTGCCAGCTCATATGGAAGTCTGATGATACATGACATAGCTATGAAAATGTCAAAGCTCCACTTCCCAGAATCATGTTCTTACATGAAATCTTGGCTTCCGCTTAAAACTAAAGAGCCCGAGATCCTCCTGTTTGCAAGGAAGGCTTGAAAAGTGGAAAAACCGAAAAAGCACAAATTAGAATGCAAACGAGATTTAAAAAATGCAGGGCTCTTCTAATTTGGGGAGACTGATTGTTTTGGTCGGCTTGTTATTGCTTGCAGGGGACTCTGCAGATGCGTGAACTCTTACAGAGCTGCAAATATTCCCTCGCTCAAGCACGAGCCGTGCTGTACACCCTTCACATATTCAAAATGCAAGAAAGAAGTCAGAAACTCCCCCAAAACCACAAGGTTGACTTGTAAAACTGTTTAGAAATGCACTGGGGTTATTTCACTTGCCTTCTGGTTTTAAGCACCTGTGTCACGTTCTCATACCACTGCTGTCTAGGCAGGAGGGCTAGATTATTTTATTTATTCCTTCCTTTTTCTTTTTTTTAATAAAAAAAACAGAACTAAGATTCTCATGTACTTGTAAAACTTCAGGAACAACTCCACAAAACTAGGGCAATAGAAAACATGCCAAATACTTCAAGGCTTGGCAACAGTGACTGCCTGCTTGTCTCTCCATGGCAGGAGGAATGTCTGTCTGTCTCAGCCAATGTTTCCGAGTAAGAATGTCTCATCCCGATAGCCCGTGTACATATAAAACACCTATGCTGTCAGCTCTCCAGGAAGAGACCTTGACATTTTGCAGAAAACCACATCCCCATCTCCCCTGAATATCAGCAGAAGGCAGAAAAACCTGGTAGATCTGAAAATGTAAGAATCAGGTGCTGCCTTCAGCAAGAATTAAAGTTAAAATGGAAGAGGCAGTGGTGAAATGAGCACAGGCCAAGTCACTGGTCTTGGAGTGCCAAGGAACTGACTTCCAGGTTTCCCAGACCCGTGACCGCAGCTGGCCTGTCCCACTCCCTCTCATGAGCCAAGAGAAGAGACATTTTGAAGGGGAGGAAATTGAGGCTTTGCTATCTTAAAAAGAATAAATAAAAGGTGAATGGTTTCAGCACATACTGTATTATCGTTGTGATATGTGCCTCATGCACCTGGAGAGATAAACTGCAACCCGCTCTCTGAGCTCTAACTTTATGGTAACCAGGCTGGCATGAGAAGATGAGCTCTGCTCTCTGCGGACAGAGTAACCAGATTGCAACGTTCTCTTCCCGAAAAGAGTAATGAGGTGCCCGGAGAGCCTGCAGAGGTGTCAGAGAAACAGATGCTGTTAGACCTTTTGCAGGCCGAAGACAGATATAAGAATAACACAATACCAGCATAACAGGACCTTATCAACAGCCTTGCAAGTGCTAAGAAGTGGAAGCTGAGCGAAGGCGGTGACGCCTGTCTGCATCACAGCCCCGCTATTACTGCCTTCTGACTTCCCACACAATCCAAGTGTCCAAATGGCTTTGAAGCAAGAAACAGCAGGACAGGCAGGTGAACCTGAACTCCGATCAGCTGTTTGAAGAGACAGTATGAATATCTTACGTTTCAGTAACACTTTCCATCCACAACATTTCCAAGACATCCATTCAACCTCAACACTCCAAACTACAGAAGTAATATCTGCCCAGGTAGAGATGGGCAAACACAAGTTAAATGACTGTTCAAGGTCGTCCAAGGACTACGAGAGAGACACACACACGTCTAGTCAGTAGAGTACTCTTCCCTTTTGAAAGGCACACAGACACACACACACGAACGCACAGGGAATTGAAACTGCTTAGCCAGGTGTGGAGCCTGCTGTGATCAACACAGCTTCACTGAGCAGTGCCTCTTCTCGCTGCTGTTTCACTGGTGCTAAAACATAAAAAAGCAAACCTTTATAACAAAATTCATTCAAACAGATGTAAATAGGGATGGGGGATTTTGCATCTGGGCTAAGTTACTACAATCTAGACATCCTATTTGTCTGCTAGTTATTAAATTACCCACAAGCCATCAACAATTCAAGTCTCTCTCTGAGAGGCAGAGATTAACTAGGAATTGCTATGCAGAAATGCTGCTCATCTCTCTCTCTAGCGAGATCAGCCTCATGATGAGTTGCAGACATTTGGGAACAAAGGTGAGCTTTCCTGCAAGAAATGAGAGGCACAGAAAGATGGGAAAATGCTACTACGGGGAGGAGAGGATTTGCAAGGCAAGAATGTATCAGGAATGGTTTCACACACACGCTGCAAGCCACGGGCTCTGATCAAATGCACTCATGTACCTGGAGCACACGAAGCCGCACTTCTGTCCAAGCACTAATGCAAATGAGATTTTCAGTGAAAGACAATGAAGCCAGTATGTAAATATTAATTTAACATCTAGTTGACAAAGCCTCAGCTGATCTATAAATAGCTGGTTTATTAGCAGGTGATGCTGAAGGCAGCTATCCTGGCTCCTCTTCCCACAATCCCCTGTGCCATCTTGTTTTTATTGACCCTGGAGACATGACGGCTCTTAACTGTATGCAGCTTGCTTCTCCACCGCTACCTGCAGAGTAGCTACAAACACTTGACAATACAATACATATTTATCAAGGCCCTTACGTGACAAGGATCCTGTGGCACTACGCACACAATGGCTCACAGTCCTCAATTAAAGAGAGCAAATGGTTTAGAAAAATAGAAAAATCATGCAGCCTTGCTTTTAACCATGAGGCAGCTGAGGAGCTGGTCACTCGGGTACCATCAGGCATTTAGGGAATGATTGACGCAGATCCAGAGCCAGGCACTGTCCATTCACATTTACACTGCAGACTTGGCAAATTAAGCATCAAGGATAGCAACACCTTTAATAACTCTAGGCCACCTAAGAAATATTTTGCCATCTCAAAACAAGATGTCAAAATCTCTCTTTCTGCAGTTTTATTTCATCTGGAATTATTATTTTATAATGTGTAATAAATCTTACAATTCTTTACCGTCTCTTTGGGCCACACACACAGGAATCTCTTCTTTCACACAGGCACAAGACAGCTATTTAACAACGGACAGCAACACCACACCAGAGTTTAGGGCCATTGGTCAAGAATACTGCATCCTGGTAAAACTGCTGTGCCATTTGGATCAACACAACAGATTTGCCCTGACTGCAGTATGGCCAGCATCCATGGAAACCATGTGAATTATGATGGTTTAGGCTGTTCACGTGGATTTGTATATATTCTCCAAAAGCCTTTTAAAGCCTCAGTCTTCCTCTTGCTGCAAAGAACAGTGACAACATACTTGACGGGTTGGGCTTGTAAATAGGCAGATTGAATTAGAGGAACAGAATGGACTTTGTTATCCCTCCCTCCCACTTGCTTCAAGTTTCTAAAGAAACCTTCTGAACACAAGAAGTTACTATGTTTCTCCCAGCCATATGATAAGCAGAAAGAAAAAATTAAAAACCATACAATCAACTCTTATTTTCCATAAGGTTCATCATATCCTTATAGCTTGTACAGCGGCAGCCTCTAGAGTTTACCCTGACAGGGAACCTGCTGTGCCGGGCACTGCGTCAACCCTGGCAAGGGCAGAGCCTGCACTCGTGATGGAGCGTGCACAGAGGCGTACCGGAGCTCTGCTGGCAAAGAGTCCAGGGACGTAGCTGCACACAGCCTACCCCGCTGCTGCACCCTCACTTCTCAACACTGCCCAATCGATTAGGTGATAAGCATTTCAGAATACTGACTTGTGCTGCCACGGCACAGCAGACATGCTCTAAAAGATCACAGTGATCTGTGCCAATGGCAGTACAGTTCCCTATTCAATAGGCTTTGGACACAGGACTGTTCCTTCATTTGTCTGAACAACAAATATTTACAAATTTTGTTTTTAAAAGTTTTAAATACAAGGGTTAAACTGATATTTGTATGATTGCAACCCTGTGATGGTCATACAGGCTGGCTTTTATGACCACCAGGGACTGTGGAAAGGAAATTTTGCAATAAAGTTCCCTTACTAAACTATCTTTTCTGAGTGGACATACTTCTGTTATCCATTATTTATGGAAATAAGGTAGAGGAGTTTGATTTAGCAGAATAGAAACTTAAAGCTACGCTCAGAAACCCTGCGGAATTTAGCAAGAGAAGTGCTACACATTGCCAAATTGATCATAAATAAAGAGAGGAGTTGTTCTCATTAATCAACTAGAAAAAAAAACCTAGTACAGTAATAGATTTGCAATCATCTTTACTATATTATTTACTCTAATAAAACTAAAAGAGCCTAATAGCAATAGACGTAAGCAGCACCAAGGAAAAACTGAAACATTTTACATAATTCAGTAAATGCAGGATGCTGCAACAAGGCTGCAGAATAGCCTTCCCAGGAGAAACCCACACAGTTGCTGTCTCCTTTGTCTTTGATGTAAAGCTACATATAAACCTGCAGTGCCAAAGGACCCAAAAGAAGCTTGTTCTCTTCCTCAGACCTCTACATGTGCCATTTCCTGTAGCTCTTGCAAAGATGCTGCTTCCTTTGCCCGCTGTCTCCTGTTCATACCAGCATATCTATTGCCCAGATCCTTGATTTCACAGCCCAGCCAGTTGTAATCCAGGAGTGCTTACAAGCCAGGACCCGAAGAAAAGTTTAACTAAGTTTGGTTCTCTCTGAAGTAAATTTCAAGCAACTAGAGCACAGATGAAATCCAGCTTATCCAGAGTAATTCATTCTTCACACTTGTTTAAACATAGTCACTCACCGAGGACAGACTGGCAGCCTTCTCTGTGGGTTGTAGACTCCACCGCGCTGCTAGGAACCGTGCTGAGACAAGTCCACATCACACGTCAGTGGAGATGGACTGCACCCTTCAGCTCTGGGATGGAAAGATCAAACTGCTAGATAGGTTCTCTTCCTTGCCGGGTACACTGATTTTTATCAACGGGAAAAGCCAATTAAACTTGATAAAGACACATTCTCTGCTGATTTTTCCTTACTGCCCACTGCTCAGTGCTAGTATAATGGATAATGTTCTGCCTGTAGGTGTATTTTCTAAGATCTGTCAGTTCTGACAGCATTTTGGCACCTGGATAACTCAAGATTTATACCGAGGGTCCAGGAATGCACCATTTCTCAGTAGCTGATGGGTACATTCTTCAGCAGGGCTTCCCTAATTAAAGGGCTAGAAAGAGATGAGATCAGATTGATAGGTTTTGCAGTCAGATGTTTTATGCTTAGTTGATACATTATAAATCACCTTTTGCAACTTTTGGAACACGAGAAGAGCATGCAAGAGAAACTACAGTAATATGTCCAAAATATCACAATATAATTACTTATTTTCAAATTCCACCTCTGTCCCTATGGCAAGACCGTTAGACATACTCAAGAAAAGAAAAAAAAAAAAATTATATATATATATATAAAAGCAGGGCTTCCCTAATTAAAGGGCTAGAAAGAGATGAGATCAGATTGATAGGTTTTGCAGTCAGATGTTTTATGCTTAGTTGATACATTATAAATCACCTTTTGCAACTTTTGGAACACGAGAAGAGCATGCAAGAGAAACTCTACAGTAATGTCCAAAATATCACAATATAATTACTTATTTTCAAATTCCACCTCTGTCCCTATGGCAAGAGACATACTCAAGAAAAGAAAAAAAAAAAAATTATATATATATATATCAAAAAGAAATCTGATGCTATGAAATGAGACACTGCTGCTCTGGAGGTACTCCCATATGGAAGTGTTTTGCCCCAGACGGGACACAAAAGGTGCAGCCCTCCTCCTTCGAGCATCACCCTAAGCTGGGAACACCTCGCTGGTATTGAGTGCCTCACACAGCTCAATTAGCAGCCTCCCCTGACAGACCAGCGGGAAGTTTTGCCTTGGCCTCAGCTGTCACAGCCTTGTCTCGGGGCTAGAGAAACCACTATCATATTTAATGCTTTGACTTTAATACCTGTAAAACTGCGTGAATACAATGTATTCTGTGCTGGCTTCGTTGTCTCTGTCAGAGCCTCTTTCCTCTATATAGTGAAATATAACTCCAGAGAGGCCAGTGGCAAGATCTTTCGGAATAACCACAGCTTGTTCTGGTCTTAATGGGATCTGTAAGTACTGAGCTCCTCTTGGGGGGGTGAGGGAAGAACAACAACAACAAAAACCCCAAAAAATAGGATGTAAGAGCCCAGTATCACAAAGTGAAATTTCACGAGTTCCTTGCCGCCAGAGTGTTGTTCAGACCAATGTAGCCTTAAAGCCATAGAGAAGAAAGTCACAGAATAACCATCTGGAATGGGGAAAAATATTTGTTGGTAATTTAAAACATGAAACCGAAGAAATACAATGCAGAGCAACCAGGATGTGAAAAGCATTTCCAGGCACTGAGAGGTTAAAACAATTATTTGAACAGCTGGGAAAATTAAAATGGTAAAATAATAGCTATGCTTCAAAATTCTACAGATGCAAAGAGACTCTTCAATGAATAACTGATAAAGGGGAAAAAACATTTTAAAAGAGAAACTGTTTCACGCATGAAGGTCATACAAGTAACAGCTCCTCTTAAGAACCTGGATTTTCAGACTTGGCAAGAGATGAAGTGGTGAGGTTAACACAGCAGCCTTTTACCTCTAGGAACCCAGGGTCAAATCCTGAATACTCTAAGTTACACATGAAAGCAACTTTGAGCATATCCTTTCTATCGCTTTCTTGGAAACTGTTCCCCACCACAGCAAAAGCAAGGTCACATAGGATCACACCAGAATTGTTGTAGCAGTTTGTTTGCTTTCCCAAGGAATTCTCCCAGCACTGGCAGAGCCTGAATGGCTGCAGCAACTGGTGCAACCTTAGAGCAGGCAGTTCAGGCCATTTCACTAACCTGTTATCCAGAGCTCCCCCATACACACAGCCTGCTCTGGCAAAGAATGTGGTGGTATGTAATTTTTCATAAAAAATTGACAGTCTGTAATGAGTAGCTTGACTATTCAGGAAGGGTCTAAGAGGAAGAATAATGCCAGTCAGGATTGCAGTGTATGAGCCATGGTGTACACAATGCTGCTCATCAGGACAGAGTACACGGACAGACATATCCAGGGGACTCAAAGCTCCAGCAGACCATCTTCCGGGCAGGAAGGAGCTGAAAGAACACAGCTGGGGAAGGTCTATCTGCCACCTGGCTCCAGCTATCCTTCCCATAGGCAATGAATCCTCTCTCTCTACTAACTATTTTAAAACAAGAAACCAAAAATTTTCAGAAAGTAGAGAAAAAATTGACAACTGAACATGTAGCACTGCAGAGAAGAAATCAGCTGCACGGTGCCAGCTCTTGTTTCCGTTCCTCACCCACTTCAAATGCACAACCTCTTCCACATAAATACCGAGCAAACTGTTACAAGGACAGCAACTGACCACACCTCATCAGAGTCCAAAAACATGGATCCTTTGGCAAAAAAAGGCAGACTCAGAACAGAAGACCAAATCCATCCACCCCAGCAGTCAATTCTTCTATCATTCACACATATCATTTCACCAGTCTCCAACTGGAAAGTCTTAACAACTACGTTTTTCTTTAAGTCAAAGAAAGAAGTTAGACAGCATAAACATTGAGATCCTCCTAGAAGAGGACTTTTTCTTCCATCAAAAGAATTTATTATTCCAGCATCATTATAGCATTTCTGAAAAACTAAGATGTAGCCTCTTCAATCTGTATGTTTCTTCTCTCTCCAGAGAAGAGCCTACTTCAGCCTACTCTGAACACGGTCATTGTACTTCTCCAGTTGACAATCATCTCGTATTGAGTCCTGATGCTGTCAGGTATCTCCTCTGATGGGTTAGGCTGCTCACTAGTCAATGATAGGAAACATGAAGACGATGAGCCTGCAGCCTCCCCCACACTTCTTGCTGCAATCACCTTGAACGCCCCCAGCTACATAGACCAGGTTTGACCACTTTAAGGATCAGAAACATCCAACATGTTGCAGAAAGGAGCAGTTCTTACCCTGTGTCTATGCCAAACCAAAGTAGCCAGCGACACAGAAAGTAACACGGCTGACAGAAGGTTTCCAATAGAGGTCTTGACCTTCCCATGGTCCTGAGGGACCCTGTGACACATTTTTACAAGAGTCGGGATCCTGGTATTCTGCCAAACTACATACATTTGGTCTAAACTAAAATTATTACTGCAGCTTTAATGCAATATGCTCTCCTTCACTTCCGATCCTAATCTGCTGGCAAGAGCTGTTGGACCGGTAAGCACCTGCCTTTTTTTTGCCCTTTAGATGACTACATCACTGTGCTGCCTGAACAGATGCCAGCAGCTAGAGTTGCACAGCAAAACCATTTAGGAGATTCACCAGCTGGGTACATAACCTGCCTTAGCAGAGCAGCTACTGGGAAACCTGCAAATCCATCTCTGGTACCTTGTCATGGCACTGGTTGTGATAAGAACATGGAACTGGAATGTCCCAGCTTGTCCCCTCACTGTACCAGCGTGATGATCAGTCATCAGTCTTTTACTTGCCCAAGGCAAACAGCATCCTGCAACGTTGATGTATAGTTAGGTAAAGTACTTGGGGATCTTTCAGGGTTAAAAAAAAAGTGTATAAAACTGGCAGGATGAGAAAGAAGCTGAAGCAGAAAAAGAAGGTGTGAGGCTTACACAAGCACCCACACCTTTCTACCCTCCTTCCATGGAGTCTCTGAATCTTACCCATGTTTCCTGGAGTCAAACTCTACTGTGCCAAGCAGCTCTCAAGTTCAGTGAGGAGCACAGGGGGATGCAGAGGTTTACTCTACGCCCTCATGAGCTTCCAGTACTCAGAACCCAAAGATTTCTTTGCTCCTCTAATCAGCCATGCTCAGATGCATATTTAAAAAAGACAGACACTGAACTCTGTCTTGCCCCCTTAGGGAACTGCAGCCTCCTCTTTCCAAACTGCCAGTTCACTGCTGCAGGGAATAGGCAGCCTGGTGTCAGCTCCAGTACAGATTTTAAGATGAAAAGAACGCAAACAAAGGGGACAGAAGAGAGGAGACGAGAGGAGAGGAGGGAGGGAGAGGGTGCAGAGACACTGGCAGGAAGCAGGTGAGAAAATGAAGACAGAGGGGAAAGGAAAAATCTGAGCCCAGACTCTAGAAAGAGGCAAATAAAGAGACAGAAGGAGGAGGAGGTAGCAAAAATAGGCAAGAGCATGTCTAGCTTGCTTGTACATACTACAAGAAAAATCCTATAGGTGGCCAGAACTGCTCATGCTAGGCAGTGAGGAAGATATCACTCACTTACAGTGATATCACCCAGCCACATACAGTTTAGAATATACATGAAATACCCACAGCTTTAGTTTCAATCACAGAAGAGTCCTAGAACAATTTACCCTTGCATATAGCTCAAACATTTGCTATGCACTGTCCCGAACTAATGGACACCCACCCCAGTGCTAGCATGGCATTCCTAACAAACTTGAATTTGGCACACCACAAAACAAAATAAACCAAACCAAGAATACCATGGAGAAAATAACTTGGCAGTGCTATACAGCACTTGATTCTGGTGCCAGTGGCTCAAAATGGGGATTCCTCAATGTTGCATGTTTCTAGATCCTGCCCAATAGGTTTGGCAAATTTCTGGTGGTTTTAAGCTTAAGACAAGGATTCCAAGTAGTTAACCTCAAGGAAACAGTTTTGAAAGCCTTAAGACATTGTTGGTTGGGGGTGGGGGGAGAGACAGAGAAATAATCAAGTGCATAGGGGTGGGGGTGGGGAGAGACAGAGAAATAATCAAGTGCATACCTAGAAGTAAACTTGCAAATAAGAAATGCCAAGTCAGAAGTCAGGAGGACAGGTTCTCACAGCTCTACAACACACAATTCCAGAAGTTTGTCAAAGCTTCAGTGGCACTTGAGAAGTTTGTGCCAAAATCAAGAAACACTTCCAACTGTTGATTCTGATGCAATTATCAGGAAGAACGCAAGCTTGCTTGAGGTGAAACATGCGGTATGGTGTGAACTTACCATCCTGTTGTCAGGATGGACCAGGTGGTCAAGTACAAATCAAAATTGATGAAGCCAAGGAAAGTACCAGAGAGAGAGCAAAGCAAGAACAAAGATGGAGCAAGAACCAAAGATCACGAGGAAGAGCAGGCACAGTTACAGCCTAGAAGCTTGTGGAGCAGTTCAGAGCCACTGAAGAAATTCCCTTACATACCTGGCTGGTGGGTCCAAACATCAGTCAGATCCAAACCTGCTGGGGATATTAACTGCAAACAGCTACAGATTAACACACAATCCTGATAATATTTTATCAACATGACAATGTACTAGACTGCTGTGCTTTGGAAGACTCTTCTCAAGGGAAGATGCCTACTTCAACCTTCAAGCACCACAACACTCCTACTGCTTTATGTTGTCCCTTAAGAAAAGCTTTTCATAGCAGCAATGAAAGCTTTTTGCACTGAACAGCTGGAACCAAAGTCAAAGCACAACCTGGCAATTTTCTTGGCTGAACAGAGATGCCACTGAATCTGAAAGTCACAGGCAAAAAGCCCATATTGACAAAGGTTTGAGACAGTGGTTCAAGATATTAAGAGAGTCAGAACTGTAATTTGCAGGATTTACCAGAAGAATATTTTGAACCTTATCCTTCTGCTACAGCTGGCATCCAGGGATTATCTCCCTTACTTCTCTCCTTTAAATATTTTTTTCCATAACACCTATCAAAGCCACCATCTTCCCAGCAGGAGCAGCCAGGACTTGCTGTCAGGTCTCCCCAGATGCTCAGATTAGCTAGCTCTCTTCTCCATGTGGGAACTCTCAGATCCCACAGCTTAGTGAAGCAAGGATTTGGATCTGAGATTCAAGTTTCCATGAGGGGATTTCTGTTATTATAGCAGGTCTGGTTCAGATACAGCCATTGTGAACTATGTGACAGGATATGAATCCTCTTCTATATATTCCTGCTGTGTGATCTCACTCTTCATTTCTTCACATCCCCCTTTTCTCTATAGTATTGCAACACTTCATTGATTCAACACAATCCACAAGAGAGCATGAAGGCAGAGGCAGACTCTCAGATTGGAACAGCTGGTTTTCTTGATCACATCATGTCCCAAAGAGAGGTAAGGAATCACAAGAAAAGAGACTGCTTATTCTCAACAGCAAACAACTCCACACCGGAGAAGAAAGCACAACCCTGCTGACTGTGAGAGAAAAGCAACAGAGGGATTTTGAATATATTTCACACTCCTTGATGGATCATGCCTGAAGATTTTGTGGGAAAGTGGAGCACAGAGGAAACCACGCTTTAAAGCCTATCACTGTATTCACAGGGCCTGTGAAAACTTTATAAATACGATCCCCTGCTACACTGTCCAAAGCCCACATGCAGACCTGCTGACACGACCAATTCCTCAGTGGCCACACCCCACAACTACTATGCCTCGCTCCCGTTAAGTTTTGGAATAAGCTCCTGTCAGTCATGCCAAAGTGGGCTTAATGGTAGATGGACAAGGATGACCAGCAGGGACTGAAAAAGATGGTCAAAAGTCATTGACCCTGTGACCAAGCTCTGAACAAGGACTGCTAGACATTATAGCCACCCACGTCACAGCCAACGACCACACTGAATACCCACCCATGAGCTGACAAATCTAAGGCTATTGCACTCACACACAGTTGTCTGCCGCACTAATCCCTGGACACAGGAGCACAACATTGCAAAGTTTCCTCTTCCCCACCTCAAGCGCTGTCCTGCCTCAGCACGCAGCAGCAATAACAAGCTACCGAGGAACTGACAACTGCCTGCCTGCTGATGAGCAGGAGAAGGTGCTCGGGCCAGCGAGGCTCAGCAGTTGCTCTGGTCCCCAGAGCTTAAATTTCCGAAGCGTGAAACATTTGACTGAACAACACAAAACGGGGTGCAGGAAGCAAGACCACAAGCTACCTTAAATCCATGAGCTCTTTTTTTCTTCCAGGTTGCTCACACCTAATGTCATATCTTTTATCTCATCCTAAAGTAAGAGAACATGCATTAAAGGACCAGACTATTAACTTCTGAAAGCTGGGCCCTTTCTGTAGCCCCCTCTTGCAACAAGGGGTTTGCTTCCATTTCTCAAAAGCAAAGGAAATCTATACTTGGACAGAGAAGGCATATTCCAAAGGACAATCCCTAAAAACAAGGCTGCTCTCTTTTCTCAGTTGCTGCAGTGCCACCCTTGTTGAGTCTGTCCAGTGAAGCTGATTATAGTGGTAAGCACAAGTCAGCCCCTCAAACGTTTAGGCAAGCCTAATGTCCTTAAGTGGACAGTCCTCAAGTGGAAATAAGCAGTTTCATGAGCAGCAGAACTGAAGTCACTTGGATTCCTCCAGATTTGTGTCTCGAAGTTAAGTTCCTCTGTGACCAAACTGATGTCTAATAAAGGGTGAGTCAATACCATTCCCCCTGCACAAGTACTGCTGGGGTCCCTTCCCTCCACCTAATTGCCTGCTTTCACAAGATATACAGGAACTTATTACTTCAGAGCCTTTGTGCCTTCTGAGGAACATCACCGCAACTTGCCAGCAGGTTCAGAGCAAGCAGAGAGTGGGACAGAAACCAGGCTCACAGATGGACAACATGGTTACGTGAGTCCTGTTTTCTTAATCAGGGTAAAACTTCAGACACAGCTAGGGGGGAGCCATACATTCAGGGGAAGTGCTGGCACATTAAACCCAGAACAGTATAACCCGTGACACCTGAGCAGGGTCTGCCCTGCTCTCCAGGGGCTGCTCTGTATATGGCAAAGCTCCTGACCTTCCAACATCTGTTCAGTTTTTATACAAAAGCAAGTCAGGGCCCTGTAAGGCAGTACATCATCTTTGTTGACATTTCAGTCCCTGGGAGAGAAGCTCTCCTTTGGCTTTGTGTCAGCCACCTTTGGCTATGTCAGAAAATAGTGCATAGCCTGTTCTCTCAAGCAAAGCCA
Organism: Aptenodytes forsteri; assembly: GCF_000699145.1. Taxonomy (NCBI): domain Eukaryota; kingdom Metazoa; phylum Chordata; class Aves; order Sphenisciformes; family Spheniscidae; genus Aptenodytes; species Aptenodytes forsteri. The sequence goes on from NW_008795909.1 coordinate 10,744,273, forward strand.
TTTGCCTGTGCAAAGGTTCCCAGCAAACAGACAGGAGGCAGCAGCTGGAGAAAGGAGACCTGGAATCACTGTACACAATCTCACTTTTTATTATTTAACCACATTTACTGAACACAGCCTGGATCTAATCCATCAGTGCAAGAAACCTGCTAATACACCTACATGATTGGAGAGAGACTTTCCTGCATTTTATGGGGCTTTATTGCAGCAAACGTCAATGTTCAGCAAAACAAGAAGGCGCTAGGAACTGTCTGACACAGCCTGGGATCTCTCTTGCTCATCTCCCAACCAGCATACATTTGATACTGCATTAAACAAGGAACTTGAGAGCAGTCTGTTATCTCAAGTTCATGCCATAGCTTTGTGTGCACATAACCGCCCCCCATCAGCACAAGCTAGAACAAAGTATGACTTTCACATTTAATAGCTTCCAAAATGCTTGCTCTTCTTGAACAAAGTGGCACCCCATGTGCCTCAGACGTTTGGTAAAGGCTGGAAAGAGGGCAATTCATTAGAACATTACATCCTGTCTGTCCTCAGCAATGAACCTGCTTCTGCTCCAGAGAGGTCAATCTGGAGTCTGTACAGATGCTCCAAGGTTGGCTTTTGCAGAACAATAAGGTGGTCATTGGTGCAGGACAAGCTCTCCACAAAAACTTCTCTAGTGCACTCCAGCCCTTATCACAGTGCTCTCATCATGTCAGCTCAAGGTACACACACTGGGAAGAACCCTACCTGGATCACAGTGTCCAACACATTTTTCAGTGGCTGTCTACTTCTACAAGACTTGAGATTTCCTGAGCCTCAGGATACTCCTGAACACACTTAGGCTTGGTATGAAAAGACAAAATACAACTTTGATATGCCACAGGAAGTTAAACAGTACTGCCAACATCCTAGGGCCCAGAAATATTATGGAGCTTGTTAAATGATGATAATCCTAAATAGGCCACCTTTACCACTACTGAAGACAAAAGCTCTCAACTGTTCCTGCTGATAAGGCCTGAGGGAACCTCTGGTGTTCAAACTCAGCAATTGGTGTGTCAGAGAGCCCGGAGGGTCATTAGAAGTACCTATATAATTTACCGACATAACTGTGTTTAGCTGTAGCCAGTGCCTCAAAAGAAGTATACATTTTCTCCCTTCTTCCACCCATGAAAAGGAATCAGCAGAAGTGCTCAAGCATGGAATTTAAGATAGCATTGAGATGGGACAAACAAACAGTCATTCAGTCTTCTTTCCAGTTCCTTTGGAGAGATCAACAAGTCTCCGTATCATATCTATAACCAGAAATTCTCCTATTCTGTCAAAGAACTTCTTTCATAAAGTTATCAAGTACATAATTGAAAGAGTATATTACTTGCCCTGCTGCCTCACCCAGAAGATAAAAACCTAAATTCTCTGATATTTAGAAACTTTCTGATTTTTTTTTTAACCTTATGCCAATATACTCCTTTAAATTACACAGTTCTTGAAGTTTATACCACAGATGTGTTTACTTATACTTTTCTTCTGAACCTCTCTCTGATCCTGAAGCATGCAGATAATCACTTTGCCAACTATAGTTTCAAGCCTTGATCCAAAGGCTTACAGTCCTATCAGCAAAGAGACTCTTGTAGAAGAGTGTCTTGTAAACAGCAGCAGTGCAGGGACCCATCATGTAGCTGGGCACTGCTTGTCTGATCCCCTAACAGGCAGCCATACAGGACCCACAAGTCAGTTCAGTCCAGTATCACTTAGGTATTTCCACAATAGTCAAGAGATCGCTACATAGAAAAACCTCAAGAACAGAAAAAAGGTGCTGTTTCATCTAAAGAAGAAAGGTGTGTCCTAGACAGAAACTTAACTGCTTAAGTAGCTGGGCTGGGCCACCGCACAGTACTAAAGGAGAGAATAAACTCAGAACAACTGCAAGTCATGAGTAGGTGTCCTGGTTTCGGCTGGGATAGAGTTAATTTTCTTCTTAGTAGCTGGCACAGTGCTGTGTTTTGGATTTAGGATGAGAATAATGTTGATAACACACCGATGTTTTAGTTGTTGCTAAGTTGTGCTTACGCTGGTCAAGGACTTTTCAGCTTCCCA
>NW_008795909.1:10746424-10778115 GCF_000699145.1 Aptenodytes forsteri
GTAAGTGAGCGGGGGGAAAGCTGGCTCGGGGGGGGCTGCTGCTCGGGGACTGGCTGGGCATCGGTTGGCCGGTGGTGAGCAATTGTACTGTGCATCACTTGCTTTGTATACTCTATTATTATTATTATTAATAATAATAATAATTTATTTCAATTATTAAACTGTTTTTATCTCAACCCATGAGTTTTCTCACTTTTACCCTTCCGATTCTCTCCCCCATCCCACCGGGGGGGGCAGGGAGTGAGCGAGCAGCTGGGTGGTGCTCAGTTGCTGACTGAGGTTAAACCACGACAGTAGGAAACATCATTCAGAAAATAAGACAAATGTAGAAGTTTTACAGCAGTCTGGTCTGAATGAAAGGGGAAGAATGTTGCAGCTGCTATCATCTCACAAATTTTTAAGCTTGTTTTTTATTCAGTTATCTGAGTTCCTGAGGATATATATTGTGAATGAAAGTTCAAACAAGCAGAAAGGAGATTTGAAGATCCAGGAGTCTGTACAGGTGCAAGTAACTGTAATGGGAAGGTACCATCTCAGACCTGGCAGAAGGACACTGCCACCTGCCAAAGGCTTGCATGACCTGGATAAGTGGGTGCTCCCTTCAGTTTTTAAGACAGTGTCCACAGCATATAAATCACCAGAACACTTGAAATCACCCTCACCAGCAAACTCAAAGAGGAATCCAGGGAACAAGTAAATGAAGAAAAACATTCTCCATTTCAATATGAAATACTTGGATCAGGTCAGGATTGGAGTACACACTCCGCAGAGAGGAAGCTGGAATGATGCGCACTTCAACCTGTTCAGGAGTTAAAAAAAAAATCTCATGATCTTCTTTCACCAATGTTAAATTTATTCTGAGAAGGGAACTACGTACCTGCAAAAACACAAAAATGCTGCCGATGTAGTGGTGACTGTTCAAAGCTCCCAGTCCCCCAATAAAAGAATAGTGTAATAATGCTTTACTAATAGACTGAACCAAGTAACCCTTAGCTTTCCGTTACACAGCTCAGTGAAGTAACCCAACAGATGATCTGCTTAGAAAAATAAACCCAGTCCTTGTGGGCAGCAAATGTGGACTAATAAACTGAGTGGGAGAGAATGCAGAGGCAGATGGGTAGAGGTAATCAGAAATGACAGAAAGATAAGCAGGCAGAGGGCAAGCAGAGAGCTTGAAGGACAGAGGCAGAAGAGCTGAGATCTTACAGCGTACAGATATTTGAAAAATTAAATCAACAGCTTTCCAACAGCATTATTTTAAAAATTATTCCCCCTAATACATGCAGGGAACCAGCTGCTTGCAAAATGACCTGTAAACCCTACCTACCATACCTTATTAAACTAATTCAGAGCTGGAGGTTGGCTGATCCTGAAATCCGTTTATACAGGACAAACACGCATTCAGCAGGGACAAAGAGCAAACACATTGTCAAAATAATTTTGTCTGCATTTCTGGATGCATGCTCAGACTTAACACAGTAGAGCAGCGTGCTTTTCCAACTTCAGAAACAACAAGATACACGAGACGTTGCAGCACCATCCTAACTCAAGGCTTCACTACCTGCTTCCCCCACATTACAAAGGTAACAAACTCTAACTATAACAAGTGTTGGCTTTCTGGACAGCTTCTGTGAATGCAGAGGTCTTTAAGAGCCTTTCACCAACTCCTAAAGGCCCCCAAAAGCCTCTAACCAAAAAAGATGCTATAACCAAAAGAAAGTTTCTTGCCAACAGATGCAAGATCAGCAGCAGAACTAACTCTAGCACTACATTCAGATCACTGTAACACGCTGTCTTCAACATGTCTTGTTCCTATATTTGAAGCACTGGTGTCCAAAAAGGTTACTTAAACTGGCTTGAGAAGGTCTAGCTAGGACTGATACCTTTAAATCACTTTGGAAGCATCACAAGTATACTAGAAATATCTCCAGCCAAGGAGGCCTGTTGGGCAGACAGACAGTGCCACAGGGGGGTGAAAACCACAAACAATTAATGCAGGCACAATGCAGAAAGAAACCTCCCCACAAAGTTCAGATTTTGTAACAGATGAATGCTCCACAGTCTTGGACAGAGAGGCTCTGTGGAGAGAACAAGCACTAGCAAGCAGCATCAGGGCAACTTCCCCAAGCCTTCTCCTCCAACATGCCATAGCTCTGATGAGAAAAGGATTGGCTTCCTACTAATCAGAGGGCTCGTCCATTGTTCATTAACTTCCCAAGTTCTCTTTGGCACTGCAAAGCAGGGCTAGTTAGAGCAGTCTTGCTTGCTTGGTAGCAACTCTTCCACTGGATTGGGACCAATGCCACCAGAATAACCCCTGTACATGCTATCTGCACAGACACATTCAGCTGATTGGTGAAGGCTTTAAATCCTATTAGTCCTCAAGGTATTCAGCCCCAAGACCTGCTAACAAAACCAGCTGATGGATGGTGTGTGGAAACTGCAAACTACATGTAGCAGGGAACCATCCTGTGCAGACTACGATCAAAAAGGAGCATAACAAATCTTTGGTTTCCCAGTCTGTCATGAAGACTTTGGCATCACTGATATAATTTCCCAAGTTTCAGCCAAATTGTCAGAGAATGGATCTAACATTAGCACAGAAGTTATGGAAGTCAGGGCTATTTTGGAACTTCTTGGGAGTCTGAAGGCATTTGACCACTGACCTTGTGCTTCTAACCAGCAGTTGCTATCGACAGCAATTTTTGTGGATCTGTTTCAATCTAACTTCTGCGGCAAAACACATAGTTTAAAAATTGGAAATCAACTTCTTTCTGTCCAAGACTGCTTGGTCATCAGTCTCTTGGAATTAATCTGAGTAAGAATTTCCACTTCCAACTTGCCAACACAGTGTTACAAATCTTTTGTGAAAAAATCTGGCATTAAAACAGCATGATGTATCGCAACACTCTCTCACCCCCAAGCAACTATTTCCCATACTAGATAAGCCCGACTGAATACAAGCTACAGTTCTCAGGAAAATGCTGCCTGACACACCATACAGAGAGCACAGAATTAGTGAAACCTGTTAGATACAGTGGATCCATGTAGGTCCCATTAATTTAAGCCAAAAGAGAAATTATTTTTAAAAGGATAGAGAGAGAACAATACATCAGAGAAACACATTCCTTTCCTGATAGTGATTGGCCCTGCTTTGCTTGAAATTTTGATACCCAACTTCAGATGAGCCTTTTCAGATTCACCCACTCCAAGACCACATCACAGCATCAAGTCAGCTATGACTTCTCGTTCCTGACTGGCTAGCTCTTACAGTATTTTTATTATAGAAAAATTTTTAGACTGCTTTTAAACAGGTTCAGGCAAACTAAGTTTTAAAACAAGAACTGTAGCACAGACCACATTTTAGAAGTAACAAAATACCAAATAGTTCAACTTCAGAAATTGTAATGGTATTCTGACTTCTTTTCCTCTTTTAACAAAGTTGCCTTCAAAACCATCTGTGAAACAAGCATATTTACATTAACTTTACCTGTAAGTATATCTGAGATCAGAACCACCAAGCAAGAAATTAGACCCAAAGGCAATTCTGCCTCACTGTTACAATGTCAAAAAAACAAACAAAAAACAGAAAACCAAAAATAAATGCACATGGACTGTTAGACAACAGATTGTTTTTGAGAAGAGAAATGGGGTCAGAAGTCCTCTTTCCAGACCAGGCAATGGATACAAGAACTTGAGAGGAAAAGATGATGCAGGGTATGGACTAAGTATCTCTGGAAGAGGAGCCTTGAAGCACAGCCAAGCGAGCAGAAAAGTTTTAAGCTTATTTATGCTCTTGTTTTCTTCAAAAATGACAAACTCCAGGAGGTGCCACGTTTGGGCTTTATGTGGACTGCAAACAGCAGACAGAGAGAGGTACTTGTTCACGTGGGTTAATAAGTGCTGACGACATGCCAAGCTGTGGGGAACATCAGGGCTTCATGAAGTGCTGAGACACAGAGCAAATAAAGAACTTATGCCTCCAGTTTCGTAAATACCGGGTACAGGCAGCAGCCATTTCCATTTTAAGTAGGCCAGCATTTTACTCTGGGACATGCCTCATATATTAAGATGGCGGTGGCGGTTTATGTCCTTTCAGGCAGCTCTATATTTTTAGTTTATCCACTGATGAGCTCTTGAGGATATGAAGTAATGTGTATGGACCCAAGACTCGCCAGAACCAAGAACTGCTGCCTTAAAAATCAAAACAGTAACTGTTTCCACCCTTTCTAATTAGAAGCAAAATATGGATCCTTTTCACCTTTGCAAATAACAGGTCAGGTTATGCTTGGGTACAGTTAATCCACTGCTGCTCTCCTCTGTGTTTACGACTAAACAAACAGCAGCTGCCTGCAGCTTGCGGCCTCTCCACCGACTCCCTTGTGGGGGCCATTTATTGAGTCATAAACTCCTCTGATAGTGTTATCACCACAGCATTTGCACAAATAAAGGTTGGAAGAGAGAAAGATTAAAAAAAAAGAGAATTGACTTTACAGAGAAAGCAAGAAAAATGCTTTATAGATATGTTTGCTTTGAGCAAGAACCGACCGACGTAAGGCAGGGCAGGCATACACCTGGCTGAGGATGGCTGGGCGTATCATCCTCCAGATATGAAACACACAGATTTATCTGAAATGACAAAGCTGAATTTCAGAAAGCTCAAACAACCCTAAAGCCTTCCAAATTAGATACATTGTATTTCAAGTAGCATACCATGTGATATACATTTATATCTCCTCCGTGAGACTTCAACAGCGAAGATCTACCTCTACAGAATCCCAGGGGAGGAGAAATCCCAGCGTTTCTCAAATACAGATATGGACTTCACTATACCTGGCCAAAACTTTCTTCCTCCAGTCACGCACACTGACTGCTACTCTCTACCCCAATAAGTACATAAACAATCTAAAAAGCATTTTGCAATCCACCAGAATGGAAACATCTCTTTAACAAGAGCCTAATGATCCAGAATGATCAGAGATACCTGCAGTGCAGCCCGTGGTATGCAACACATCCTGAAGCTGTTTCTCTTAAGCAGAGAGAGATTCAGGTTGCGGACATGACAGCTCCCAGCAGGCCACGTGTCAGCAGGATCCAAAATGCTTGAGCAAAACTGCTCCATCAGGATGGGACACTGCACAGCTACCTGCGCATCTTCTCAGCAATCTAGGCCACTGCCCACAGATTAGAGACAAACTTCCAGCAGAGCTGCAATGCTTTGCTGTGTGTGCCAAACGGGAACTGGGCTTTCACAGGGATCACTTCGAAAAGTAGGAGCAGTAAATTGACCACATTCCTTTTTATTACAGTCAAGGGCAAAGAAGAATTCAGTCGACTCAAGGTTATGTTAAAAGTCTACCTCCGCTGGAATCTGGTCAATCAGTGTTTTGCAAGGGCTTGTTTGCATAGCAGAGTGACTCACAGTCACTCTCTGTGCGTGAATTTTCCCTGCACTTCCATTACCAACCAAGAATGTTCATATACAGAGAAGTTGCCGTACCATAAACTCACTCACCAGTTTATTGCATTGTAATTTCCTTATGTAGACAAGCCCTAAAAAGCCTTGATAGAAGTAGGTTTACCTTTGTCTGTTATGAATAGCAGACTCATGAGAAGCTGGACGCAGAGTAGGGAGAAAGAGCGCAGAATTATGAATGGCTCCTAGCTCAATGTATACAGCTCCTATTGACAAGGGAATACATGTGTCTGAGTATGCAGGTCTTTATAGCTTGGTTTGGCCAGGAGCTAGAGCGCAAAAATTTCTCCTTGGTCCTTCTGTGAAAGACAGGCACCTAGAGACAGTTAGAAAACACTTGGAAAGAAAGGGATACATGCTCTTCACTAACAGACATTGTTCTGCACACAGTCGCAAGAAGCAGGTTCTGTTTGAAATCTGAAATCACATTAATATATGGTCACCAGAGGCTGCATTTTTCAAGTGGCAGCTGGTCAGAGATTCCCTGGTATAACCACCAATTACGTAACAAATTAACTAACTAAAATTCGATGGAAATTCAGATTTGCCTACTGGTGTGAACAGGATGTAAGGGAAGCAGAATGGGTCACAAAATATTCTTAAAAGCTTGCATGTGAGTGCATATTTGCAGGGGGAGGGAAGCAATTCAGTAATAGGACTCAGACTTTAAAAAAAAAAATTTTGTTTTTGCCTTCCATCCGGACTCAAAGTAAGAAATTACACAGATTTCCACTGCCCGCTCTTCTTTTCCTTCCACACCCTCTTCTCATTGGCACGAGATAAAACCTTGGGGAAACAGCAGCAGCAATTTTCAATTCTCATTATCTAACGGCAGCAGTAGCTCTTGGTGAAACTTGCGGTCAATAAACTACAGGCAATTTTAAAAGACACAATGGGAACTGCCCCTCCCACAGCTGTCCCATTATCCCAGCTTTTATTAGATTTAAAGCCAGCGATTTTTATGCTGTAGCTGAAGTTCTGCAGAGCCATGAAAACAGACCACCAGAAAAGATAAAACACTCCTAAATTAAACAGGAGACATTACAGTAACGTACTCTGAAGTCAGAGAGCTTCCACATAAGCAAAGCACAGGACGCAGCAAGCAACCCAGAGCCTAAGCAGGCTGACGCTGCTGCAGCGAGCCAATGGCGACGCAACCAAAACTTAACGTTCAGGATGGTATAAACGGCAAAGTTCGTGAGCAGGTTAGGCAGGGCAAGTTGAAAGCATACTAGCTACAAAGGCGGACAATCAGAGCAGGATCCTGCTCCCATAACTCTATGAACATCCCACTATAGGCATTAACTTTGGAGTTGATGGTCTGGATGTGCCTCCCAAGCAGCAGAGAGAAATACTCACTTGTGAATGGCAATTCAGCTGACCTGTTTCAGATGACTGTTTTAGGATCAGATGCGCCATGCTCTAGAGGTGCCTATTTCTCTCCCTTGACTACAAAAGAAGCCCTGATGGCCAGAAACCATACAAAACAGGTAATGTCAGTTATATCCCCACCATGCACTACAATAAAGTAACCTGTTCCAGTAAGAGGGCCTGTACAGGAAATGAGTAGAAAAGAAATTTCAAAACTCATTAAATGATTACCTGATATATTTGTCCGGGGGGCAGAAGTAACAGAGGGTGCATCATAGCTCCCAGCTCAGAAATGTGCACAACAATAGGCAAATGGGTGGGAAATGGGTGCCCAAAGGAACAGTCTCAAACCAACCCAGTAAGGGGGAAGATGCGAAGAATTATTCTCATCCACTGCAAGCTGTAATTTTCAGTCTAGAAATCTAGAGCTTGCTTTCTCTGAGTCTAATGTATACCATGCCCTGGAGACATTTTTACCAGCCATCAAAAGGAACTTGCAGAGAACCAGATGCTTCATTAAAGAATATTCACCAAGCCTTATAAAATCTTTAGTAAAAAGCAGAAGAACAAATCACCAGCGTGCAAGTGAGCTGAAGTCACACATCCAGCTTTGATTACAACCTCCTGTACTGGAAAACAAATTGTGTTTAAAAAAAAAAGGAAAAAAACACACAAGAAATCAAGAGATTCTGGCCTCTCTTTCCCACATTCCTCCAACCTGAATTTCCTCAATGAGGAATGCGTGAGACAAAGCCATTTGGTAGAAGATGCTAATTTAAACTTAAAGAAAAATAACAGCTTAAAAGGGGAAGGGAGGAGGGAGTTTTAATGCTTCATGAAAAAACACAACAGCTTGCGATCGCTACATATATCTCAGGAGTCAGAGGACTCAGTATGAGCAGTGAGGCAAATTGTCAGGGCTTGAGCTGTCCTGGGACAAAGGAAACTGCAGAAGATGTATTGCCTTACACAAGTTTTATTTGAACTTGTACTTGCAGAACCCTCTAGCCCCTATATCTAGCTGCAAGGTTTAGTTACATATTCCTTAGTCTCTCTCGCCCCTTCTTAAAACATAGCAAGGAGATTTTCTGCCACATTGTCATCATCCACAGCAAATTAATGTCCTACGCTCTGCTCCTTTCAGGAAGTTTCTATAACAGTGGGGATAAAATTTCTGAAGTTCACTGAACACTCTGGGAACCAAGATGACCCCCAGTTTTTGGTTTATAAAAAAAACCTACCAGAAAACCCCACCACCACACACATCCAAAAAAGATCCAAGTTAATAGGATCTTTCACTGCCCTCTGCTGTTACCGGTCATTTAGCTTCCAATTTACTCTTTAATAATGTCGAGCTGGGGCTCAGGGCTGGCAGCGTCCCAGCCCCTTTCTCAGGCGGGTTGGAGCCGCAGCTTGCAAATATGCTGAAGTTTAATGCAATCTGTCTTCTTTGGTAATCACATTCCGCCCGCACTGCATGCAATAAAGATGTATTGGTAAATGCATTTGCTAAAGATATACTCCACTGAAAAGGCTACAAGCCTGATTTACAGGAGGCAAGGAGGAAGCATCAGGTAACGGAGGCTGGCAATAGATGAGCCAATGCTCTGCACACAGCAACAGAGGACACGGATTGCACAGCGGCAGCATAGGCACCGCTTTACTCTAAAGCTGAGAAAGAAAAAGAAACCGTTTTGGGAGCTGGGGACTTTAAAGATATCAGAGAAAAGCCCTTTCTCTGGCAGCTTTAACCTTGCTGATTTGCAGACATACAAAGACCTTCTTTGTAAACAGGAAGGAAAAAAATTCCACTAGGACTAGCAACAACATTTGGTCTAATATATCCTGACAATTTTCCCATCTCCTTCTGTCGGGCTTCTTCTGGGAGCCGACTGGCAGCTTGTTCCATGTTATACTTAAATCAGGCATACAGCTTCCCCTCACAATGCTAATGTGACAGAGAAAGACTGCTTCTATGAAATCTCCACCTCTCCCCCACCCTTTGCATTAGTAATCCCATGAGAGGAGTCTCAGTTTTCTATTCCCAGAAGACTCCATCCTTTTCCCCAAATACACCTTACTATAGTCTCAGCACCTTTTGGAGAATTTTCTATCCCCCCAAAAAAAGAAAAGCCTGCCTTTGAGGGACACCTGACCCACTGAATTCTCACATGGGGAACAGCATGTTCCACTTCCCACTCCAGACATCCCAAGCAGCAGCTAATGTCTTACCACTCACTTTTCCCAAGACCACATCCTAGTTGTAATGTCCAAATACTTCATTTTTCCTTTCTCCTTCACCTGTTTCAGTAGCCAGAAGTTCTTCCAAGGTACTGAGCAGCCACTGTCCTAAGGCATCAACAGAATCTACTAGGGCTCTGCATCTCAGAAGGAAGAGCCACATAAGGCTTGCTGGCCCTCCACACAAGATGACCAGTTTTTAGGAGTGTGTAATTTTCTTAACAGACAGCAGCTTTGCGCAGTAAAGAAGCTTTCCTCATGCAGCAACGAAAGGAAGCAAGGCCTCCAACTGTGAAGTCCCATAATGGGAGAATGTTTAGAGCCTGTTCAAAATGTTACCTACGTTGGCAAAATGGATTTGCCTACCGTTTGCAAAATACAGCATCCAAGAAGGCAAAACTTGGAAAAATTATTGTGACTGACTTCAAAACCTAGGAGCATCGGTGCTACTGTTCTGGTGGCAGCTCAGTATAACAGGACCCACTGACGGGAGTGAAGCTGGGACATACCACAGCGTGACTGGGAAATGTGGAATGAATGTGGGAAAATGGATCCCAAAGAAAAACGGTCTCCTATGAACATTGCAATTTGACTAACAGATACCACAGCTCTCAGAAACACTTCCCAGAAGAAAACATGATGCAAAACAAAACAGCAAAGCCAGCAAGTACAACAGGGAAGATTTTGTTACCTTCTGAGCTGCACTAACACAGCGCTGATACTCCTTAGCCAGCTCTGAGCATTTGAGCACTTCACGTTTGTTTTCTTGGTAGCACTTCAGAATTTCAGACTGCAGGCTTGCACAGACAGGATCAGTGTTCCTTCTCCTGCAGGGAAAACAAACACAAAAAGATATGTGAAGAGGAGTTTTCACCCACTTACTACCATTTTACCAGTGACACACATACTAATCTTGTGTTGGAGCCACCTAGCCCTAAAAAATAGAGAAACTGGTGGGAGCAGCATTCACCAAAGTGGGTCAAATGACCAACAGTGTCTTTCAGCTGCAAAATCCAGATTACTTAGCAGAAAGAAGGAATACTTTCTTTCTAGGTTGGTGTGGAAGGCTGTTTTACCCTTAGATAAAACATCATCTCTCCTCTGCAGTCAGGGAAAAAAAAAATCAATTCCAAGAGGTTCAATGATTTCCGCAACTCACATTGGAAATCTTTGGCAGAACTCAGGAATCCTGTCTGGGCCTGCGCTAGATCTGTAACAGTCTGACAAGGAACTGAATGGACTTGTTGAATAAGCCGCCTCGATCTATTGAATTCTCATCTATTTAAACACTTCAAAAAATCCAACATGGTTGGAAGCACTGCAATTCTCCTAGTAACCAGAAAAAAAGGAATAATAGCAAAACCAGATATCTTTTTCTTTGTATTTCTGAAGCAATTAGTACTCATACCCCGTAAGTGGCATTGACAGCTACCCAAGAACAATTAGGGATGATGTTCTTATACTCTAATGTGCATCTGTACATATGGCACATCATCAGCAACAGTACCAATAAAGGGGGAGGTCATTGTAAAACAATACCAGCAACAATGGCACAAACACAGTAACGACAGTGTCATCAGCTGCACAGACAGGCAGACACAAATTGCAGGAATGTGCAGCACAATTGCCATGGTATGTTTTACCAGAGAACAAGAGAACATATGCTTAGGTGTAGCAATCCTCAGATGCTGCCTCCTAAACCGTAAATCCATTTATTTCCTTGCATTTTCTGCCCCAATACGCTTAGACAGATCTGTGCCCAAATATCAAACGCATCTCTTCCTTCCAAAGGACTTGATGCTACAGGCAGGCATTAATGCCATGTTATGATGCATTCATTTCCACATAACAACAACGGGCACTCATTCAGCAACAGGGCTTCAATAACCAGGCAGGAAGAAAACGTGACCTGATCCTGGACATGTCTCGTTCTCTCAGGTGGAACAGATTTCTAAGAAACATGAAATCTTAAACCAAGACCTTCTAAAAGCTTTTGGAGAGTTCAGATAGGAGTTTCCTAATCATGCTTGTTTTTGTAAGGTGCTCAGGAAAGCAAGTGGAAGGGCCAAAAAAAAAAAAAAAAAAAAAAAAAAAAAAAAAAAAAAAAAAAAAAAAAAAAAAAAAAAAAAAAAAAAAAAAAAAAAAAAAAAAAAAATCTGTCCTTTCCATATCAAATCTGTCCTTTCCATATCAGCAACCTGGTTGCTCCCTCAAAATAGTTCGGTTGAGACATAGTCCAAATGATACTTCTTCAGTCCTCAGTCCTACTGCCAACGTACATGGACAGACTAAGAATTTATCAGTAACAGTATGACAGACACACTCTAAAACACTGAGGTTTGGATCAGAAACCAAAGATGTAACAGAGACTCCTTTTTCCACCTCTTCACTAATCTTACAGCTTTTAGAAGAAACTTATTCCATGCACAGTCCCTAGAGGTTAGTGTGCATTTCTAATTTCTATGTTCTATAGCAAATCACCTTTAAAGCCTCTAAAAATCCATGTTCTAAAAAATCTTCAAATTTTGGGATAGAAAAGAACCCAGGAAGAGCTTCAGAAACTCATAATGTTGGCATTTTGCTTTGTCACTAACTTTAATATCACTCTAATCAAATCAGCGAGACTGTGGAAACGATACCAAACAATACCAAGTCAGGAAATACCACCAAATCCCTCAATTCATTGAAAAAGTTAAGACTTTTAAAATTAGGGTTTTTAAACTCAGCCATGTTAAACTGAAGGGCATTTTGTAATTTTCATGCAGACAGCTGGAAGAGCAAAAAGGTACAGCATGCCACGAACAGTTTGTATTCATCTGAACTGAACAACATGGTACAAACATCTCAGAGAAATGTTTAGGAGAATGCTTGAGGTTGCCATTGTTGGTATGGACAGCTATAGGAATTGTGCCTTTTTTTTTTTTGTCTGTTCCTTCACTGTCCCTCCTACGGCATCAGTCTTTATTGCCTAGAGTAATTATAAAGCTAGGACCCATCTGTGGGCTTAGACAGTAGTACAAAGTCTGTGGCCCTCTTCTTTAGGAGACACCTTGGTGCTCAGCCCACAGCACAGAGGGCTATCCAAAAGCCACGCAGTGGTGAGCGAGCAGCCACAGAGTGACTGTTTCTGCCTAAAGCCTACCAGAGGCAAGGGATCAATCAGCACAGAACTGCATGCATTGCCCAGCGAGTACCTAAATCAGCGTTCATACATGCCACTTCCCATAACACAGAAAGGATTTATTGGGTACTAGGTACCCAGAGTCATAACAAGAATTTTCTCCTTTATTTCTTCAAAATAAAATCTCAAACTGTGGTTACGCATCAATTGCACCAGCTTCTCAAAACAGATTTAGAGAAACTAATCAACATAATGCAAAGTTGGTTAAGGTATTTATCAATACAAATTACACAAACCGATATGTTAGTGCATTCACAAGTGAACTGGAAATTCAACAGAACCAGTTAAATCCCACTGAGAATGACATTTCACTTCGGAGCGGGAAGCTAGCGCTGCTCGGGAGATAACTGTCACTGTGCCCCACCATGCAGCGTGATCTATGAAACGAAGGGACAAGAAATGTGAGCTCACCATAAGGAAGCATATCCTGCAGTGTCCGGGAGTACACAAGTCACCCACGTCCAGCAGACTAGTTCTGGTATCCGTCTGGACTGAAAAGGGGTATCTGAACTGCTTCGGTGAACAATTGCTTGAGGAGCTTTCCTCCCAGCACAGCAGTCACTACTCCTGTCCTATCTGACTCAAAGGGATGCCACTCCTCTGCTCACATTAAGTCTCTCAACTTCAGGTTGCAACATTTCCACACAAATGGGAACTACAGCCCTATACACCAGTTGCACCTTACAGTTGTCTGGCTTTACTTGTACATATCTGAAAGAAAAAGGAATTAAACACGAAAAACCTGATGGAGGCCAGCAGCACCTAACTACAAAGATCTCTGTTGAGAGCAATGGCACATTGACTTCCAAAGGAGGCGGACCTTCGTCAACTATCTCCCTTCAACCTCAGCCCAGCTCAAGGCTGTTGGCACTAACTAACCTTTAGAAAAATTCATCTTCTGGACACTCTACTACACTGCTTTTGGTAAAAATCTCATTGTTTGAGGGTTTTTATTATTATTTCTTAAACGAGGGGAAAGGAACATGGTGGAGCAGGGATGAGGTTTGAATACATAAAGAGCAGAAGACTAGCATACTTTGACCTTTCTTCTAAAATGGGCCACAGTTTTAAACATAATATGCCACCACCAAATAAGGTAGACAATTAGCCTCTGTCTAAAATAAAATGCGTTGCAATTGCTACCGCTATTAGCAAAACAGATGTAAGATGCTCATTTACAGCAGCCAGCAAAAAGGTAAGAGAGAAAGGCTGGGCTGGGAGGGGCTAGGACAATACCTGCGGACAGGGAAGTATGGGAGATGAGCTCTGACAATACCTTGGAAGCAAATGCAGGACATACAGAATATGAAAGATTAAACCAATAACACACGCTCTCATCTGTTTAAAGGAAGAGGAAAGGAGAAAAGATGACAGATGGGAAAAAGAAAAGGACGAATCTAGAAACAAAACTCATTAGCAGTGCCTCCCCCATCATACTGGGGAAAGAAACCTTTGCCTCATCACTGTTCAATGGGAAGGAAGGCTACATACACATGAAATCCATTATTTCAGATCTTCCTCTCCCCCTCCCATGGAGGGATCTAAATCAGGTCTTTGTCTGGAAAAGAAGGGAGAGGTTTTCTTAAAATGAAACAAAGGGCATCCTTCTCTCTGCTATCCCTTGAGGTAAGACAGAACGAGCATGATCTTGCTGCATTTTGACACACCGCGAGTTACCAAATCCTCTCTATCACTGCGTATTCCCTTTACTTTATTTAATAAATGAAATCTCATCAACTTATCCTTCTTCTATTATCACTGCTGACATCAATCTGATAATATTGGCTTGGCGTGGAATCGTGCTAGTATATGTCCTCTTGATATTTAATTTAAGAGAAACGTCTGCAGTGGGGTGAATATGTGAAGCAAGCTTTTTATTACTGGCAGCAGTAAGGACGCTGGGAGTGAATTAGACATTCATCTTAGTCAGGGCCAATCTAGTGGCTCAGAAGAGGTTTTCTTCTTAACCCTCTCCTAACTGTTCAATAGCAGCAGGTAACGGCTGCTCCAATCAATAACTGCATTCATTTGTCTTGGCAAATTCATTTCTACATGGATATAAACCCCATGAAGAAGTGCTAAGCATCTGGAAGGTTAAAGCAAGGTTCTTCGAGAATTTCCATCATAAGCTCTGCAACAGTAGCAGGAGTGCTGGTCTAAATGTCCATCAATTAATCAAGAAGCAACACAGCTTCCAAAGACACACACACAAACTTACTGCAAGAAGCGATTAAGGCAGTATCATCAGGACACAGACCCCATAGACAGAAGGTTTCAAACACAGCACAATGGCTACTAGCTAGCTGCTGCTGACAGGTTCCCTTTTTGGAAGAAGAATTATGGACTCAGTATTGGAAAGCAAGGGAAAGCTGGAAGATGTGTATGTATTTGCTAGTCCTTCCACCCAGATGAAAAATCAGACTAGCCAAGCAGAGACACAACTTTAATGCTTTAGGACTTGGCAGCTCTTTAGACTAGTGCAAAAGCAGTAACTCCACAGTGAGTACCACACTGTCACTTGGCTTGACTGGGTAGAGCAGCAATTCCAGATGGAGTTAAGAGCAAGATCCTCTTTTTACCTTTTACTCTGGGAAACCATTCAAGCTGAGAAAAAACTCAAGATAGAGACTGATGGTATCTAAACCTAGACGTTTCGATACCTCTGCTCAGAAAGTGAAAAACAAAGACACACAGCGTCCCTCACATAAGCCAACTTTAGAGCAGTTAGCTCCAGTACACAGCTGCAAGCAGCAACCTAAATGGGGCAGCAATCTGGAATTTCCTGTGGGCTGCAAAATCCAACAACAAATGGATTAGCTGCTTTCTGCTGCATTATTTGGCTAAGACCAGTGTCTGAGCTAACTTGAGCAAACCACATTAGCCACCACTGTCACTACAGTGCAGATAGCCTCAGAGGTCAGCAATGAGGTGCATGGGCAGCACTGCGAGCAAAAGCCAGGGCACACAGCAGCAGTTTCTGCATGTCAGGAAGGAATCAGAGATGTGTCATATAGTTGGTTAGCATGTTTATATATCCGGGGTACGTTACATGCATTTCAGACTAAGCTCAGTGATGCTTTGGTCACATAAATGTGATGTGCTGCCATGCTGTACTGTACATACATAAAACCCGATAAGTGGTTAACTGACCTGTAAAACTGCATTCTCCCTTGGGTAGCAGTTGGCTCTGATGGCTTCCCTTTAACATGTCAGAAAAATAACTCCAGACAGATGCAATACACAGCACATAGAAAGGTTTCATCCTCTCTCATTATTGCATCCTTGACATTTACAGCAGAAAATTAAACACAATTGAAGCATTTCATTCACATATAACAAACTCATCAGCACAGAACAAACAGCCAGGAAAGCTAACTTTCAGCATAGGCTGCAGGATGCTGCACTATCACAAAGCAAACACTATGGCCTCACTACAACCTATGGGATTCCCCGATCCTGCATGTCAGCTTGATAACGTGGCTTGAATGAAAGAGGGAAGAGTCATGTTGCAGCTGTTTGGCAAGAGAAATAAGAGATGGAAGAAGCTTAATAGATTATCCAAATGTCGACTAAAAATTCAGTAATATTTAAGCTACATAACCTAGCACAGCGTAAACAAACTGCAGCCCTCAAGAGGATAAACTAATGTGATCAGGAAGGAAATATTTCTGATCAGCCTCATGTATTCAAAACACTGCTCATCAGGCTTTGCCACTGATCTGGATGGAATACAAGGCTTGTAGAAGTAACGTATTGTGTAGAGTAAGAGGGGATGTACTAAAAGAAAAGGTGAAACCTCGTGACAATTTTCATGAGAATAGGGGCACTACCTCCAAATCTCAGCTGAAGCAGTTGTATTCCTGTCTTTCTAAATCCTTCCCATATGCCTTGTCACATTGTCTGTCTGCAGCACACTACTGCACAGCTGCAGTATTTCCCCTCTCTCTTTCTCCCCCTTGACAGCTGCATTTCACTAATAGGTCACCCGACTCTCCTTTTCCCTACCTTGTCCATGGAAGTGCTTAATGAATGCATATTTATAAAGTACTGTGAGTTTCTGGATGACTCTGTGATCCCACAAAATTTGTCACTCAAATACTTCCCAATCTCCATTCCTGTTTTGACAGCTTGTTTGAAGCTGCCACACAATTCCCCACTTCAATTCGTGCACTCAGTGCACCCTTGCCCTTTCCAGGACAGATACCTCCTTTCCTTCTGATCACAGATACGCAGAAGCTGTTCTGAAATCTTCTCCTGTGTAAGTAATTAGATTCTATCACTGAGAACAAAAGTTAACACAAATGTCCAAATCTCAAGTGTCAGCAACTTGTTGTGTCACTGTACTGCATTCAGTGGAAACAGCCTGACCCAACCACTTTTTCTTTGTCAAACAAAAACAACCCAAAAGCCCAAACTCTAAACCACACAGATTGAAGTGGAAAATAACTAAAATTTAGCAGTTCTCTGTAACAACCTCTGATTTTAGAAATCCAACAACAATCTCTCCGTTTCAGTGATGAAATTGATGCAAAGAGATTGTGTGATCCATCCAATGCCGGTTCCAGCTCTCTATCTTACTTACTCCAACGTATCACAAACTCTCCTATCCTCCTATACAGTTTATCCTCACACACAAGCGGTCATTTCCCATTTGACCAATGGGTCATCCTAAGAGACTTCGATTTGTACTTCATTGTGCTTTGCCAAGTGCAGTTTCAACCAAATTTAACTGACTTCCTTAGCATCCCATAAGCTGCAGGCACTGGGGTTTTGCTGGCGGGCTGTGGGTCTTTGGGGGAGGAGGAGGGTAGCAATATGCAAAAAACTGTACAAAACCATATAAAATGAAATGATCCCTATCCTACTGAACCTACAAACGCAGTAACTAATCATCCCTATTAGCATTCTGCATGGCAGATGGCAAGTGGTTTGGAATAATGAGAGACTTTTCCCCACAAGTGGATAATTCCAATGTACATTTGGATGTAAATTCTTTACTGATTATGACAGTAGAATACTGAGTTATGAGAAACTGCCAGTTTGGAAGATGAAAGGAAAACTACTGCCTCTTCCTTCACTTGCCAAGAGATACAGAAGTTAACAGAACTGGATCTCCTGCCCACAAAGCCATGCACCATTTTTTCCAAAGATGCCAAGCTACTAAAAGTTGACTAGCAAAGATGAAGAGTCTAAAGTTAGCAGCAAAACGGTCTCTGGAAGCCAAGCAGGAATGAGTCAGAATCTTGTTGCTGGAAGGAGTTCTCTGAATCAGAAAGGAAGCTGGCTCAGCTCCCACAAGGCAGAAAAGCAATATAGCAAGCAATAACTGAATCTGAAAACAACACACAGCCCAACAAGTGACCCGAATAGGGATTTTCTTTCTTCAGATAAAAAACAACATCTAAAAACTGGTTAAGATCTCAGGTCAGGAAGGGAATGCATGCAGCTTAGAGAATGCATGCAGCACTGTCCCTAAGAATATATGGTTTGTGGTAGTGCTATAAGGTCTCAGGGTTAGCTGGGGAACTGTCTGCTGGGAGAATGCTGGGCCCATATTCTTTGTTGGTCTATTAAACCCCTCCCCAAAAAGTATTCTAAAGAAAGTAACTGAAGATGTGATATGCTGATTTCATATAACCGCAAGACATGAGGGACAGACAGGTTCAGTAAATTTTTCCTATGTGAGATGATCTCGTAATGATGTCAGACTGCTAATGAAATGCTCTTTTTAAAAGAAAACCCTGACCACTCATTTGAACAGCAGTTACTTTCCTAAAATGCCACTAAGCACTGTACTAGGTCCCTACAGTTTACACCAGATTACACAAAGGGATATCAGTGATGGACAAAAATATAAGTCCATTAGTATATTCTGCACTGACAGAGTGGCATATCCTGCTAAAGATGCAGAAACAAATTTTGAGAGGAGAATGAAGCTGCCAGCATTAAAGTTCAGGTTGGATCTGAAGCTAAACATTCACTTTATTAAAAAAATCTCCTTGCTTCTGCCCACATGCTCTAATCTTCAAAACTACAGTGCCCCCTTTTACCATGTTGTGCAATTTGCTGAGTACTGACTCAGCAAGATCCCCAGTAAGCAGCTACTCATCCCCCAGAGAACATCAATAATGGTGCTTTCAAAGAACACACACAAAGCCTTGAAGTCTGTTTCTGGGAGGAAGTTGGGATTTTTTTTTGTTTGTTTTTAAATAAATTTTATAATTTCAAGAAGTCCTCAGAGAATTGAAAAAATCCTTATAGAAAATAATTTAGATAACATGGTTTTAAGTTTGGAGAAGAGCACGTGAAATGTCTCAGGTGAGTTAATGAGACCCATGCCTACTTGAGGCTGCTCCATCGTGCTGTTAGTGGCACTCACAGTCAGCACAACGCTGAGAAGTTCTCTCCAAAGAAACAATATTCATCCCTGAACAAGCAAGTGCTCCTGTCTTCCAAACGCCACTTTTTTGGGCCAAATGTTACGATCGTGGTTGGTGCGGTATGTGTATATCCCAGACAGGCAGGTAACAGACACTTCCAGGACTAACAAGGAAAAGAAAAGGATAGGAAGGAAGAACCAACCCCAGCAAGGTCCTCTCACAGGAGGCTGAGTACCACCTGATCTTGAGACTCCAAAAGCTGATGGGACCCCATATTCTAGAAACCTATTTTATCAGAGTAACTTCATGAACTATCAAAATCACACCAAATAAATAAATAATAAAATAAATTAAGTCATCGAAGCCTGGTCTGATGGCAGAGATGTTTTTTCTCTCCCTTTATAAGGGAGGAAAGGACCTCAATCTCTCATCAGCCAACAACATCAAACACCACCAATTTCCTCTGTGCAGATGGATCACCACGATGGAAGGTGTCCACAGCCGTCCTGCCACAGTCCTTATTTCCTCAGAAGGTGGAGATACAGAAGCTCTGACCTACAGAACAAGCTATTTCTCTCCTCAGATTTCCCCCACTGGTACTTGCCTTTGGTCTCTCCTATCATCCCTCCATCACTCCAGGAGGAGACTCTGACTCAACAGTAAGTAAAGACATTTTGCACAGCGCGTATAATCCAGAATCAGGAATACAATTACTGTTCAAAATAGCAGCATTGCCCTTGAAATCAGTTGCTACTGAATTAATGACCAGATTGTTAGGAGTGTTACCTCAACTTTGCCTTAGGCTGCTAATTAGCAAACAAGTCATTAATTCACTGGTAACAAGTGGTTTCTCAGGCATTATTGCTTCTGACATCTTTAATTCACCACTCTTTTTGGAAAGCTTCCCCAGACAACTTTAACCTCAATCCACTACAAATCAACCCCGTGCCACTACCACCATCTCACTATACAACACACACGCTGGAAGACAGAGGCAGAAAAACACAGCAGGAATAAGCTGAGCTGGGTCATTAATTAATAGTCATGATACTTTTGCAACTCAAGCCAAGGGGAGGGGGGGACCAAAGGCACAAGAAGTTCTGGACTTTGGTGTGGGCCTGTCATCACATCTAGATACACAATAAAATACTCTGAAACCTAGAGAAACCTTGTTTCCACCGTGGTACCCAGAGGAATATGTAATTCCCAATCTGAGGGCAGAGATCTACTGCTATTTTCACTGCATTCTGCGTGATAAAGAGCTTTGAACGGAAATATTTCATGTACTCTGATGCACAAAGTATGTCTGAGGTTTGTTTTAACAGCTGCACAAATATCCATGCTTTTGAAAACAATCTGGATTTAGCCTGCCAACAAACCCTGATCTAAGGGTTTTATAATGGCAACATGACTACAGAATACAAGTGCTTTCCATGTAAAAATCGATAGCAATAGAAACATCCCTAATTGACTACATAGTCTCTTTGGCACCTCTTCCTTTGCTATTCAGGTCTTATTTTATAAATCCCAAAGTTCTACCAATGTACCTTTGAAGAAATGCTCTTGCAATTTTGAAAAGATATATTAATATTTTACACCAGTTTTTCAGCACTAACAGAACTGCAATCTCAGTTCATTGGACTGATTTATTAGTCATCCTTCATTGTGCATGATATCATCATGCAGACAATACTGTGAACACTAGATTAGAACATTATTTTACTAACTGGGCAAAAGGAAAGTCTTATTTAGAACCAGTATCTTAGTATACCCCAAGAACTGAACTTCAGAAAGAAGATTTGACAGCTTGCATAAAGTATACAACCTAATAAACTTTCAAGATTTAAAATTTGGTGCAAAAAAGAATAATCTGGCCCAACTGGAACATTTACACAAATCCACTTACACATATTCGACTTCTATTACCACAAACCATATTCCTAAAGTAGTAGGGGAACATACCTTGCTTGGAAATCAATGCACTGGTACAAACAGTTGCTTAACAACGGGCCTTCCAGAATACGTAAAGAAAATGTTTATATGTTAATGTAAACGAGTGAAAATCTTTGTGAGGCAGAACTGAAAATGATCAGAAGGTTTTTCTTTCAGTAAAATTCACACCATGTAAAATGACACAAAGTCAAAATTGACTCATCTACTCTTTTACCTTCTTTTGAAATAACTTTGGGGAAACTCATGCCTTATAGTCTCTTACAGCAGTATTGCAATTTCCTACTAAGAGCAACTTTATAAACGTGAGAAACAGCAAAGCTTTGACTAATAACTCATCTCTTTATTTAAAGATTACACGAAACAGACTCAGCACAGACAGAAGTAGGAAAAACTAACACAAACCAAGTGCTGAGGGAAGAACAGCATGGGGATGGAGCCAAACCATTTTTTGTGAAGGTATCATCATTGCAGGGCACAAAAGCACTATGTTGATATAAGGCTGGGGATGAGCTCCCAGCAGTAATCAGTCTTTTATTCCTGAAAACTCTTAAATCCCTATTGCAGAGGCTCTTAATTTCAACACTGAATTAATCATTTATCTAATCTAATGATAGGAGAAATCCCAGAGCAACTTTGAAAACTATGATGTCTTTACCCTCCCTCTCCTTGGGCTTCACGACTGTCCACATAATAACTATTTCAGAGCTTGACTCCTGGGCACAGCCCTCTGTTGAAATACCTGAGGCCTCGTAGTACATTTCAAGATTAATAAACTCAAGTATCACCACATAAGTATCTTATAAACTTTCCAGATCTACACAAACAAGAAAAAAAAGAAGAAAAAAAGAAAAGGTAGTTCCTCCAGGTTCCAGTTAGTGTTGCCATTTTAATTGAGGGGCCATCAGACTCGTAAAATTTTGTGCAATTCAATAAAACCTTCATTTCCATGAGTACTGAAAGCAAGCCATAAATTCCCTGTTCACAGCGGACAGTCTATCTATGAACTTTCTCCCCCTACCCCCACTGAGTCAGTGTGGTTCTCTACTCCACGTTCAGCCCAGGAGGATACTTACTACGTGCCAGTTTCTCTAACATAATCACCTTAAATACTCATGTCCATTAAGTTTAAAGATCTTAGGACCGTTAAATGGAACTCTTAGATACTAAGTCCCATATGGAGTAAATCTCTTTGGCAGTTTCTCCATTGGAAAGCTGCCTCGGATTCAAGGCTGATCCCTATCAGGATAAGATACCGATGTTCTTTATGCACTCCTTGATAACAGTGCAAAGCATATGCTGTCCTCTCAGCACAACATGCAAAGCAACACAGCCATCGGTAAGCAGCTTCAGAAAGAGTTCTGCAAACTATAAGGAGATCTCAGAGGGAAACTGCTTCAGAACAATTTTATCTTTTAACAGCTTCCTAATCCCCTCACTCCACTCCTGTAGCTTTACCTTTTAGAGAGAGTCACACCCCCACCCATGCCAATTCTTGCATCCAAATTTAACAACTACAAAAATAAAATAAAAATGTGATAAGACAACCTTCACAAAAGAAAATAAATAAAATTTAAAAAAAAAACCAGCATTTTGAGAATAAATCTAGAGTGCCTGCACTAAGCCATAACCTCTTTACTGATGTTTTTTTCCTTCCCCTTAACAGATTCAGGGACTGTAATAACATTTAATCCTCAGAAGCTAATCTAAATGTAACACTCAAAAGAAGACAAAGACAACGCAACAGAAAAAAAATTTGGCCACTGCCTTTTGGGAGTGCTGCTTTATCGCCGGAGCGAGCGCATTAATAGAGCTTGGAATGAAATGCCATTTTAGTCTCTGTAGCGGGGAGGGGATTAGCAAGTTGTCTTCTCTAAACCCAGTCTGAGTCATGGCTCTATGAACACTGAGAAAAGGATGTGGAATGAAGTGAAGGGCGGGGAGCACTGGCTTTTTATTTACACGCTGCTTCCTTTGTGGGTGGTTACTGATGTGCACAGTTTGCTAAACAGGGAAGGAAGGGGGGAAAAAAGTTCTAGGTCCCCAGACTTTAATTCTGTTGGTTAACAGAAGAGAAAAATAATAATGCACCAATTATAACAACATCATTGAGACAATATGTCCGTGGCAACTGTCCAATTCACCACAGCATGTAAGCAACAAGGGCAAGTTGCTTAAGGTGCTGAAAGCTGTGCTCAGTGGTTTCTTGTTGCTAGGATCTTCTTCCTGGGAGAAAGAAACAGGTTGGACAGAGCCCAGAACAAAGCAGAAGGAGACGCTGTGGTAGGAGGATTGCAGAGACAGGAGCAGGCTGGGTTCAGGTGAAGAGGTGAGGAGCAAAGTCAACTGAAGAAGTCAGGCCATGCAGGCATCAAGCCTAGCATCCTACCTTGAAGTAGAAACCAAGAGTTAATGACTGTGTCGGTGATTTAATATGAAGCTCAGCACTAAGTACTTCACTTCTGTTTCTATACAAAGGGAGATAGGAAGGTCACCTGCCTACCTCGCAGGCACGCTGTGAAGGGTCACTGGTGGAAAGCTTGTACAATATTCCTAAGTCCTGCAATGCTTGATAATCACTAAGGAGAGGAAATAGTCTGTGGAACACTTGACCACTTGTGCAGAGCTGTAGGTGTTGATAACGGAATTACAAAAGTCAGTAAGTGCCAAGAAAACACTGTTTTTTTGTTTCAGATATTTCTTATCTTTGCTTCAACATGGACTCCGAAAAACAGGGTACTCACTGTGGAAACAGCCTCAGCTCTATTCCCCTCTTCTTCCATCAGCTATGCTAATACACAGTGGCAGAAGACAACAAATACAGGGTAGATAGGTCTCACAAGGCACAAGTGCCAGGGGTAGGTCAAAGAGTTCAGTGAAAAAGGGATGATATAAGCTAGGGAAGAGACACTATGGGAAAAAGATGCACTCTCCTCTGCAGATGGAGAAAGTGCCACTCCTGGTTTCCTTTCGTTACAGGAGCTGTCGTAGTCCAGCACTGGAAGCAGGCAGACCTGCGCTTCATTCATACTTCGGCTATATTCCAGTTCATGTAATTTTGCTGGAGTGTCAGTTTATTCCTGCCAACCAAGCTACAAGATCTGCACAAATCAGTCTTACCTATCTTAGCACTTACTGTGCTTGTGTGTCTAATAAGAAAGCGCAAAACAGGATGAGCAAACTATTCTTTCCACTGAAGTCACAGCATCTTGTAATTTATTACCATAAACATGCCGTAGAAAGACTTGAATGTACAACACCTAACAAGAGGACCTCACAACATGCAGACTTCAAGTCCTACCAATTAAGCATGAATGCCAATGTACGAAGGAAGTTTCCCTGTCCCTGTCCCAGCCTTATCATGACCCACATGTGAGGCATGTGCACTCTTTGAGCGTGTTTGTACGGCGCGTTGTGCACCAAGGCGATGATCCCAAAAAGGATCACTGCATACTGCTGTAAGAGGTGCATACACTGCAGGCTGATGGGGCAAAGCAATGATTCTTCCTGCATGTACAATTATCAAAGGGCATTATCCCAGATCATGCACTCCAGCACACAGCTCAGTGCAATCCTGGCTATTGCTGGCAATTTCTACTGTAAAGAAATAGAAAGTATGATGTTCACCTTCTCCCTCAGTTTCACTAGTGCCACACAGCTCGTCCCTTCTCAAGGCATCCCCCAGCCATGTTATCTTTTCACACAAAATTCACATTAGGGCAGGTGTCTCTTTCGGCTGCGAGGAAGAGAGCCTAAGGAGTCTGTCCCGTTATGACGGCTCAAGTTCATACGGCCTTCAAATAGAAGGGCTTTGTACAATAAGGCCAGAAGCCAGGGACTGGCAGATGATGAAGGCTCAAAGAAAAGGGAAAGGAACCCCTAAGAGACCATAAACACATTTTCTGAATCTTGAAAGAAAGAAGTCATTAGCATTTGCGTTGGTCTCAGCCACTAGCCATTACGAGAAATGGTTGCATTCCTGAGTTTCCTACATTACCAGTCTTCATCTCCACAAGAAACAGAAGAGACCAAATGAAACTGAAACCTCAGGAACCAAACTTAAGAGTACTATAAAAAATAGGTTAGTAACAGTCTGTAATAGCAAGTAAAGAACATAATCCAAGGTCCCAATCTCTTCCTTTACAAAGTCACAAGGATAAATCATTGCTACATGTGTTCCAAACAACTGATCGCACATCTGCGGAAGCAAATCCAAGAAAAGACTGAACTGATCAGACTGTCAGAACTTTATGTCCTATGAATTTTTAAAACTTATTTAAAACCAGAATTTAGAATTCTACTATGGAAAACTGCATGAAAATGCACGCAATGTGTTAGCTGCCTTGTTTTGGCTTCTTTAGCAACTTGACTGTCCAAACAGAAATATGAAATTACAACAGGTTATGTGATGCTTTGGCAGCCAAACATAAATTTAAATAAAGACAGCACAATATACTGCACACCCCACTAACATATTCATCACTACTATATTATCTATTTATGCAATTAAGTATCATACAGTCTGGACTGGACCCAACTGGACTACATATGTTGCTACTCCAGTTTACTGCATGTTGGCCAACTGTTTACCCAACTGAGATCCGAGTGCTGCTCTTGATAGTGTAATTGCTTTGGACTCATTAATATTAAAGAATTATAGAAAATATTTTTTCTTGGACAGCTGTTAGTGCATGTGGAACAATAAGCTATATAACACTACTGGCAAATACAAATGGAATTTAGACACTAAATATGCTCATGGTAAAAAGACAACGTTAAAGGTCCGCTAATTGTGCTAAGGCCAATAAAAAAGGTCAGAAAAATCATTGCACCCATTCTAAGAAAACATTCATGATAATTACAACTCTATTTTGACTGAAATTTACAGGGGTAAGATTTAGGCTGTTTACCTTTTTCTTCCCTGGACAATGAAAATTTTAGAAGTGGTGCCATTTTTCCTACTCCCATGCACTAGCCCAATGCTGCAATGTGTAGGTTAAACACATTGGGTCAAAGTTTGAACAGATTAAACATGTTCCATTGCCATTTTGAAAACCCTAGTAAATATTCCCATTTAATGTGAATTTTCTAAGTCCATGTCTTCTCGCTCATTCTCCCGTGCAAGATCTAACAACTTTATACTAAATTCTGTCAAGCTTGGCACAGAAGGAGAGGATGCTAGCTTATAACTCCTCAGCCCCCTAAATACCTGACAGGAGGTAACTTCACACTCCGTTTACGGGAATATCGAGAGGCTACACACAGAGCATTATGAAATGCAACTGGAACTGCTGAAAAGAACAAAAATGACTCCTCACTTTATCCACTCCTCTGCCTTGGTGGCTGCCTCCTGGTACTGCTCGGATGTCAGCTTGTAGATCTCTGCATTCTGAAACAAAGAATATAATGCTCAGCTCTAAAAATTAAAGGCATCTCAGATCTTATCCCGTCACAAAGTTATCATCTATAATTAATAAAGATTTCCAACAACAAACAGCATATTCAGTTCAAAGAACACAAAAAAATGCTTAAAAGTTGATTTTCTTTTCAGCAAAATGCATCAAGGCCACAACATGTCCTCCATTCCGCGCTTCACCTTTGTGAAGGGAAAGAGGGGAAAAGGTCACTAACAACCAACTGTCAGCTTTGATTATTCCATGTAACCACAAAAACAAGGTGTTTCCAGCACCCAGTTATTTTGAGTTAGGTTGTGTTTTGTTCTCTTTTTTCCTTAATTGCTGTGAAGGATCTTGTAAGTTACTGACATGCAAGTATCAAAATTGGCTGCTAGCACTGGAAAATCCATTTTACATTTCAGTGCTTCTACTTATGTTACTTATTCTTTAAAAGAAAATTATGCAGCCTGTTTCCCTTTTAACAACATAGGAAGGTGTATCAGGTATCAGTTAAGGCACTGCCAAACAGAGTCTGGAGTGTCTTGCTGCAGGGCTTAAGAGGTTTGCATTAAATTCTCCTGAGCTTGCATGGAAAGAGTTTTAGTTCACAACTGCTCAGCCGCTGAACATGGAGGATGAATTCCTCCTCTCGGCTGCACTTACAAGCCTCCCAGGCACAAACAGCAGAAGGGAATGGCTGTGCACCCCCAGCAACTTCACTGCAAGGTCTTGTGTTACTAAACTGCTGATAGAGCTGCTTTAGGCAAAGCCTCTGGACTTTATACTGAAATAGCTGCAATTGCCTCACTCAAAACTCATCTGCAAGGCCCTTAGTCTGAAAAGGCACATGCAGAAAATATGCACTAATCAATCAAAAAAGTGACAAAATGGTACTGAAAGCGAGGACAGCTATTCATTTAGGGCCGGTTCTAGCTGCTATCTCATCTCTCCCCAAATTCGGTCATTTTATATAGAATACTATTCTTGCTCTTCTTCATTTATTTTCCCATAAATGCAGCTGTGGTCCTGCACATGATGAGACGACACATATTGTTCAGTGGTTAGAAAAAGGAAAGGACAGATATAACCCAAGTTCTATTAGCGGTTCTGCCACTTGTGCAATCTTGGACGAGTCACCATTCTCCATCTGCAAGCGAGGGATAACAGCTGCCTGTATCAGTGAAGTTGTGTGAAGCTTAGCTAATTGGAAGGTTAATACAGGTTTTCAGAGCCTAGGCTTCAAGGTGCTATATTTAAGCATTTTATCTCTGGTGCCTGAATTTATGTCACATACCGAAAAACCCACAGAACAGACTTTGCTTTTCCAAACTTTGACCTAGGAGACAGACTTAAACTGAGAAATCATGGATGAGTAACCACTTCAAAATGCATTTTGCCAGCAAATTGTCATTAAATTTTTCATTTACTTACTTGTTACATAATGGTCAAACTTCTATGCTATTAAACCCATTTTACTCCTTCCTATAATAAAAAGTTCAGCTTTTAATGGAGCCTTTTTCTCTGTCCTGTAAACAGATCTCATGACTTTCAGCTCCCTGCTGTTACTTATTCACACATGAAACCACAAGACCTGTGCTTCATTAATTAAATTTGCCATTAAAAATTAAATAATGTGAATAAGTAGATGTAAGCATTATCTCCATGGGTTTCATAAGTCTCACCATTTCTCCAATTACTATCCAAGCAATTTTCATATTTCATACTGTCTGATTTCTCAGAGGGACTGGATTTGAGAGATCAAAATGAGAGAAAGTGGGAAAGAGAGAAAGCAAGGTAGTGAAATTAAACATTTTTCAGGCAATAGGAAGTAGCCCCGTCAGATACTATTAGCCTGCAGCACTCTGCAGTGAAACAACAGCAGGAGAGGAAAACAGGAACAAATATGTTGTACGTGAGACCCACCATGAGGTTGGCATTTAACCCACCTAAAGAAAGAAAAAATAGCCAATAGATTAATTTATTCGTTGCGCTGTTGATTAAAGTGCTTGTGGCACAACCTTGCCTAGTTTATCAGAGAGAGAGTTCAACTGCCCAGTACTATGGTCAGCCCCATCTGCAACATCAACTACAAACATGGACAAAAATAGCTGGGAAAGAAACCAGTATGAAATAGCTCTGGATCCTAAAGCTGATGAAAAGCAGGCAAGAGAGAACCTGAATGGAGAGGCAAGAATCTCAGTGAGAGAAAGGAGGAGAGACCCGACCTCAAAGAAACCACAAGGAACAATGCGAAGATCAAGGAGGGGCACAGAAGACCTTCAACCTGAAGATGAAAGCTGCTGAGTTTTAAAAATGCAAAGGAAAGTTCTTTGCATGTGATCCAACTGGGCCTCTTGCCTTTGAGTCAGACTTCTCTGCCTCCTTCTTCCCCCCTCCCCCTCAAAAACCCTAAAAACCAGTGAAGCAGTATTTCCAGTGCTATGAATCAGTATTTTTAAATGCTTCCCCAAGTAAGAAAAACAGTTTTACCATTTAAACCTGAGTTCGTTCAACAAGCAGACTTGATAAACAGGTTTTCCTTGGCCTCTAGGCCCTTTCCTACCTTGGGAAAGTCACATTCACTTTTTGTCCTAAACACTAAATGAGCAACAAATGGGCTAAATGAGCAAGAGACAGGCCTTTCAGCATGGGCACAGTCATGGCAGGATCTGTGATTTGGGGCTTCTACTTACAGAGAATAATTTTCCAAGTATCCTCATCTATACATCTTCAGATGTAAGATCTGCTTCATTTTCAGTATTTTACCCTGTCACACTGTGACAGCAGGGGATAATGTTCCAATGGCCTACAAAAATCTAGGACTTTATGATAAGGTTGCAAATGAGGAACCAAGCCAGGAACCACCTATGCACTTCCCGTGACTTACAGCAGAGCCACCCACACACAAGGGCTATTCAGCAGGATCAAGGTGTGGTATTTGCACTTGAAACAGTCCAAGTTGCCCGTAGTCTTAGTGAAGTCCTTTAGCTTCGTAAAACAATATTCAGTTGCACAGTAAAAGAGAACATTCAACACAAAATTACAAGACATCAACGCTGCTTTTAATTTACTCTCACAATATTTGATGCTTGAGATAAAATGGCAGCTCACAAAGGAAAAGTTGAACATGAGACCTCAACTATTATTAAATAAAGCTCCTGGCAGTCTTAGTTGCAGAAATAAGTTTAAAAACATGACCAAAGGACACCAGAAGGGCTCAAATAACGAGAGACACAGAAAGAATGAATGAACCACCTAAAATGTTTCACTTCTCTCAATAAAGCTGAGCCTTAGGGGAGCCAACTTCAGAACATCAGAGCTTTGTCATATGGGGAGAGAGCTCTCTAGAGAGGACAAACAAACTAAACAAAGAAATGTTAGTTTGAAAGATTTTCCCCTGCTATTAAATGATGGTTCGTAGCAAATAATAAAAACACCAAGAAGTTATAAAAATACATAACTAGAGCCTAAAGACCAACAGAACCACTTTCTTTTACCCTGCTGCTTTTCTACAACAGATTTGTTGCTATACCCTTGCTCCCCCACTCCTCCCAAAACACTCTTGCACTAAAAATTCCCCTTCCAAAGGGAACCAGTTTTAAAACTTAGAGCTAAATTTGGAGTAATTTTAATTCAGCATTCCTCCTTGGCTGCAAACATGCAGAGAAACTCCAACACTCACTACTACACCTCGCTACACTGTCCAGGCCCTTTCCACAACATATAGCAAAGAAAGTAAGAAAACAATATAGCAGAAGACGGAGTTCTCAGGGTTATTTCAGGAAGGAAAGTAATTGAAGCATAAAGAGAAAACCCTGCCAGCTCATTCTCACATTGACATTAAACCACATTCCTTACAACTTCAGTGAAACATGCGCTACTTGCGGTAACACGTAAAACAGAAAACCAAGCAACGCAAGCATGAGGAACTAGAAATCAATCAGATTTTAGGCAAAATTCTTCGTGAACATCAAGCAGCAGCAGCAAAAACCTGACACCAGGACACAGATTTCTCCATCAGGTTCAGTCTAGGTCAACAGATCAGAAGGCGTCTGGATTAAAAAAAAGCCAACCCCAACCACCATCACCACAGCTATCTTGAGATATTTTGACACCTCAGAGTATAGAAGCTTGTCAGTGGTCACAGTGCTTAAAGATACAAAGAGGATTAACAGCTGTTGAAATGCTGCCAGCCTAGATGAATGCTAGTGATACCTCTGATGAAATGGAGCCGGCCAGCGGAGGCCTTGACAAATGCTGCAGACAACAGCCGGGGGATTAGATGGTACAATCTGCCTTGCACCTGACAGACGCGTTGTTTCGATCCCCTCTCCTGCCGTCCGCGCTCACCAGCTTCCAGCAAACCTCCCACCACAAGCCCGACTCGAGCTGAAAGGAGTATGAGAGGCGGTGCCGCATGGCAGGGGGAATATGTGGTGTGCCCCGGGAGTAGGAAACACTGCAAATTTGGGAGAGAAAGGGGAAAGAAAAGCAGAGGTTGCTTCTCATGTATCAAATGTCAACTGGGAGACGTTCAAATTCCTGTTTTCAGCTGCTTATAAAGCCAGAAATAAGACCTCACACCATCCTGATAAAGCAGCATGATTGCCACCTGCCCACATGCACTTGGGGACAGGGAACACGCACGTGCCCTGGACACAGCTGCTGCCACGAGGAACAGTGGGAAGCTACAGAAAAACTTCAGATAGTGCAGGCTTCGGGAACCACCTTTGCTCACAGCACTGCCTAAGGGAAGCAAAGGTACACTCGGGGACCACACAGCTCACTGGGTCACTGGTTCACACGCACTATAAATCAGGTTGCTCATTCTCATTGCTCAGAAGTCTCATGCAAACAGCTCCTAAGAGATTTGGAAAATTACCCCATCTACTTGCACCCCTCCCGCAGGTACAGAGGCAGATGAGCTGAACCGATCTGTTCACTGGACGACCCTTTGGATCTGTTAAAATCAACCTACACAATCAATCACTGCTATCAACTTTGGTCCAAAACAGGGAGTTTGGGAATTTCAGGACACATTGCAAGAAGCAATCTCTTCAACTCCTGAGTTCACTCCTCTTGAGTCCCTGCTCAGCTTGTTTGTTGGCATCAGCTAGCATTTAGCTAAAAGAGATCATTCACATTTTCTCCTTCCTATCAAGCGCAAGTGCACATACACATAGAAGCTGATTAACAAGGAAGAGAAATATGTATATAAAGCATATCACGAGACCATAGAAGCCAAGGGTTAAACTGCTTTTATGCGAATTCAGATGTTTTTTCTCAGAAGGTAATAGAGGAAAGATGCAAGCAACTACAAACAGCTTGCTGATACGGAAAAAAGATTTTTTTTTTACCCAAAGCCAACTTCTAAACACAGCTCTGTTGTTTGCTGTTCATGTGTGGGTTCATCCACTCTTCCCGCTGAGACCAATAATGAAATGAGAGCATTGAATTTGTGTCATTCTATTCTTTCCTTCGGCAATAGGCTGTAAGATCATAAATTCTGGATTAAGATTCAGAGGGGACAGAAAAAGAGCAATCATAGAATCATAGAATAGTTTGGGTTAGAAGGGACCTCTAAAGGTCATCTAGTCCAACCCCCCTGCCGTGGGCAGGGACATCTTCAACTAGATCAGGTTGCTCAGAGCCCCGTCCAACCTGACCTTGAATGTTTCCAGGGATGGGGCATCTAC
>NW_008795909.1:10779144-10804478 GCF_000699145.1 Aptenodytes forsteri
TCGACAGTCCACCCATCAAATCCCTACCTCTGCAGTTTAGAGAGAAGGAGGTTGTGGGGAACTGTGTCAAAGGCCTTACAGAGGTCCAGATAGATGACATCTGTAGCCCTTCCCATGTCCACTGATGTAGTCGCTCCATCCTAGAAGGCCACTAGGTTAGTCAGGCAGGACTTGCCCTTGGTGAAGCCATGCTGGCTGTCTCGAATCACATCCCTGTCCTCCATGTGCCTTAGCATAGCTTCCAGGAGGATCTGGAATGTCACAGTAACAACAATGTCCACAGTAACAACACAGGAAAGTCAAACTAATCATGGGCAGAAGTATATTCCTGTTTGCACAGATCTTCTCACAACTGCAATATTACCCTGAGTTGAAAGCAAAATATTAATTCTCTAGCATACCTAGACAGCTTCTCAAAGATAAAATCCCCCAAAATACCAATCTCCACAAAACTTTAGGGAGGCAGAGCTGGGGAGGACCACAGCTGGGTTTACCAAGCTAGGCACAAAAAGGTAAAGCTACAGCCCCTAAAGCACACAGTGAGTCAAACAAAGCTACACACCCCAGGACTTCCCAGAACAAGGTCCCACACCGAGATACTCCATCAGGGTAAGAACAAGTTTACAGACCCAGACCGAGATCGCACGCCAGAGTCAGACTGTCTCTACGAAGGTACCCTGGGAAGGGTCCAATTAAAACAGGTACCCCACAGAAAGATGGTATTAGGAACTTCGAAGAGTTGCAAGTGCCTCACTGGAAACATGCAGAAAAGCCTCATGTGATCTTCAACTCAGAAAGACAGCCAGCAACAAAGAAATTATTACTACAGAGACGATTAAAAGGGGAAGGAGGAGCAAAAAAACTCCAGAAAGAATTAAACACTGCATTTATATAAGGTTGCTTTAAAGCACGCCGTTCTGAAAGAGCAAATAAAGCATTAGTAGTTCTTTAAACAGAAACTCTGGACAGGAAAAGCACCTTCAAAGAGAAAGGCCATAAAATGCCAGCAGGCAACCCAGACTTTCTGACAAGGACAGCAACAGCAATGTGAAAGGCCCAGATTAACGCTAAAACTGTTGTAGGAGACTATCGCTCCGCTCTCCTCCTAGCTGGAAGTTTAATATAGGAGCGAGAAGTCTTAGGTGAGGAATTCACTGTAAGTGCCCGAATCAATTATACCTGACAAGTGCAGGTAAACAGGCTTCCCAGGCATTGATTAAACTGCAACAGTTTTCAGCATCTGCTTCAGAGAAGTCCTACACCTGGCTGACCTGCACAGATAACGTAGTGTCCATGACTTTAAAGGCACAGCAATGCCTGCTAAATCACTGCGCCCGGGCTGGGCAGCTGCACAACTAGTCCCGTAGTGATACCTGGGTCCTATCAGCCGATCCGTCACACAACCAGGATGAACTCCTAGGTCACAGGATGCTGCCTCTAACAACTGGGCGTTGTCTAAGAGAGACCGACAGGCGTGCACAGAATCAGTGCTAAGGGAAGGGGAGAAGAGGGGAAGAAGGGAGCTGCCAGAATATCAAGAGTGCCAAGGTACGTAGCTGAAAGTTTCACTTGGAGGCTGACCAGCGCTTCAGAGGGGAAAAAAAAATTAAAAAATAGAAAATTGGCAGTCATCAAGCACTTGTCATACATAAAAAAAGATACTAAGTACATTCCCCTGTCAGGCCCATCACAGGAGCTTATTTCGGGAAGGGAGGAACTTTATAGCTAAGGTTTGATGCCATCATGCCAAAGCTGGTATTTGACAGAGCCTCCAACAGAACTCCCACCGCCTCGGACAGGCACGCTGCAGCTGAAACTCCTGTCTTTCTCTGCTGAGAATATCCCTAAGCCCCATTTATAAACTGCAGCAGCTGGCCCAGTTAACAGTTCCTGTTCCAATTTTAAAAACCTAAATTATATTCATGACCCCATCCTTTTCCACAACAGGTAGCTAAGGAATGCCATTCACTGGATTCCCAGAGGAAGCCAGAATAGGAGGGAGCCAAGGCATCAGGATGTGAAAGAGGACTGGAGAACGCTGAAGAAAATGCATCACATCCATGCACTTGCATGGGTAAAGGGAACTGCAAGGAAGAGAGTCACTGTAAGAAACAAACAAAAAAGAAAAACCCACCGAAAAACAGAAGTATACCAAAGCCTGCAAGTTCCACCCCCTCCTGGGGTTTTTCCTCTACCCCCAACTGCAAATTATTCTCCATGTGCAGTTTCCAGTAAATCAAGCTTTGCTAAATAACCCCGACATGTGCAGGGCTGAGAACCAGCCAACAAGCAATGATGAGATGTCCCTGGAATGATTAAGGAAAATGCAGACATCTCTCAGGTTACAAGGAAGCCTGTTGTACTCTCCCTTTAGTGCATATGCGATGCTGCAAGCACTGTTCTGAAAACCTCTGATATTCAAAGGCTCATTTGGTTGACAAGGAGCCTGTGGATTCGTGGACAGATTGTCACACAAACTGTCAGGTTTTTAGAGAGACTATCAGACCTCTCTTTGCCTACGTTATGGAGCACATCAAAGACACAGAAGATGAACCAGACGCAGACTGCATGGATCTGACAGAATGGTGGGTGTACATATTCAGAATACTGTACTGCTTGGGGGGGGAGGCTTAATGTGAATAATCAGGGGCTGAAAGTTCCAGAAATGTGACAGTTTTTGGCAGCGATTCTCATCTTTGCATTTATTTATCGAAGGGAAAAAAACTGCCATACTAGAGGCAAACTTGGGAGAGAAAGAAAAATTATATCAGCAGCAACTTATTTTGCCACCGTACTTTTTCTTCATTATTATTACTCCCAGAGCATTTTCTGAAGATATTTGTATTTTCAGTCAGGGTTGTCTCACTACGCTTGCAGCTTCTCTTCCCATTTGATCCTGTAGGAGAGCCTGGTTTAATGATTACAGCCAAAAAGACCGCTAGGACTTTACAAGTCACTGTACACAGTTAATGACACAGACAAATCCACGCTTTCAGAAGTGCCCACTGGCTCGTGGCTCTGTCTGGAGATGCTCAGGAGCTCATTATTCAAAACTTCAAGCTCAAGTTATGGGTAATCAGCACATCTGAAGAAATATACCATACCCAGACAACCAAAAAGTGAAGTAACAAAAGCTGTTATAGAAAATACTAACCTTAAGCATTAGGGTCTCACTTTTAAAATGGGGACAATGTTCACTTATCTTCCAGTGAGCTAGAAACCTCAGTTAATGAATACCTGGAAAAAGTTCCCAGCTCCACAGCTCAAAAGTAATTTTACAAGGATAACTTGATGTCATTCCCCTTTACTAGTAATACTTGGACAAACATTATAAAGCAACGGTATATTTATTTTGCAGCTGGCAAAAAAGTTATTAGGCTATTTCTACCAAGAAGTATTGATTATTACTTAAAAAGGAAAATAAAATATAAAATGAAACACTGATAACAAGAAAAAGAAAATGGATTAACACAGATTCCTTTGGCCTGCCTTTACAATACCACTGTCACATAGCCTCCAGTTATCCCTGCAAGGCATCAGTTATTCCAGAGAAAAGAACATTCGTATCTTTTTACATTTATTTTGCTATTCAAAATGGATTGAAATTCTCCACACAGTAAACAGAAAATAAATACGATGTTTATCTTAAGATAAAACAGCCAAGGAGGACAAAGGAGAAGTGATGGTAAAAGGTATGAGAAAGAAATCAGAAAATATTTGTAAGCAATTTCCTTTCCATCATTTGACAGCCTTATTCTCTCCGCATTTAGTAATCTTCTCTTTCACACGGTTTTTAACGGAGTGGTTTTGCCTCCTCTGAAGAGGACAAGGCATTGAAGAGACATCTCTGTAGCTGGCAAAGAGCTTGTGAAGTCTCCAAAGACAAGCCCAGAAGGACCATAGACCGCCAATCAAGTGGAGAGAGGCATTTTCACAGCGGGGGTATTGAGATGTAAATATTAACATGAAAATCAAACACCCGCAGAGAGCAGAGGCAGCCACACAAATGCTTCATTCCCGTACTCCAGCAGAAACCACGCCCTCACAGTCGATGACTGTCACAACCCTGGTGCATGACGTCACCCGCAGCCTTCAATAGCATTTGGTCACCACCAGCTTAGTATTGTACTCTCATGACAGAATCCAGGCACGGAAAGGGAACAAGGCATTTATTACTTTTAGCCCATTACAGAATAACAGGAATAATTACTTATTAATATTAAACCAGAAAAATCTCATATAGCCTTGCTACCAAGGCATCTCAGGAACATAAATGGAAAAATGTCACATGTATGGTGTACCATACACCCATAGATGCAAGCTAAATCTACTCTCAGAATTAATCTCTAAACGCCGTCTCTAACAGTAAGGAACGCTACATGCAAACAACAACAGACCTTGACTTTGGGACTAAATGAGGAAGAAATAAAAGTAGGCTTAAAGCTCCAAAAGAAATATTTTGGTATAAGCATCATAATTATCTGGGGTTTGTTGCCGTAGCTGATAAACTTTGTAACAAGAAAAGGCTTAGGAAACAGTGTTATAAGTGGATTTTTCAGGCTCATGAAAAAAGTATCAGTTTTTCACCTATATCTACTAGACAAGACCAAACAAAAAATCCTAGCCCTTCAACTGGGGACAGCTTGGGCTCAGAAATCAGACAACAGGAACACAAAGAAGGAACAGAACTACACTTTTGCTGGGGAACAACAGGAGGGGAAAAAAACAACCACCACAAACAGCAGACCTGGAGCCAAATCCTCTCTGCCCAGAAGTGAACACACAACAAACTTATAACCCAGCCCTGTCCTATTTTCAGCTGGCAAGGACAAACTGTGTTCCTCACTGGGACGCCCTTTGCCTATCATAGAAATCAATAGCTAGGACTTTTTTTTTTTTTTTTTTGTTCTTCCTGCAACAAACCCTTGCCTCTAACGGGAGGAAGAGTTATTATCTCAGTGCCACACGAATGAGTGATTAGCCATCAGCAAGTAATGGCTTTTTGCTGCTGCTAACGGAAGCTGTATTTGAACGAATGACCTAAAGGTGAAAGGTCTCATATACTACACTTAATCCCCTAAACAACCAAAGGAAATTTTGTGGTATACATAACTATTATGAAAAATGAAGTTTAAAAATCCATATACGTGCCCAGGCGGGCACACAATACAGCATTTTTACACGCCCATATGAGTCGTCTTCTCTGTTTCAAGAACCCCGGTCCAGCCAGTTCAAGGCTTGCTGCGTGTCAGGGCAAATTAGATGATTTCTGTATACTATCCAATACATCATAAGACATCTCTAGGGGGAAAAAAAAAATCCAGGCACTCCTCGATTGACCCAGGCGTGCAAGCTCACAGCAACCTTGCAGCTTGATATTATATAAGCAAAAATTTGGCTTCTGTTCAGCAGAATGGGGAGAGAGAAGGAAGGAGAAGGAATTAAGCCTTTTTTCTTATGAAAAATCCTGAAATGCAATAATTGGAAAGGAAAAGAAAAGCTAGCTCTTCTCTTAAAATAATCTAGTTACTACAAGTCTTCTCAAATCAGAGGCTTAGAGTTTTATCTCAACTCCTGCATTTCCTTCTCCCGTCTCTCGCTCCTCTGTGGCCCCTTAGAGACTGACACAGATTAAGTGGCCTCTCAGTGTTTTCTGGCTCTGTGGCTGTTCCTTGCCATCACTGCCCTCCGTGCAGGGCACCGTCTTTTATCTGATGGCTACTCCGCTGGTGAGTACCGACCAGGGCAAAACTCTCCTCTCCACCTTTGTCAGGGTTTGACTCTACAGAAGACAGACAGTTCCAGTGTGTATGAGATGTATGTTTATTATTTTTATTAAAAACAAAAAACAAATTCAGCCATTATTTCATACTTACTTACAACAGGGCTGGACTGTGAATAGGTGAGTCAGGTAATGCTCATCTGAGTCAAGGTGTTTAATGGTAAACTGCCATTGGGATCATTCTTGGTGCAGCAGAATATATAGCCAAACCACCAGCTAACCCCCCCAAAAATGTCCCCATTTTAAAATGGGGACATTGTTCACTTATCTTCCAGTGAGCTGGAAACCTCAGTTAATGAATACCTGGAAAAAGTTCCCAGCTCACAAAAAACCCACCACCCATCATCCTGGGATTAGGAGAGTCTGTGACAGACGAAGCAAATACCATTTGCAGTGGCTCAAGACCTCACGGCGAGCTTGATGGTGCACATATATTTAAGAACATTAAAACATGTTATTTACAAGCTACTTCTGAGTCGCTCTGGTCTCTTGGGAACGTGCATTATATGTTCAAGAAATTGGAATAGCTTTTATTTATGTTTCTTTAAAATGACTGGCAGATGGGGAAAAACCTTCAGAGAAGTGGCCCTAGGCTGTCATGAAACATGTATTTAACACACCCACAGTAAAGTACTAAACACACTCACTTCAGAAGGTACAGCTGCTGTAAATACGGAGTAGTCCCTTTTTAAAGTCTGATCTCTGCACTACTTAATTCAGCACAAATTCGAGACGTTCTGTGGAGTCTGCCCAATTTACAGAGTAATTATTAGCCATATTTTCCATTAACATGATGACAGCATATTCTGTAAGGGCAGAGCCATAATTTTAAGGACCTTTTCAAAATGAGCCCAGGCCTTGGCTTTATTTTTAAGTCACAATAGTGATGCCTTTTTTCCTGCCACATGCAGAAGGACCGCTGCAGGCTGAAGCAGAAATCTCAGATTCCCCAAAGTCAGGCTCTTATGCAAGTGGATTCCACACACACACAG
This sequence comes from Aptenodytes forsteri, assembly GCF_000699145.1. NCBI lineage: Eukaryota > Metazoa > Chordata > Aves > Sphenisciformes > Spheniscidae > Aptenodytes > Aptenodytes forsteri. Next base: position 10,785,919 of record NW_008795909.1, read on the forward strand.
AAGTTTTGTCTACCTGAAACAATTTCCAAGGCTAAGACTAAATCTGGAATATCCCAAGAGAAGCGCAAGCTTCAATCATCCTAATCCCAGCAGACACACAGACTCCAGCCTAAGGTCTGGAACATACTTAATCAATTCACTGTGCTAACTCTACAGTTTCATAAAATAGCCAATACTGCAATAACAGGGCCAAAAATTAATTGTACGCTGGTTGGTGATTTACACAGAAATAATAGGCAGCACTGGTATTTATTGCAGCAGGATAATGCAGTTGATGCTAAGGTACAACTACACCACAGTAAAAATAGGTGAGAGACAGACGGCGTGTCTGCACGCATGTGTATATATGTCTGCACATGCAAGCGCTGCTTTCCATTAGAAAAGTAGCACTGGTGTAACTGGTAACAGCGCTACCTGTATATACACACACTTATAAATACCATTCTGCTTATAAACAAGCATATAAACAGCACAAAGAGGGAGAAAACAGAAATTTAAACTGTTAGGCAATAAGAAAATGAATGAAATGAAGGGAAAATTGGGTTGAATAAGAAATGGCAGGGGAGGGTATCAGAAATATTAGATAATGGGGAAAGCTCTCAAAAGTAAGAAAAAAGCACCCCTTGTTTTGCTCTTTTTGGACTAGACTCGACAAATATTCTGGTGTTGAGTTCTAACAAAGAGACAAGATCACATTCTAGGTCTTTTTGTTCTGCCTTTAACAAGTCTTCATAGTGATACACTGATGAGACCAGATACCAGATTGTTATCTAAATTCAGCTGCTAAATTCAGTGTTAAGACACTAAGTTCAAACCACACATTGCCACATTTATTTCACAAGTTGAGCCTGAGGATGGATTCCTGCAAGATGAAGCAGCCCATAAGCATCATTCTCTCCCTCTGCAAAGGTACTCTAAATGCCAGGGAAACAAAATCACCGTAAGGCTCTGACAGTTCACCCTTCAGCGCACAGACTGCAAACGCATCTCTACACTAATCGTCCAGACTGAAGGGGAAGCAAACACTTAGTTGCTGTTTGCATAGAGGCTGCTTGTAATTTGATGTAATGTACTGTACATTAGTCAACACATATCGAAGAGAGAACATACACATCGCAGAGAAGGCAGAGAGGCAGTGCTGACATCTAACACATTTTATTTACCCTGTTATAGATGTTCCTTGAGTTCATCAAATTACCAATCAATTTATCTGATCTCTAAAAGCTGGTGTACTGAGGTATATTAACTACTAAACTTTACAAGCTTTCAGCAAAACAGCCATTAAATGGGTGAATTGAGCACAAGGTACTGGAAGTCAGTTTGCGAGCTGGCCAACGGCAACAACAAAGCAACCTCTCCCCGCAGACAGGGAGACAACGGAGAAGCATTAGAAAGGCAGCCTTCCCTAGATGCTGTTCAGCCCTAACGGATACCGGTGGAAAAAAGAAATTATGGATGCCTCCTCCTCCCCCAGCATGACATTTAATGTCTGTGAATAACTGAAAAGAGGAAGAGGATGAGATATCAGAACCGGTTCAGGTGACAATTTCAGGTTCGTTCTTTTTTCATTTTGTTCCCGTTCAGAAATTTAACGCGCACACGGGACAAAATCTTCAGTTCTCTAAATATCAAAGGCTGTGCCCTGAGAGACAGCTAGAGCCACCACCACCTGAAAGACAACATCCACGCAGCCTCGGACAGACTGCCCAAGCGACTGGGAAGTGATCTGGATGATTAGGACGGATCTTATCAGCCTATTTCAGAAAACTGTACTGGGGATTATTCTTCTTGTGTTCAGAAGATTAAATCAACAGTTCGATGAACTGGATGCTTTGTTATATTGCTCCACTGGCCTGAAAGGCAAACTGCTTTTTTGGATCACAGCTGTTGTAGGTTCACATCAAGCACTGCTGGTTCTGTGGGAGGAAGGGTTTGCGGCAGGGGATGAGAAGAGAATTGAACAAATTAGGTAAGAAAAAAATGGAAATTTTAAAGAATACTGTAAGGCTCGATTATGAAGGCAGGGACAAGTGATACTTCTGAAAGGGAAACACATTTTTTGAGACCAGAACTTGGTTTCACACTAGCTGTTCTTCCTCGAAGTACCCCACAGCACTGGCGAGAGCAGTAAGCTAGTGGCTGGCAACACAGTGACTGGAGGCAAACAAAGCAGCCCTTACACACACAGCAATAGCTCACATGCAGCCCTAAGACATTACAGGCCATTTTATTGAGAAAGTAAATGGTGTCAGTGACACCTGCCAAGACATATCAACTCATTTAGAAAAGGGCACTGAATCTTTAACTCCCACTGAAAGGGCAGGCGGTTCAGCTGAAGATAACACCTCAACACGGCTTGCTTTTTCAAAGGTAGGTGAGTGCTCTCTAGGTCTCATGGACACAGACACAGCCTGGGATCCAGCTCGGGGAACTGATTCCTCATCCCCTTCAACAGAAATCCCCTGCCACCTTGGCCAGGTGATATCAGTTTGCTCAGCCCTGCAGAATCTGCTTAAAATTGATCACAAAGACCCAACATGAACATATTATTCTGGAAGGCTTTTTTCCCCAGGCTGCTGTCACTTTCTCTGTGGAGATTTTGATTGAGATGAGTTACTGGCCAAAAAGCATAGAAATGACAGTGGATTCACATGTAGGGTGACCTTGGTGCACCAGAGTGGGAGCCTGCTCCAAGAAGAAGGATCAAGACCAATAAGAATAACAAACAAAAATAAGTTCGCCTCCCGTTCTTTACACATCCTAAATGCTTTACAAATATGAATTAAATGGTAAGTGCAAGGGCAAAAGGAGATTAATTTAAACAAACCAAACAAGGTGAATACCACACAAAATTACAAGATTTGTGAAGCTAAGCAGAGAAAAAGGAGCAGTCTACCTTATTATTAACTAAAAAAAAAAGGATTTGTTTAATGCATTCCTTTCCCACTTGCATAAATACTCTACAGCTTATGAATACCTCTTGTGCTACTTACCGTATTGAAAAACTACAAGCAGAAAAACATTGCATATTAATGTACCCACTGCTCACAGTAGTCCACAGCCATCTAATAAAAGATAACGTGGGAGCCAGAGCTTAGGAAAATCCAAACAAAGAAGAGACATCCATCTATAGCAAGGAGTTCCACTTCATCTGCCGAGATCACCTTCAGCCTTTCTCTGCCGTTTTATGCTACTTCAAAGAGCTGCCCGTGTTTTGCTATACTGTAGCACTGCCCTCAACCTTTGTCAGGTTAAACACAGAAAGAGGCCAAAGAGCAAAAAGAGTCAAACAAATATTTAGTTGGGAGAAAGTATACAACTAATATGCTAAGTGAAATCTCCCGGCATGTGAAGGGTTCCAGGAGAGACTGCATTTCTTTCTTATCAGACTTTTTAAAGGATGTTTCTACCATTCGGAGGAAGCAGGACAACGCATACACAGAATCTCTAATAAAAATCCCAGTTCTGAGCAGTATATATATTAACTATTTATACCAAGCTCCCTCCATCTCCCTCCCTGCTTCTCACTAACATATAAATGCATGAAAGAACATCAGCCTAAGCCTCTCAAATTTAGTGTTTCTAAGGTTTTCCTTACAGATTATTAGGTCCAACTCTCATTCTTTCTACCCAGAGAAACACTACAGTACAAAACCTCCTTTAAAACAGTTGAGACAAGACCCACTTTTTGTGAAACAATTCCAGATTACATTAATGAGATGTAAAATTACTCCAACAAGTCAGAGTTAGAAGTTTAACCGCTTATAACAGATTACCCAGGTGTCATTACTGGATTACTTATTGGAGATTAGACAGTCGCATTGGAAACACAGGTGTGGAAGTGAATGTCTGTATCACCAGCTCCAAAATCCTGCAATTACGGAGTCATAGAAGAAACAGTCACTTCAAAGGATATATTCCCTGTAATTTTCCTGATTACCAAAATACTTCAGGCACTCCAAAACAAAAACATACAAGCAACCCAAGAGACTGAAACACACAACTACAACACACTACCAAAGTTAAAGTGAGGAAGACCAAGGGCATCACCAGTGTTCTGATCCTCCGCAAGGAATTTGTTCAATAAAATTCGATTTAAAAAAGTCTGAAAAGCATGCACTGCAGTGCAGGCAGAACAAAACCTACCACCCCTTCACACACACACAACCCCTGACAAACTGGTAATGAAGGGCGCAGTGGGAAGAATACCTCCCAACAACAAATCACAGCATAGGTTCATGCATTCAATCACAGCTACTTCATGCATTCAAATCTGCACTCAAAACAGCTGAATGCTGCTAGTAGCAGTAGTGCGTAGCGTTTGCTCAACACAAGTCAGAAGTGCAAATCAAGCGTTAGGCACTACAAAGAAACAGAGAACCAAACAGTGATTCTGATACAGCTACCGTATATATTCATGGTCCCCCCATATCTTGAGCACTGTGTGCGCAGTTCTGGTTCACACCTCTCAGAGAGGATTAAACAGATCATAGAATCATAGAATAGAATCATAGAATCATTGAGGTTGGAAAAGACCTCTAAATGGATGTGGAAACGTTTCAAAGATGACCAGCCAGGATGATCAAAGCATTTGGGGCAAGTATCCCATATACTTGCCCTGATCTTACGCTCATCCCTGGACATCCACTTTCGGTCACAGTCAGGACCAGCATATTGAACTAGATGGATCTCTAGTGTGACACAACACTGTTGCACTCACCGTCTTACTTCTTCCAGTGCTTTAGTAGAAGATGTAGGGAAAACCCCAAAAGCTGAAACACTGAAATTATTTTTTCATACATGCCCTTTCCTGTGAAAATTTTAATAAAACTCTCTAGAGAAACTGAGTTTCTCAAGATCTATTTGAAATAAGGTACACCCATAGTTCATCTCATGCAAAACTAAAGGCAAAGCCTTTTTAGCATTTCTATAGCTTTACTGTTTCACAACACTTTGCCCTCCCATTATAAGCTATTCCATCATATAGATGGAATAACTGAGATAGATGGACTAAGTAATTGTTTCAAACTCCCAAAAGAGAAACAGCTATTAGAAAATGAGCAGTTTTTTGCTTCCAATTCTGTGCTCTGTCCAGTAGATTACAGTACTCTTTCAGAGATTACAAAATAAAAAGATAATGTATTCACACAATCTGCTGCATTCAAGGGAACTACTGAGTTCAATTCTGGTCAATACATCTCAAAGACAGAGCCACAAGGGGGAAAGGGCCCAAAGACAAACAAGTAGAATGAGAAACCTGGAAAAAAACATTCACACAAGCAGAGGCTGAAAAGGTGAGGACTGCTCAGCTTAATAGGAAGATAAAAGAGGGAACAGAAGTCTACAGATAATGAATAGTGAAGAGAATTCCTTTTATCTCTTTCACATAAAGAATATTAAATGAAAAAAAGTATTTGAAACTGGTAACAGAGAATTTATAGGGTATATAAGTTAACCTGTGGCACACACTGCCACGTGATATCAGAGGCAAAGAGCTAAACAAGGCTTCAGGAAAAATGCCTGAGACACATAGAAGAACGATGGCAGTAATCCAAGTTCCATTACAGTGAATAAAAATACTGAATGAAAATAAACTCTTTTGCAGCAGGGCATGTGCCAGCCTCCGACTGACAACACTTAGGAATACTCTTCTCAACGTTGTTCTCCAAAAGATTTTTTTGTTGTTTTGGTGAGGTTTTTTTGTATCTTCCTTCAAAGTCTTTGAAAACTGACCACCGTCAGAAGAAACAGGACAGTCTCCGTGTTTGATTCAGTGCAGCAGCTGCTATGGTGTAAGGAGTATATAACACAATTATTCTTAGCATCCTACCGGGAAGGTACTTAGCCTGGACCTTACAAGGAGAAATTGCAGCTTTCTACCTCCACACTGAGCCATCGCATCCATTCACTCCCAGCCCAACACCTCCAAACTACCAGTGACCACGCTCCAAGTGACCATCCCCTCTAAAAACAGCGGAGAAGGCAAACTTCTATTTCAGAGCTCCTCCCCACCTCATCCCCTTCCCAATAGCTTTTTTCTAATGTATACACACACATATACACAGATGGATAAAAATATATCTAAGACTGAGTTGGAAGGTTTTAGCACAGTGGAAGGAAAAATAAATAAATAAATGTCAAGGTCTGCGTGTATTCAACAAATAAAAGCAGAATTATATAAAAGCAACAGCTAATAAAAAAGATTGTTCTGTGCTGTGTTTTCCATCTTTCCAACCGTTATAGGAATAAAATTATCCAGAGAAGATCGAAAACCTTTTTCAAAACTAATACAATTAAGCTTTATTACACTGTTTCAAGTACATTTCTCTCCTCTCCTTTCTAGCCCCCACCACCTCCCACTCCAATCTAGACTAACGGTTGGAGGCATTCTTCTATTTTATTACCAGCAGAACGCTAGTGTTCAAGGGTCAGAAACTACCTAGTGTTTTAAGAGAGGAAAGAAAACGTGTCCTTTTATCTACTTGCTTTTGTACATGTAAGAACTAGAAGATAGTTTCTATGCAGCTCTGCAGTTTGAATAGGACTATGGGCAAGCCACCTTACTCCCCTGAGAAGATCCTGCACTAAAATATCCATCACCTTGTTTAAAAAGTTACCCTGGGACTTTGGACAGCAAGGGGCATGGACCTGAAAAGGGAAACGCAAAATACAACAAAAGACTTCAAAAAAAGGACAATGCAGCCTGGACACAAACCTCTCCCCACTCCACTGTTCATAAAGGACAGACACACATACAGATTTTCCCTGCAGTTTCCGCTTCATGAAACCAAATCCGGAGAGAAGAATATAATAGAAGCACACAGCATGAGACCAAGAAATTGCAAAAATTCCCTTTGCGTATGAACATATGGACAACTGCGATAATTAGAACGATAGCTGCTAGATTGTTTGCAATTTCGCTGAACAATCCCCATTATCTAGAAATAGAATTTAAAAATCTGAATGCAACACTGAGTGGTAGTTTTAATAGTTTATTTTTTAATGAACTGTATGGATTAAAGTGTTGCAAAATGGTATCATGTGAAATTGCTCATGGGCATGTTTTACCATCAATGGCTTAAAAAAAATGCTGCATGGACAATCATGCAGTAGCAGGGAATGAAAAGAGGAATAGATGTGCCAATAGTTTCCTACCATTTCTATAATCTGCAATTTTCCCATGTTCCATATTCGCCATCATGTTACATGTTGGTAATAAAGCTGATTGATTTCTCTGTCTCTTTACAACCCACCTTTTTCATTGTTTGCCTTTCTTTTTAGTCACATAACACAACTATAAGTCGGATGTATGCAACTCCCTGTCAGGAGGTCTAATTGCTTCAAATTGGAGAAGATTATTCTCCACATTTATTAAAAAATAAAGACTACTTATAACATTATTTCATTTTGCCAGGAAGTGAAAAACACATTAGTTCATAAGGAACAGCATGGCTGCTCCTATTTTTATGGCATCAATTTTTAAAAACTCATCATGGTAAACAATTAAACAGAGAAGCAAATCCCACATTTAGGGGAGAGATTCAAATCCCTAAATGGATTTTCAAAGGTCATTTCAGGCTTAAAAGATGCTTGACAGTGTCTCTTTAAATCATGTTCATTTCAAAGGCTTATCCAGCAAGAAGCAGGCAGTGCACTGCAGCACCACTCTTTGAACTGTTGGGCTCCCCAGAGAAAAATTAATAATACAACTTTAATTCATATTTATAGCAAGATTTGTGGTGTTTTTTTTTTTAATTTAGGAAAGTATTTTTAACAAAAGGAATAAAAAAAACAGGGCACTTGGTTTTTTTCAATTTAGCTTTCACCTAAACCCCATGGTGAAAAAGAAAATAAAGTCTGAACTACTAGAAATCTTTTTTAAAAAATCATCCAGCTAAAACCCCCTTATCTTTCAAATGCAAGTTGCTCAAAAGATTTGGTTTGTACAGCTTTTTTATCACTTAACTATATAAGGGGTGAGGGGCAGATAGATACTGGGAGCTGACAGTTCCAGGTTTCAGCACAATGCTTCTTATTTCTCTGCTCTTTGGATCCACACAGATCTGCATCCGATCCCATTAGTATGCGGAGGCCACAAATAAAAGACAACTTAGCCTTACCTTTCTCTCAATGCGAGCCAACTGCTCTTTATAGAAGGCCTCTTGCCGCTTCAACTCTGCCTCCCTGCCTTGCAGCTCCATGGCCTGGGAAGAACAAAAGAGCATCAGTAGAAGAAGAAATTAAAAATAAAAAGTGTGAGTGCAAGGAAAGTGCATGGGATGCAGACTGGAAAGAACTAAAAAAAAAAAAAAAAAAAAAAAAAAAAAAAAAAAAAAAAAAAAAAAAAAAAAAAAAAAAAAAAAAAAAAAAAAAAAAAAAAAAAAAAAAAAAAAAAAAAAAAAAAAAAAAAAAAAAAAAAAAAAAAAAAAAAAAAAAAAAAAAAAAAAAAAAAAAAAAAAAAAAAAAAAAAAAAAAAAAAAAAAAAAAAAAAAAAAAAAAAAAAAAAAAAAAAAAAAAAAAAAAAAAAAAAAAAAAAAAAAAAAAAAAAAAAAAAAAAAAAAAAAAAAAAAAAAAAAAAAAAAAAAAAAAAAAAAAAAAAAAAAAAAAAAAAAAAATCATTGCTCAGGACTGATGTACGAGATCCCCTCTCGGTGGAACTACAAACCTTCAGTATTGCAGTTCATTTTGGATTATCCCCACAAGTTTGAAACACTCTTATTAGTATCATACTCAAACTTGTAACCTTGATTTTATTTCTCCTTATCAAATGAAAACATATAATCATAGAAAGGTGACACTTTCCTATTGCCTTTTTCAGAACTCCACCTTATCCAAGTCTTTGTTTTCCACGAATCGTGATGTTTATTACTCCACTTCAATGTTCTTCACCTTACCTTAAAAATAAACCTCAAATCCTCCACTTTATAAACACTTGCCCCTTGGAGTGTCAGAAAACTTCTATAGATTTAACACATCCCTACAATCATGAGGAAAATCCGAAATACAAGGCTATTTTGTAACATTCTTATAGCAACACACATTCTCACCGACCATGCATTTGCTTTTACAGACATACATAGGACTACCCTGATAATTCAGTGCTCTCTCCACATGCTCTCTGTGCATACACCACCAGCACCCCCAGAGTTCCTCTGGCTGGGTGCTGCAGATTTGGAGAGGAGATGGGTGTCAGAGAATTTCTCTTCCATCTTCCAAAGTATAAGTGTGACACTTCCAAAACAGCAAACTTGGTATACAAGCACATGCTTAAGCATAACCCAGTCATCAACTAAACAGTGCTCAATTAAAAAAATAAAGTCTGTGTGGTTACAGCAACTGCTTTTGCCTTTTAGCTCTTTACAACTAGCAGCACTTCATTGCATTCCCACACCTAAACTGAACTAGCCTTAAGAAACATGGCATTGATGGAACAGAACCAAACTTTTTAAGTTTAAAGATAACAAGCAACAATAGCAAGAAGAACGGCACTTGTTTTTCTTCCCCCATCCCGCCCCAAAAATCTCTGGGGCCACATAAATTATCACCAGGCAGAAGACCTCTCAAAACCAGAATTATTAAGTCTGTTTAACATGAACACAAACCCTGCTAATCTATAACATCCCAGCAGCATTGCTCTTAACTTTTAATGATGATGGTACAATCACAGAAAATGCTGGTCCAATATGATTAAGCAGCTGGGACAAATATCCCCATGGGCTCAGACCTGTCATTTTTTGGCCAACAGCCATTGTTAATGAGAAAAATTACATCTGAAAGCAAGTTGCTGTGCATTTCCTTCTTTCTGTTCCCCTGCTGATGGAAATACAGTGGTATAATAGGGCTTCAAAGAGATTTTAAGCTAGGCAGTGAGGGGCAGTTGATAAGTAAGCAAGAAAAGGAGTACGTGAAATAGGGGGTTGTAGGGGTGTGGTGGTGGTGTCTGTTTGTCTGGTTTTAAAGGAAAAAGAAATATTTTGGTTCCCATGTTTGCCATCCCAGCCAACAAGGCCATGGTAAGGCACAAGCACTATAGACTCATATCTAAATCCTCTTGCTCTCCAAGACACTTGATTAAAGGCAAAATCTCTAGCTTTGGTTTAACCAGAGCTGCTATATACCTTCCACCCTGCAAACCAGCTGAAATAGGATGGGGAGAGGGATGAGAATGAGCTGCCCCATATATGTAACCTGACCAAAGAGACACCACAGCAACAATAGGGGCGCTGATGGGCACTTTGTAAGTGCCAAAATTATTACCATTTTCTGATAAGAGGACCATAGCTATCCTTCTGAACCAATATCCGTCTTCTATACAGAAAAGGACTAAGCAATTTCAGCTGAAATGAAACAGATGTAAGAAGGCAGGGTGGTCTGGTGGATGACCAAAGGACCCCGATTCTCCTGCTGGTTTTCTGCATAACACCCATAAAATCAGATTACTAAACAAGTGACTTGTATTTCCTTAATGAGAAAATAAATAAGGAAAAGAAAGAAGAGTAACATAGTGCTGACCCCTCTGCACAATTCAGATGGAAGGTGCTTTTTGTGTGAAGTGTAATATCGGGGGGCGGGGAGGTGGGAGGAAAAAAGAGTCAAAAGATGAACTCTTAAAGATGCAAGAAAGTTTCTGCTTAATCTAAATAAATTAATTACATGGCAGTGCTACTCTCCTGGGGTAGCAGACTATTCTGGCGGGCAATACTGGTGGGCAAAAGGCTTTATTCTGTTTCTGGCAAGACATGGATCCATGTACCCACACACCCATTCATCTTTTCAACCTGTGAGCTTGCCTGACCTCATTCACCAAGAAATTCAGCCTATTTATCCATATGACACCTCTGGAAGGGAACACAAACCAAACGCCTAATCTCTCAAGTAGGGTGCTGAGATGCAGACACATTAGAGGTGTGCTGATCTGCATGATGATGACCCATGGACTCCCAAGCAGACCTGACTGGGGCTGGGATGCCCACAGTGAATAATGCCTCCACACCAATGCACCCTGCAGCAGACAGACATTCTGTTAGTGACTTCCCTAGGGTCTTTCAAAATTGATATCAAAGAATCAAAACCAGATCTCCCAACTGCAGACTACGACCTCAGTATACTCACCATTCTTCCCCCTCAGTAATTTCTCCCATATTATCTCCCATTATGTCCCACTTATCACCCATAAGCTGTATGATGAACCAGAGGTTGCAGAGAAAACTTACTCGCAACCCAAACATATTTTCAATGCCTTGCTTGTTTTCAAGAGCTGCTGATCTTTCAGTGCATTGAAATATACTGAGAAACATTCTATTTGTGACAGATCTGCTTGAAAGTTGCTTTCTGTTTCCCTCTATCCCCAGCTGTTATTACTAGAAACTTTAGTACACTTTATGATGATGTTTGAAGTATGAATGGTACAGTCAGAGCATGTATCATTTGAAATATTCACTGTTCCAAACTGGGTTAGGCAACAAGGGACATTTTGTATGAATACGGGATATTTATTAAGAGTTCCTCTAGTCCTGCTGCTTATCCCCTACCTGAAGTCAGAAGCCTGTGGTGTCCCAGACAGAACTGGCTGCTATGGAGATGATTACAATTTCACTGGGGATTGAGATTGCAGGTGCCAAACAAAGCATCAGATACACTCTTCAAACGCCTTTAGAACTAAAGAAGGAAGGAGAAGGGAAGATATGCGTGATAACACACTGGTTTGAAAATCCTATATCAGAAAGTTGCATTTCACCTCCACGCTGCAGAAGTTACATCTGAGCTTGAACATATCATGCAAGAGATGGCCAAAGCCCAGAGATTACATCTAAGAAACTGTAGTTTGGAACACAGCAGAGTGTGATATCCAAGGAGTATGAAGACAGAAACAAGAGAGAGGGAGGGGAGGAAGAGTGTAGTTAGTTGTAGCACGCACAAATGCACCCAAAACTTAGAAAGTAGCATAGGACAGCATGTATTTGCAAAAGAGAATGTATGCAATAGGCAATTGTCTTCTGTACAAAAACTAGGCATAAGATATATTCAGGAAATGCTCAAGAATTCCCTCTGATGGCGTCAGAAGTTACAAACATTGCATTCTTACAAAAGGACAGTGAAGGTATACTACCTAGCATGCTACTACAGCTTCCATGGATATGGATCCATGGACTGCCTGGGGGCTCTTTCAAATTCTTCCTACATTTTATCTTTACACTTTTTCCACAGCCCAAAGTTTTTCAGGTTCTCTCAGTGCTGCTTTGAACGGTGACAAAGAGCTAGGGCAGAGTCATGTGCGATTCCCTCCCTCCTCCTCTACCTTTATCAAGTAACCCATTTAGAAACAAACTGTGAAAGCACATTTCTAAAGCTATGCATTACACACTGGCTCAACTAAAGAATTCAAGCACTGGCCTGCTAGCTGACAGGCAGGCCAAAAGAAATATTTTGCAAGCCTCTTAATTGAGGTAATGAAATATTATTGGTTCATTCTCTATGAACAAAGCCAGACACTCTTAGCCTCATCCTGAACTGACACCAACACGCAACACATCAGACTGTGCCACTGATCTTCTAGTGCTGGGCTTCACTCTAGCTACATCCATTCACAGATTAGCTTTGGCTTTGCCCACCACGAAATATCACCAGATTTTTATTATATTTAATCACAGTCCCTTCTCATCACCTTGTTAAACATGAAAACTAGGAAGGAAATCTGCTTGAAAAAAAGGGCTTCTTGGCAGGGTCAGATTACAGTAGGGCATGTGGCACCCAGGAATAAAGTGCAGCAATAGCACAGCCCACAGCTGACGGCTACCATCAGGCTGTCTCTCTCCGCAATACTGTTGGGATTCTAGGATTTGGGGAGAGGGCATGGAAAAGACTCTACTGGAGGAAAAGAAACCACCCCTCTCTCTGCAAAGGGCAAGTCGAGCTAGAAGGAAAGGTCCATACCTCAATCTATAAAGAACTTCCTCAAAGGCAAGTCACAGCACTTGGCAAGATTATTGCAAAAATATTTATCTTCTTGGCAAAACACGTTCACCAGTCACAGACGAACTAGTGAGATGACGCCTAGATAATCAGTCAGAGGCAATACAGGGAAAGAAGCTACAAGGATAAAAGAAAGGTCCTTAAGTCTCTGTCAAATGCCTTGTTTCTACATCACCCTGTCTTTGCTGAGAGGAGTTAACCAGCTTCCCCCAAAGGTATCCAGTAATACCTCTGCAGCAGCACAGCAGAGATGTTTTGGCTGGGTACCTCAGCTTGCCACACTTCACAACTGCAAATTCTTATACCTCATGCTTTCCCATGTCTCTGCCAGTCCTGGTGGACTGGTAGCAGTCCAAGTGGCAGGGGAGAAAAGCAAATGCTATTAAAGGCTCCAAGACTAGAAGAAGGAATTGACAGCAATGCACTGAAGAACCGAACTAGCTCCAAAATTAGCTAGCTGGCATGTTCCTGACCAAGCCTAAAGGGAATGGCAGAGCTGAAAGGGCAACACTGAAACAGCAAGAGGCAGCTTGCACACATCATGCCTGAGACTGAACAGCAGAACTTTACAGGGAGGCTTGTACTGGACAAGTAACCATGGGCGAGCCTTGACTCAACTTCCACTTGCATCAGCAGAAATATCACCACTACTGCGGAGCAGCCTGCAGTCACTGTTCCAAACATGCGAGGCCTACAAAATCACTTGCTTTTTGTCCTTTCTCTCATTCTGTTCAAGGCAGGTGACTGGGTTTTGTTTTGGTTTAGAACCCAGATGCAGACTCGTGGCCTTAAAAAGCAGTACTGGTGTAACCTTCATTTCCTCCTGTTTCTGCTACTCTCTTAGCCAACAACACACATCACCAGATCGAGTTTGGTTTCAGCAGCTGTAACCTACACAAAAGGAACCAGTGAAAATCTTTATGGAGGAAATAATATGCAATTTTCTAGCTGAACACCTTTTAAAATGTAATGACAGAAAATAAAATCCTGCATCTGTGCTCAGCAATAACAATCTGTACGTGCACAGTAACAACATGACACTTGGAATAAGCAAGATCCAGACAAAAAAGAGAGCTTACCCAGGCGTCCAAATCCGCAGGCTTGGAATAAAGAGAGTGCAAGAGAGAAAGGAAGGGAAAGAGAAGAAAAAGAGAAATCAGTGATTTATGGAGGCCGCCTGCTGCTGCACAATATAGCTTTTAGGATGACAAGTTTAGAAAAGTTCCTTAAAAATGACAAGCATCTTAAGCAGTGCAGTGCTGTCCCCTGTTGGAAACCGTGCTATTAAAGCAAAACAAAAGCACATGCACCCCCAAAAATAAAAACAAAGCAAAGCCCCCAAAGATTGCTGCAGGATCCCCCTGTAAGGTGGAAGCTAAGCAAAGACAGCTGTGAAGCAGCCAGTTTCAGGGAGTCATTCAAGGTGTTGCACAATGTTAGAGATGCCGATATCCACAACATGCACCAATGAACGTGGCAGTGCCAGGCATACTCAAAAGGAGGTGGCCAACAACTGCGCTGTTTCCAAATCACCTGCAAAGAACAAGTATCCTTTAGCAAGGGCATTTTTGAATGCACAAGCTGACCTACATAGCAAGTCATCTTCTTTACTGGACAATTTCAAAGAGTGCTTCCTAATAGAAAGCCAGTTGACTGATCAGATTTCCAACCAGATCCCCTTTCATAGGCAATTGAACACATCTTTAGTGCACAGCCCAAACCTCTGCCAGATCTGAGCTGCCTTCACCTGCTCCTTCTTTTGTCAGCAAGCCTATTTAAGTATGAAGACAAGCAGATGAAGCAGTCTGCAGTATCACCTCTTATTTACTAATTACTACTTTTTATTTACACAGTAACCCAGCAGCAGCAAAGCAAGTACAAGATGATAAACAGTTCATGCCCATAACCACCTCCTTCTGAAGCCAAGGCATTTATGAGGCAGCCACAGCTCTCATTTGTTGTCAGGGGCTGCAAGCCTTCCCTGCCTCTCAGGGCTACATTCAATCAGCAGCACATTCGCTAAGCAGGAACTTCAGAAAGGCTGGCCTTTTTTATTATGATTATTTATTTGAGGGGAGTTGACAGGGCAGGAGGAACTTTCCTCTTGGTCATAGTTCAGTGCCAGAGGGAGCAGACGGTGGAGTGCAATATGTTTATGGGATCTGCCATCATTTTAATGGCACAGAATGACTACTTCAGGTAACTGAGGGATGATGTGTCATCAGCTATGTGTGTCATCCATCCTCATCCCTTGCAACAGCTGAGAGGGCTGAAACCGAACATCTACAGTTCAACTGGGGGAAACCAATTCCCCCCTTTCTGCAGACAGGTTTGATATAGCAGCATCAAGTCCTTGGCTGAACGAACCAATACACAACAGGTGTTCACCAGTTATCACTGACCGATCGTGACAAAACCCTGATTTGAATAACATTTTTCTTCCTGCTGATTTTTACAGTCAAGACAGATGTGCTTAGTTTTGTTTTTACATTTTAGCAATTGCAAGGCTGACCGTCCTCTGCAGATGGACAGGAGGAACACAGGACTCTTTATGGTGCATGTCGTTATTTCAGCAGGTAGGTCATGCACACCGGTAGCTCTTTAGTGGATTTACATCTGTCATGCCTGGGGTGCCTAAGCCATTAACTGTCACATTCCTGGTGGACAAACGCTTGCATGACAAAATGAACATGAGGTACTAACTCAGTGTCACTGGACAGTTGCTGAGAAGAGAGGAAGGAGAAGGAACCAGCCCCATCACTGATAGGTGGTCCCCCTTATATCCCCATAAGATATAACGCACAATAGCAGAATTACAGTTTTAAGAAAGATAACACTGTTACTAACCACAGGGCATTTCTTCCGCAGGTACTGCCAAAGGCTTTAATTTGTCACCTTTCAGGAGGAGGGGAAATTATTACTCCAAGAATAGACAGATACACTCCAGTGAATGGACACAGCAAAATTAAAACAGGTGTAAATGCAGTAGGACATATTGCTGTGTTGGGAAAAATAACTACATTTGGAGTGAAGCACAGACTAAATAAAAGATACTCATAAAATAATACAAAAATGAAAACTCAGGAGGGCTACTGGTTTAAGTTTTGCTACCTCCTAAGCACGTGCCAAGATCTCTTTGTAGACCTGCATTTACCAACTTTGACTGATAATAAAAGACACAGCATGTCCACTAATATTTACAAAGTTTAAGTAAACTGTTTAAGAAATGAGCAACATCTGAGTTCCTTGCTTCCTAACCGAGTGAGTTTCACTTCCAGCTCCCAGCTGGGGGTTTGTGAGCTTTATAATCCCAGCCCTGGGACACAAGCCATCTTTTAGCACCCTTGGTCAATACTGCTGAACTCTTCTGCTAAAACAGGGTTCTTTTCTCTTCCAGGTAACCCACTGGATAGCAATCACAGGAAGCTGAATAAATACTGGACTTAATCGTTTGGGGTCAGAACCAAATCAAGATATTCCTCTTGACTGTATCAGAGGCAAAAGATTATTGAAACAGGATCTCAGGCCAAACCAGCAACCCCTGTCCTAGGTATTTATACAGGGGGAAAAGATGACACAGTCCACTTCCAGAAGATTCTGGCTAGATATGGGAACTATGTAATTAATGCATCTGTGCTTCTGAAAATTTCACATTTGAGCACTGATTATTCAGGCAGGGGATGCTTTCCCACATATGTATCAACAGTCCAACTTCCAATGAAATAAAAAATACAGCACCAAATTAGTTATTTCACACATACGGACAACTTCCAGCATCTTTTCCCAAACCCATACACCACATCACCCATACATGACTGCCGTAACGGGCCCGTCACTCATGTCTCTCGTGGTCTGGGCAAATGTAAAACTGGCAGTGAACAATCAAAACATAGTTCTGCAATTGGCGGCGAGGGAGGAAGGGATCAGCATGATAAAGCAGCGGCCTTAGAAGGGCAACGCCTTTGTAACCTGACTGGAACCAGTTTCACCCTAGATGTCCGTTACCTTGCCATAGTCAATAACTCTGTCATATAACTAATTTCACTACAGCGTGACCAATGACTCAGAAATCCAGACTACCGGCTTGGTAGAGATCTCCTACTTAAGAACTCAATACAGAGTATTTTTAGGGGCACTGCCAACTTTGGGAGTGGAAGATAGAGTGGGAGATGCGAGAAATGAGAGGCAGCAGGTGCCCAAAACCCAAGACAGCTGCTGGCAACAACTTTTGCACTCATGTCAGCATCTGAAGAGCTCTGCAGCACATATTCTAACATCTTAATGACCAGACTTCATCACTGAATGAGCAGAGTCATTTCTTCTTAAGGCAATAATCCAGCTCTAAACTTTTCCACAATGATAGGAATTAAAGCATTTAAAGAATATATCTAGACATTCAGTATCCACTCCAGACCCTTAAATGCTTCTAGTTTAGTGGAAAATTGAAGCAGTATCAATATTAAATGTAACGAGAGTCAGAGATGTAAGCAACTGACAAGGGAGAGGAAGCAGGAAGAGACACTGAACAGCAATCAATTTTGAGGAAAGGCTGTGATGAAATTGCTCAACTCTAATGTATACAGAGCATGCACAATTCTATAAACATGAAGATGGGAAGCAGCAGAAAAACCCTCTGCCCTTTTATGATTCAGGGACAACTGCACTTCTAATACTTACGGCATTGCTACAAATAGGTTTGCAATGCTGACAGTTGATAGTTTTCATTTAAAACAAAATAAAGAGAAACTTATTTTATAAAATCCAAAGTAAACCATCTGCTTTCATTGCTTGCTTTAATACTTCAGCCCATTCCCACATTCTCCTTTTCCCATCACCACTTCTATACATGCACATATACATCCAGTTTTCATTTTGTAGGCTGCCAACAGACAAGGCATTCAATGTCTATAGAAATCTTGCAGAGCGTAGGCTCTCTTGAGATGTATGCTCAAGATGCTTATTTCTGATAGCAGGTGAGTCAACAACTCCCTCTAAATTTTTACCTCCTTGCTTGAATTCCTACTCTGCCTGTTAGACATAAGAATCTCCAAGTCCCTGACCAATTTAGCAAAAAAAAAAAAAAATCTCAAGAGAGGGCATCATGATATTCTGTATTAATTATGACTTTCTATCCCAGAACATATTTCAGACCCTACTGAGTCAATGAGGTATTTCTCATAAAGCTAGAATCAAAGGCCACTCAACTCTTCTTGGATTATTTCTAGCTCATAATCATTAATACAGACTCCCATTATGCTAGCCTAAGGGTGGCATATGGCTTTCTAGGGATAGGACAGACGGGGGAAAATAACAGTTACGCATGCCTACATCCCAATCTCATTTCTGTGCAGGCATACGGGGACGTAGCTTTCTCTTGCCAGATTCTTAAATACCAAATATATTAGCTTCCGAGTCAAACATGACCACTGTTTTGCAAAAAATCAAGATTTTTATAAAATCCAATGAGGGCACTCATCCTACCCGACCCTCAAGGCAGAATGGTAGGCACTCGTCTGAGGGTGAAGGCCGTGGCTCCAGCTGGGGGGGCTGCGCCATCTACCCCAGCGGCGGCCGATGCCTCCACGCAG
>NW_008795909.1:10810123-10829982 GCF_000699145.1 Aptenodytes forsteri
CCCTGCCCACAGGGGGGGGTTGGACTAGATGACCTTTAGAGGTCCCTTCTAACCCAAACTATTCTATGATTCTAAGATGACATGCATAATCAACCGATGTGCCTCCAAGCAGCAAAAATTATGAACCACGTGAGTTCAGTAGGAATTCCCTTCCCACACTTGCTCCCAGACACTACAAGCAGATGCATAATCAACCGATGTGCCTCCAAGCAGCAAAAATTATGAACCACGTGAGTTCAGTAGGAATTCCCTTCCCACACTTGCTCCCAGACACTACAAGCAATTTTTACCTGCCTCTGAACGAAACAGATATTTATAGGCACCAGCCAATGGATACAGGTTTAGTATAGTACAGTGAATACAGAGTTCCTGCCACAAGATTAGAAATCTAATTTCTTTTTATTTAAAAAAGGATTATCCCAAATACTATACAGTTTAAGAGAAATACAGTTGACTTTGGGGCTGTTTTTTAATACAGGCAAAGACTGTTTTAATTACATGCTGGAGTAAGAAAATTCTTGAAAGCCTTCAGTCATGTTCATGCATCCCTTGTCAGTCTCTATGAATCCTTCTGCAGGTGGAGAGTCAGGTGCACTTTCAAACATCACAGTTTATGTTTTTTACACACTTTGAGAGTCTTGTAGATTTTCCTGTTCTGCCTGCTCTTTCATCCTAGACATACGCAAAGCATGCTTTAACACAGCATTACAGGGTTCGTATCTTTCTGGGGGCAGAATCCAACCTACCAGTTTGCCAAGATGTTTGTGGGAAACACAGAGTAATCAACATTTAGCATAGATCAAGTGGATTCCAAAGTCTTACAGAAAGGACCACAAAAAGCACAGAGGACTCAAGTTAAAATAAATGGTCTGGGCTAGTACACATACACAATCATGCTTGTAGTAAGGTGTTACCTACGGAGTAAAATGGAGTCAAAATACGTAGAAAGATTAAGCAGAGACTGCCCAGAAAAGAAAAATCATAGAAGTGAGGAACGTCACCACAATCTCCCTCATTTCTGTGATCACTAAAGAGAGACAGGCAGTCAGCACTAGATTTCGCTACAACCAGTTCTGAAAATGTACCTCGGGTCTTCACCCGCAGCATTCCCTACATCCTAGGCCACAGTCAGTGTTATGAAAAGGCTGCCAATTAAGTTGTGGTTTTGAGCTACAGACAAAATGTCCACTAGAGACTCTGATTCTTGCTTCCAAAGCACTTGTAACCCACTGTGTGTTTTAAGAAGAGAATATACTGGTTCTCAAATACATGCACTCTTTGCTCCTCACAAGGCTGTGATCAGAGAAAATGCTGCAAGGTTGCATCTTTTAATGAAGTCCGAGTATATCATAATGAAATCAAAAAGAAGAGTGTAGATTCAGCAACAAAGATTTCAGGCTATTGTAAAACTGTATTCTTTATTTTTACATTGCAATCTCCAGGGCATGATTGTATCAAGAGCAACTTGCAAATCTATGTCACTGCCAGCAAAATTTTGATTTCCATTTGATAGGACAATTTGCAAACAGCAGTTTTGCACATTGTGCAAGTGCTTAACGTTTGTAAGAACTACAAGAATTCAATGCTGATTTGATGCCCATTTACTGGGCAATGCAACACACTCTTGCTCAAGGCAGATGGCTTGGAAAAATCAGGGGCAGGAGGAGACCATTCTCTCTTCTACTACTTGGTAGTCTCTCAGCAAGGATCACAAACCAGGTGTTGCTGCTGCCGAGAAAAGGGTATAGACTGGGTGCAGTAGGAAGAGTTAAGCAGTTTGAGGAATTTTCCTTTGGAAAAGAAAGCAACATTTTACTCTCAGTAGAGCTCTTGAAGCTCAAAAATGATGTTGCATTCTAAGGAACCAGACAATTATTTACTCCTGGATCTTTTGATCAAAAGCAAGAAGCTTGAAATTCAGCTTTAAAATAGTGCATGCTCTAAATATAGCAGTCAGATGACCTGACAGAGCTAAGATTCATGCTTCATGAGTTTGCAAACTGAAAGAGTCAATCCAGCTCAGAGTATCACAGAACCCTAAAGACAGATTGCTGTATTTATTGTAGTAGATATTATTTACAAACATACCTCCACACTGTTTGCTCTCTAATTAGAGTTGGGGCACATACAATCATTTACTTTGTGAGCTCCTTTTGTACGCTACACCTCCAAAGTCAATGAAAGTAATTTTAAGAACCTGTTGATTGATTTATTGATCAAATAAGTTGACCAGTGCAGTAGACTAGAAATAACCAGACAGGCAAGTGATTTGATAAATATTTCTGGAGACTAGTCACTATAGGCACTGAAAGTCAGGGAAAAAGAAACCCTCGAAGGTAGGTTCAGGCTTTTTTTAGAATCTATATTAACAGTTGGCCCTACAACTTCATTCCTTATGCAGGCCTGCTTGGTCAAGTGCACTCCCCAACCAAACGTTTGAGATAACTCTACAATCCATTATTAGCTATCAAATTCAGCAGAAGCAATTGGCAGAAGTTCAGCTCCTATTACCAGAAACAATGTAAGAAAAGAAGGGGGGAAGGGGGAGGGCAAGCGTGTTATACAAGAGTCTGAGGCAGGAAAGGGATACTTCTACCTGACCAAGGCCATGGGACAGAAGAAACGCAAGCGGAGATCATCGTCCACAGGCAGCTTCCAGTGCTTGGGACAGTCTTCTGGTGATTCTGTGGTGGGACTTCACCACAGCTTTCACCAAGCTCCAACAGCAAGGAGCAGGTTATGCCCCTGGCCAGCACTGAAAACCATAAACCTCATCTATCAAGTATTCACTGAGATGGCCTATTTTTATCCTGTGGATTTAATTGTGATTTAATGAGGTTTTCAATGAAACGTGTTGGCAGCTTATCATAAAACTAAGCTGAACATAACTTGTACTCCTTTACACTGTCCGCTCGGTTGTGTGAAGAGCTGTCATCCAACTCAAGCAAGAGGCAAATTAGGATTCAACTCTGTTGTGTAGGAGTGGTTTCCTAAAAGGCAGAGGGCAGGTACACTAACAAAGCAGGAGGCAAAGGAAAAAGCTTATGTTACTACTATTATTTGTACAATATTTTAGATAATCTTTTGGCACTGTGGTTTTGGGGAGTTTACATTCCCCAACATCCCCAACACAATAAAGGAATTAAATGTCCAGGGATGTCAATAGCTTTTTCCACAAGCATAAAATTAAAGCAGGAAAAAAACAAACCACAAACATTCAGGTGCAGACAAAACAAATTAGCAAGATCAAATTCACAATCTCTCATAACCTCTCAGCATTTTTGAAAATAAATGCCACACTTATCAAAACAACCTTTAAAATAAAAACCTTTAAATGCTTATTTATCTCATAATATTCTTCTTCCTGCCTGTCATACATAATGATATATATATTACATACCTATAAAATCAAAAGAAAAATCTACTCAAAGAAACCAACGCTCCAGTGCTCCCTTTTCCATTTAGTGTTGGTTATACACCCACAGAGACCTTAAAACATTTTAAAGGATCAAGCTTTCCTTCTCATTAGTACCACCATCACATTGTTCTAAACTGTGGTCATATAACCTTTTGCACCTTTTCACTCTATTGAATCAATCTCCCCTGGCAACTTCTGGTGTGGCACTCTGCTCCCCCTGCCTCCGGCTCTTCTTCCCTCACTAATTCTGTGTTCAGAACTGTGAAGCACAAAATTAGACGTTTCAAATTAAGCAAGGAGAGAGAATGAGAGAACCTTATTAAATCAACATTAGCATCAGAGTGTCTTTAAAAGAGAAACTCAATTGCAAAATATTACTTGTCTCTGTAAAGCTCTTTACACTGACAGAAATGAGACAGGCAGCAGCTGAAGTTGTCTTCCTCTGCCCCCACCTTCCCCTTCATGCTGGTCACAGTGCTTGAGCAGTAAGAGCAGGATCCTTTTCAGACCACAGCCCCAGAGGAAGAGGAGCTTACCTTGAACTCAAAAGCACTGGAACTGCCAAGTAAAAAGGACATCTATTAACATCACGTTGCGGGAAAAACACACACACAAAAAAGCATATTAACACACAGAAGCAGACTCCCTTCTCCTCCCAAGCTTTCCACAACACTGGTTGTTCTCTCAAGTCACATTACAAGTTACAGTGAATTCTTTACTTCTTGCAACAAGGCAAAGAGCCATTTCAAGTTTTAGTTTCCATTCTCAGTCCCCAACAATCAAAATTACTGACACGATGGTGACGATCAGCATATTCTGTTCCAAAACACCTTAAGTTTCTGAATGTGAACCTCCAGTTCCTGGCCAGACATCCTTAAACTCTTTTTCAAGATAAATCGCTGGAGTATCATACCATTCCCCCTTGCTGGATAATTAGACATGTTGTTAAAGACAGAAATCACCTCTGAGCCTGCAAGGTCTTTAAACGTGGCTTTTCCCTTGGCACTTCTTGAATAAGAGTTGATATTTGTACCTTGTGTCAACAGAATGAGTGTACACACCTTACACCATTGTGCAGCAGGCTAGGTACTTGTCTGTTGGGCTGCCACCTAAAGCAGGGAGTGTCTTGGCAGTATCTTGTAGGGAGAATTTGTAATGTGTGCTGCTAAGGAGTCCTATGGAAACAAATCCTACTAAAACAATTTAAATACAAAAACCATGTATTTCAAAACTATTTCTATTAATTAAAATCAATGTTTAGGGCACCCATTTAGCTAGGGAATATTACCCTAAGGGCAAGTGATATGAAACTGAAGCTCAACTCCTGATGACAAAACAAAGCTTTCAAAGCATTTTTGGGCAAAACAGACATTACTCCAACAGAAATGGAGGCTGAAGCTTTTGGTCACTCTATTCCTACCACGCAATGGAAACTTCTGTATCAGCCAGACACTACCGAAAACTCTGCATTTTGCAGACAGGTTTCTAAGTGCAGACCCTCCATACCAATAAAACAGCACTTTGAGAAGCCAGGGGTGCTGGCAGTTCCAATACCTCTTCCGAGCTGTAATAAAAATGACCACTTCCTCATCTGACAGCTGTGCTTAGATGCCCTTAACTAAGTGCTGAACAAAGTAGTTCCTACACCAGACTTAAGACAAAGTGCATCAAGGAAACAGGAAGAAGGAGAAGGATAAAAATAACACCCACAAGAACTAGTGACAAAAAGCTAACCTGGTTGTTAAAGGGCCGTCTATTCAATATCCTTGTTTCGTAAAATGAAATGCTTCATTTTCACCTCAAAGGGCAACAGTAGCAATACAAGACTGCTTGGAGCCTTCCAAAATGAAAGGGTCCGATGAAAACGAGCAATTTACCATTCAATTATAAAAGCTGAAAAATGGAGAAAACAGAAAAAACAGAATGAAGCACTGAACCTGCTGTCCTAGGGCTGCCCTCGATACCTTTTCAGGCTGGTAAGAAGTCTTTACTGAAATATACTTAACTGTCTGCTACTTGCCTTTTTTCCAGGAAAGGACAACACTAAGCAAAAATTGAAAACTTATTTTTTCCTATTCCCTGCTGCACCTAATTTTTTTCTAGCCTTTCCCTAGCAGTCTGACACAGAACAAGAAGTGGCCTCCCGTTGCCTGCCAAGTCCCATCCCTTGCTTTTGTAGGGGTTATCGCATAGCACCTTTAATTGAGCGGGACAGTAACTATAATGATGGATGTCTAAACAGAATGATAATGGAGGCTTACAAAGTTAAGTGCTAAACATAATGATCAAAATTAATAAACTGATATCCCTAAATATGAATGCATTAGTTCATGGGATGGGATATCATTCTCCTGCAAAGCCCTCTTCTCTTGCATGCAAAACACCAAGACTGTCAAAATGGAGCAGTATCACTTCAACCTGAAAAAAAGGCACTCTAATTTCAGAGTGTTCACCAGGTAATAGAGACTGTTTTTCCACAAATACCAAGTAATTAGTTGGCATTCACATGCCCAACACTTTCAGCTCTTTAGTGCCTCCATTCTGAAAATTTTTCAGGAAACAGTCAACTTTTACCAGCCACACAAAATGTACAATTAAAAGAAGAACAAACAGTGGAGACAATTTTTGTGCAACTTCCACCATCTAATTCTGTTTCTTAAAAATCATAAGTCAGTTTGATAACTCAGCATATACCAACCCCACAAGCAAACAATGAAATACATAGGTACTTAAAGTCACTTGTAACTGGAAGCTTGGAAAAGCTTTAAAAGAAACACAAAGTTTTAAAAACCCGAAAACCATCAAGAACTAAACGACGATAGGATTCTGAGGTGTTGTTTTCTAAAAACGCACCATACTATTCACCTTCAAAGATCTCAGTGAATATCAACACATCATGACAACACTTCTTGAGATAACTACTATTCCAAGAAAACTAAAGCACAAGCAAGATGCAATAATTTGTCCTGATTCATGCAGAAAATACTAGACAGGATCATGACTGATAACAGAGACCCAAACCATAGAAGAAACCAAGATTTTCATCATCCATGTATTTGCGCAGATTACTGAAAGGAAAACAGTCACAGTGTACTGATGCTTGCCTGTTAATATCCTTCCAAGATGGCACAATCAGAAAATTATCTCAAAAGATCTAAGTATAATGGAATGAAAGGTTACACACATTTGAGATTAAGGGAAAGAGCTGGAGCAGCAAAAAAGCAATCCCTATTTCATTCTTAAGTCTCTAAGGGACTCGGGAAGCAGCAGTGAATAGTAGAAAGCCATCCACCAAATCCAGGTAACTAATATTGCTTGCAGTGATTAACTCGCTCTGGGTGTCAGCCTGCCACCTACTACTGTCAGTGTGGAAAATTTGCTGTAAGCACCGAGAGGATTCTGAAGAAGGGAACAGAAACACTGAAAAAGAAGAGGCAAGACAGACACAAAACAATGCAAAGAGTCACAGCAGCCTTTCCTTTCAGCAGTAACTATTGGCTGCAGCACTTAGCCCACTTCTGAGACATCAGTAAAATGGACCCGTCTCATCATTGTTCAGCTTTTCAAGCAGCAAATCAGGAATTAATATTCACAGGTTCTATGAATGACATAATTGCAATTTAAAAAGGGCAATTAATCATCAGCCACACTGGCGGCTGACTTGCCAGGCTGGGATCCTTCTTCTCCACACCTGCCAACAAACTCACAGGAGGCAAAAGCATCACGTGCACACAGAGCCAGGAAATGCCATTCTCCCTCTTACCTCCAACCCCAGGCTTCACAGCATATACTGTGGGTTTTGTTATTGTTTTTTCTCCCACATGCCCCATCAGGATCATTCACCCACCCTTTCCCCTAGCAGCTCCCCCACGATGCCCAGTCTCCCTTGCCACATGAATAAGCAATGCTCCCTCCATGTTGTATCTCACTCATGTCAGCCAAGAGAATTGAGGCAATTCTCCAATTGAGGCAAAAACTCCTAATGGAGGCTCCATCACCTCCATTATGGAGTTCTCCTCATCTCCCTGTTTTCCTTTGTATCTTTGCATGAACTAATATTTGTAAGAGTGACATCTTATCCCATTCCTACTTGGAAAGTATATTACAAAGGTGAGAGTACAGCTCCAGGGAAGCAACTAACATAGGCTAATGGAAACTTCAAACTTGGCAAGTGTTTTTTATAAGATGAGTCAAAAAAGCCACTAAGGCAGTATTTACTTCTGTGCTCTTATGGGAAGGTTTTCAAGTATGCTTTAAACAAAGCCAAAAACCCAAGCAATTGTTCTGCCACTTCAAAATCTTCCTATGTGAGCATCCATTGCCAGATGTGAAAGGTATTTCAACCAATAGTATTTAGAGAAGAGACATTGGAAATTTGTCAATGGTGTTCAGGTTCCCAGAAAGAAAGTTCTGAGACTAAATTACTGTGGGGTGAGTATATAGCCTCCCGTAGGAAGTACAGTTCTTAATATAACATCCTTTCCTGAGAGGAAGACAGACATCAAACTGACCACCATATCATGCCAGTCTATTTATCTGGAAAGTACATAAAACACTATGGTGATAAATACCATAGAAACTAAGTATGAGATTGATGGAAAGATTTAGAGCTTAGCAAGCTGTGAGGTCTTCAAGTGACATACTTAAGACTATGTCCTTGGGCCAAAGAAAATATACAACATACTTCTAGGCCAAAGAAATCTTGCTCAAACAGGTGCTGCTGCTGCCAGCCAAGTGCAGCAGATACATAGGGACTGAGGATGTGTGTTGTAACACAAGCTGTATAGTCCTCCCCTCCTCATTCCTGACAGTCAGCAACCAGAAATTGCCTTCATCATAACAATACAGGAAAAGTAGTCAATGCTTTTGTATGTGAAAGAGAGTAATTTCAATCCTAAGAATTAAGTCAGGATGGAAGCTGGAGCACAATTATGTATTGCATGTCTTGGTCAGAGTTCCAAACAAAGGTAGTTGGCAGAACATCTCCGCCAGCAGATAACACCAATAAATGGCCTCATTTCCATCTATTATAAGATAATAAACAGGTTTTGCTTCCTCATACTGTCCTCATTTCTATCAGGTCCCTCTCAAGATTTGCTATCTTTTTGACACATGCTCCAGGTGTTCTTCATCCATAAACCTCAGTGCATCACTGCAAGTTAAATGAAGTGTCTAAAATCCACTTTTCCCAGCTTTGTGAAACTAGACAAGTGCAATTATGAGCACCCTCCAGCTTTTTCCTCGTTCAGGTTTTGTAAGGTTTTAGAAATCTCTTAAAGAACATTTTATTCCCAAACAGACCTTTACCTTCCAACAACACAAGTATCATGTTGCCCACATGCCCTCTGTTCGGATAGGACTGACCTTGTCCTCCATTAAAAAAAATCACTCCTTAACAAACAAGAGAGTGTGGTGTTAAGAAATAGCAGGTATTTCACTCGAGTATTTATCTTCTCCCAATTTAGGAGTAAATACCCTGTAACTCAGTTGTATTTCCTCATAATGACTGGCTGGATCAAAGATTTTTACTGGGCTCTTCTGCACTCAGAGAGGGTGTTTACCAAAAACAGAGTTGGTAACAAAGCGAGGGGGGCGGGAATAAAAAAAGAGAAGGGAAAAAAAAAAAAAAGAGAGAAATACAAAGAATCTTTCTCAAACACAATCAGGGCTCCTGGGCTGCTGCCCAGGATCACGGATGCTTCATTTCTTCAGAAGAAAAACAAATACTTGTGCTTCCAAATTTTCCTAACACCTGTAAGCTTAATGCCTCCAATCAGCACTGGCTCACATCTTTATCTTCAAGCCCGTATTATGAAGTTTTGATAAGCTTTTTCCATCCCAACGTCTCTCACTCCACATGGATAAGAGCCACTAATAGAAGATGGAGACCAAAATCCTTGACTCTTCTATTGCCTACATTTAGCTATCAGCAACTGCCTGAGTATTGTGAGAGACCCAAAGCACTGCCGTGTATTACACACTTATCTCTGCAAAACCACCCTGCACAAGTGACAACTTCCAGGCAGGGGGGAGGGGGAATTGTGCAGCTTTGCGATAATTAAAGCATAGATGAGTGTCACTGCTGTAGATAATTATGCATTAGCAGTGAAATTACTTAATGGAATGAAATAAACTAAGCCAAATGTTTTGTTTTAAAGGGAATTTAGGGTCTGCAAAAGGTGCCCAACTGACAGCCCAGGAGAGCGAGAATGACAGTCCTCTGTCATTCACAAAAACGATACGACACTGCAACAGCCTGGCAGGCTTCCACCTCCCAGCCAGGCACAGTGGGGAGCAGAGGAGAAGCTAAGGAAAATTTCAGCCTCCCTGGTCATTCAGGCTCTGATCTGTCTGATGAGCGCCCACACAGTGACCAGTCAGTCACTACGTTGAGAGGAACAACTGACTGGGATCATTTCCTAAATAAAGATACCAGCTCTGACAAAATGGATTAATTCAACCCACAGATCTTCCATAGCCCACCCCCACAAGCAGCCATCAGAAAAAAAAACATTTTTAGTCAGTGCCAGTACAGACAAGACTCTAAACAACAACAGAAACAACAGGATAAGTAGGTACATGGCCCACAACAAAACCACCTCCTCCCACCAAGCCCACAACGTCTTCCCCCATCCTCTCCTCTTGCCTCAACAATTGCGCACCTACACACACTCCCACCACTGCTCTCATCTAGATGGCTCTCAACAGCGTCCTCCTGCTTGTTAAAACAAGGACTCTCAAGGTCAGTCAGAATTTATAAGGCAGACATTTCATCTTTTGTGCTTCTCTGGCTACATTCCTTCCTAAAAGCTGCTGAACGTTGGAGATTCTGCTGGGTCTGAAAGCCCTGCTGCCAACACCAGGGCCAATTAGGAGTTTCAGGATGATGCATATTAAAGTTATTACGGGAGGCAGTTACGCTGCCAGAATAAATCTTAACTGAACCTTTAAGTGGTTTTTATAACTCTTGTTTCTCCTTCTTGAAAACAGATGAAAAGATACAAATCTCCTCCCTAAAAATCTGCAGGGATTCCAGCCAACCACCAAATTCTCCCTCAAGAGAAGATTCTGCCCTCAAAACAATAATTCATTTCGTCCAAGGCCAGCTATATCATCTTTATGTTTTAAACTCCAAATCACTCAAATCAGTCAAACTTACAATACCAGTGAAGACTGACCTGAGATACTGCCTTTACAAAATCACTGCATATACATCTCAAACTTCCACCTAAAGAAACTCCAGTGGTTTTTCAGTACAGGTCTTCTTAGACAGTATACATAGTCTGATTGCAGATAGGCAAAGGGACACGGATATTATAGTCAATTTTTACAGACCAGGTTTTGTAGGTAGTATCTAATTAGAAGACTAGGATGTAGGTCAAACAGTGAATCTTAAAGTGCATCTGAGGAACAGAGGCAGCAACACCAGTTTTGACAGCGAGCATGAGATGTCATTAGGACAGCATCTGCCACTCTCCTCCCACCACTTCCAAAACCAAACTTGCTCTCAGCACCAGTTATCTACCCCACCAAGAAGTACTACTAGAAACCAACTAGAGAGCTGAAGACCAAAGAGAAATCTGAGGTGGCTGAGAACATACCACATCATTTGT
This sequence comes from Aptenodytes forsteri, assembly GCF_000699145.1. Taxonomy (NCBI): domain Eukaryota; kingdom Metazoa; phylum Chordata; class Aves; order Sphenisciformes; family Spheniscidae; genus Aptenodytes; species Aptenodytes forsteri. Next base: position 10,821,155 of record NW_008795909.1, read on the forward strand.
GTGGAAACCTGCACTGTCTTCACAACAGCCTTGTCCTCCCCTCTGCAGCCTGAATACACAGCAACTTCACAAGCACATGCATGCTAGATCCATGCATTTAAGCATGAAAGCGAGCCCCAGGAAGCATGGTGAAAAAATGAAAGATAGAAGCAGGCTGATTCAATGTACACCTCCAGTTTGTAAATTATGTCAGTACATAGTGGCCTCAACTCCAAATGATCCAAATTTCCATAGAAACCAATGAACTTCAAAAACTTAGGGTAAACTCATCCTGAAAAATATTATGGTAACTCCTGGAGAAGCTAGAGTCAGAATGAAAACAAATAAGCAAAAACTTTGAGACATTTCATTGGTATGCAGGCAATTTGAGGGCTCAGCAGTTCCCGGTCCACCCCGGGAAAGGAGTCTTCATGGGTGTCCCTTCACTGCCACCTTCAGGAAATACTCACTGCTGCTTTGAAAGTGCTCTCGACACAGCAGGAAAAAAATAAGAACTCGGCAAAGGCATCATCACTGGCATGCACATTAAAAATCTTTAGTTCCAAAATAAGAATACTACAGCTAGAATCACATCCCAAAGAAATGAGGGGCAGAGCACAGAGTCTGCAAGATCAATACAGAAAGTAGCCACCAGGCTGAGTAGTGGTTTTGACCCCTAATAAGAGACGTAATTCATCTCCCAGATTCTGCATGAGGCAGGTAATAGATTTTCCCAAATCCTAAATTCAAAGGGGTATTAATGAGGATATGCTGTTTATGGATTGTTTATTAGACTCCATTTGCACTATCACATTTTAAAGGCTCGCTTGAAAAGCCAACAAACTCCCTCCCTCAAAAATAATTTTAAAAAATAAGCAAATCAAAACTGCTTTGCTAATGAAAGTGGAAAGTTTCATAAGAATTCAGAATCTAATGAAGTGAATAAAATAATGCACAGGTCAAAAGAGACATTCTAACATCATTTATTTATACACACGTGTGCACAAGATGTACCTTAAGTCTCTGGACAGTATATTGACTTACCAGTAGATGACATGAATTATCAAGCAGGAAACTTAGTTCCAAATCAGTCTGCATCATAGCTCTTAAAATAGGCAAATGACTTGCTGAACAGTACAGTGAAGCCTAACCAAGCTCAACAGCAACATCTGCTGGCCAATGAGCAACAGTATGAAATTAGTCTAATTATATGGAATTTTATTATACATTCTTATAAATATGTGAATTTTTACTGCAGTTTAAGAACGCCCAGTAAGACATATTTCTTGTGCAGAAAGCAGGTGCAACTTCTAAACATGTGTGCAAACAAGGAAAAAATTTTGCCTGTGATTGCACATGCATGTAGTCAGAAAAATCTCTCATCTACCATTACCTGCCCACCGAGATACTTGACAGCAAAACACTGAAATTAAGAGGGGTTAAAATTCATGTTAGTGAGACTATGCTGGAGGAAATCTCTTCCATTCAGCTGCTTCAATCCCATCTGAAGAACAGCCGTGTACCCCTTGAACTACTTACTTTCTTAAGGGAGCAGCCTACATGTGCAAGGCCTGAGGCAGCGAAGTATTTATCAGCCACACTAGTCCCATCTACACAGAGGAGAATGGCAGTTAAGACCATTAGAGCTTTTTTCCCTCCAGGTGCCTTAACACATTCCTTATTAACCTTAGAAAATAAGCCTGCTATGGCAGAATGACATTATCAAGCAGGAACATGGCTAATGGTCCCCACTTAATTTGGGCACAAACTGATACTCTATCTAGATTAACTACAATGAAAACTCTTTATTTTTACACCAGATGCATAAAATTTGATGAACTACTTCTAAACTGTTCTAAAGAAAAGAAAATTGAAGTGGCTGGCAACAGCTTCAAGATTGCATTTGGACCTTCATCACAATCTGGAACAAGGGCGGAGTGACCTGAGAGCTGGCTTCTGAACACAGGCTTCTGAACAGGCATCAGATGGGAAAAGGTGTTGACGCATCCCACTTCTGTTACCAGTAAAGGAACAGTGTCAAATTCTTACTTGACTATAGAAAACCACCTCTTTTTGCAGGTCGCTGTATAACAAGAAATCACAGGCAAGTAGGTTTTTTAATAGAACTCTATGATAACCTTCAGTAGCACAAAGCTTAGAAAAATTACACTGCAAAACGCTGAGCCTTGAACAGGAAAAGGCACGCTGGCTGGGGGGGCAACTTTTTAAATGATAGAAAACTATAGGCTGGACTGACATTCATTATCTTCAAAATTTTAGTTTGCTTTGCAGTTTAAAGCTCTCCTGCTTTTTCAAGTTTTGTACTTGAAACAAAAAACTCTTTTACCCTGAAAAATTAGGGAAGAGGATTTAAGAAACATGCAAGTTTATTTGCAGCTGAGGTAAGTTTTTGTTGTGGGTGGTTTGGGGGGGGTGGTGTTTTTATTTTTTAGGGTGCTGCTTTGTTTTGTTTTGCAGTGGTTTGTTGTTTGCTTTTGGGGGGTTTGTTTGTTTTAAACATACCCTTATTCCCAATCCCCCTTTTTCCACATTTAGCTGTTAAACTAGGAGAGCATATCATATGAAAATACAAAAATGACTGATTGCTCAGGTCCTCAGCTGGGAAGAGAACAGCTTTTGTAAGGAACCATTTGTGTATTGGAAGTTTGGAAGCTCCAGAGGGGAGTCACAGTTTCAGCTCAACAGTGCCAATACAGCTATAGCAAGATGAATACTGAAGAACAAATCCATTCTACTCAGAGGCTGGAGAGAAGGGAAAAGGAGAGAGAAGAGATACGAGCCTATGTGTTTAGAAAAAAAAGGGGCTTGAAGTTACCTGCTAGACAGTGAACCACTTTTTCCATGGCAAAAGCATTAGGCTGAAGATCCAGTGAATGTACATGGCAAGCTCTCAGTCCTAATTGGAAGAGCACTGGTTATTTAACAAATGTATCCTTAGTCTAATGTACTATTCAAGTAGGTATTAAACTATGGAGCTTTTTTCTTTTGGACAGTAATTATACATAGCCCTGCTCTATCTGTCTGTTTGATCAATTTTTACTCTCGACTCCTACTGCATCATCCTTCAAGTTCGCCCATTATCACAAAGTCTTTGAGGCTAAAAAGGCTTTAAACCCCCAATGTAACACGCAGACAGGAAAAAGAAAGCCAGCTAACTCTCTAATTCCTTCCCTCCCTCATAAGCTTGCAGGTGTTCTATTTTCATTGTCTAAAAATCAAAGAGAAAGTCATCAGCTCATTTCCTCTCCCTCAGTACAGTCCCTTTTAAGAAACTACTTTCCATCAAGTTTTACTCAGTACTCATAAATAATATAGATAATTGCAGATGGTCATAACAAACAAGCAGAGAAAGTATACATATATAGTACAAAGGAAACAATAAAAATTCTGATGTGCTCCAAAAGCAGAAGGAATTCCTGGCAAATAGCAGCAGTTGCATCCAGGTCATTTTTTTAGTTGATGTAAGGCAACCATAGAGCCAAAAATAATACAGGGACAGACTTTAGACAAAGCTAAACAAGGGCACTGGCAGCTCACTTTCCTCTGAAGCATGTATTTCCTACCTCCTCCCCACGTGCAATACATATAACTATTTCTTCCCTAAAAATTTGCATTAGGAAGGAGAAATATTGCTCATGGAAAGACAGGCTTAAAACTGCTGAAACTCCAAAATACAGAAGCAGCATGCAATTAGGAAGATATTATGCTGACTGTAATAAGAAACTAAGAGAGTCCACCCGGCTGCCCAAGAGTTAACATTATGCGTTTCTCATCAAAACCTCTTCCAAGAGGTTAAGCACACAATAGACTATCTAAAGCACAGCTAGAAAGGCTGCTTGAAATTCCACACATGTGCCTCAGCAATGTATTTCTATTAATGTCCAGTGTGTGTCAGCGTGAAGATAAGGTACCAACATCATGTCCAACCAGCCAGCTAGAGAATGGGACGCCGTGTAAAACATTGTCTGATGCTTAGAATCCCAGAGAGCAGTAGTGTTTGCAATCTCACCCACTGCACACGTGCCTGATAATGCCACCAACGAGGAGAGGCAGCAGGAGCAAACCGTCCTGCAGTTTTGGGAAAGTAAAAAGACAGCGAGAGAAAGAGGGAGGGAGGGGGAAGCAAACAAGAACGAAAATAAACATCAGCAAATAGAAGCAGGTTTGAGTACGCCCAACTGTAGCAGAGGGTATAAACAAATTGGAAGAAGCCTCAGTGAAATTTACTCTTCACATCAGCTTGCTTTAACTTTTCTTTAAGGTGAGAAATAAAGAAATAACATCAGTGCTTATTTTGATTTCTCCCATCATACCATGTAGACTCAGCTTCATCTTCTAGTACAAGCCAATAAAGCTATTTGTATTGGGAGCCTTGTGGAAGACATTGTATTTGAGGAAATGTGATCTTGAACAGGACCCGGCTGCTCTGTTGGACCTGGTACTTTGGGCTTGAGAAGCCCATATGTTACCATGAGCAGCTGCTGTATGGGAACCCGCTGGAATACCCCATGCCAACCTGTGCTGTGCACGGATGGGTGTTATCACACAGATAACATTCCAGCCCATCAGGAGACTTCTATTAGCTGAACAGCTTGCTAATATAATCTGTAACTTACCTATCTTTGAGAAAGGTAAACTGTATGTGGATGAAGGGGTGGAATGTAGTGATCCTCACCGGGAGACCACTGTGCATCAAGGAGGTGGTGATCCACAGAACAGTTAACCTGAGCAGGCGCAGGCCTGTGCTGCGCATACAGCTACAGCGTGGCCTTCAGGCCTGTCTTGTGCTGCACAGATTCCTCGGCATTATGACAGAGGAGCCTGCAGGCAGCTGCCCCTCAGTACTGGCCCCTGCAGGACCTTGCCTTTATCTAGAAGAGCAACAAGATGTTCTTACATGAACATCCTTTATGAGCAGAGTTGTTTTCTTGTCAGAATATAATTGCTCAAACGACAAAAAAGGAGGAATCTCTCCATCTGCACAGCACGCCATGGGAAAATCCATCCAGGGTCTGTCCAATGCTGCATGAAAGCAGGGCTCCCAGCATCTGAAAGGATGTAAGATTTACTTGCTACCTATAGTCCTCTTTCTATTCTATCTTATTAAAACGGCTATTTTATTAAGCCACTTGTCAGCCTTTCTTATTGAGACCCAGAAAGAACCCTGCACTGTTTCTCTCTCACACCACCCCCCCATGAAGAACAGTCTGCCCAGCTCAGGTATCTTCTTTACCACCCTTCTGTTGCCAACGAGAATCACGTCAAGACATACACGTTAACGTTCCAAGAAAAGGTGGCAGAAGCACCAAAGCTAGTTTTCATGGCATTTAGGGAATATGACAGAAATGATATCCAGTGGCAGGTCACCTACCTCACATCCCCATCATCTGAGAGTGCAAGAGCAATCAAAGTGTTCCATTCAGTGCAAACTTATTTCCTAGCTATTATATTAGCCCTTTAAATTCATAATCCTGCTCTCTTTTTAAGTAACACTTTCCAGTCAGAAACATCAAGAAAATTGTCAGTGATCAAGGATCATTGATTCAAGATTCAAACACTGTCATTTTTTAGATAGAATACAATGAATACTGGAAAGCTATCACCAAATGCTAAGTTGGATATATGTAATATCCCAAACACTCAAAACACAGACAAGCAAAATCATAATCCAAAAATAAAGTTTAACCAAGCTAGTGGGACCTACATTCTTATAACACTCTCAGCCTTTATACCTACGACAATCTCGTACCACAAATCATACCACATTTGACTAATGCTGGCTCATTGGAAAGGAAAGCCTACTGAAACACCCTGATGCATTACCAAATCTCTGTTGCTTATGCCCCCAAAGTTAGCCGCAAAACTAGAACACAATTCTACTACTCCACAGTAGTCTGGCAGTAAAAAAAAAAAAAAAAAAAAAAAAAAAAAAAAAGCAGTACTAGCTTTGCTGGACCATTCATGGAAAAATATCAACATATTATTCTCTTATTTCTTTATGAATTGAATATTTTATAGTTATAGATAGGGCAAAAGGAAAGCTAATCTTATCTTTTGCTTCTTAAATGATGGAATGGCTTTACAGTAACCCTAAGTCAGAACAAATGAATTGAAGAAGTTTCTGTGGAGTATATGAACTTGGTAGACAAAAAAAAAAAGTGTGAAATATGGGCACAGGAGAATTGAAGGCAAGACAGGGGTAGCAGGCAGCACCACAGACAGCTTCAATTTGTTGCAGCTGTAGGATTTAAAAAGAGGCCAACCTTGTGATAAGGTCCCTTAGCCCAAGAGACTACAAAAATGAGAAGCTCAAACAACCATCAGCTGCTGAAATCTGCAAAAACTCTCCAAACACAAATTAACCTTCAGTCAGGAGATAAAAGGCTAGCTGCAGAAATTGGAAGTTGTTAAAAAAAAATGCTATAAATGTCTGATAAATCATAGCAGCAGTAGCAGGGAAAATAAGGAGTACATATGCAGCATCTTACCCTTAGCCAGATAACAGCTTTGCCTTCTCTCAAGAGAAGATGGAGAAAGAGGAGGTTTTCTTTTGGTTTGGCTTTGGTTTTACTTTCTGGAGTCACTGTAGTACACATACTCCAAAATTGCTTTAGTTAAATTTAGACCTCACTGATGCTCCAGAGATGGGAAGTTATTAGCTTGCTGAAGGTAGAAGACATGTAGATCCTCACCATGTCAAGCTTAAATTTAACGCAAACCTTTCCAAAGTCCACCATTTAATACTGCAAGATTATTTTCTATAGGGATCCCTTAAATGTGTAACGGTTTCATAAAAAGTAGTAACTCCACTGCAGAAATGCACCCACTTCTATAGCAGAAGGTAGCAGCCAAAGAGGAACCCAAACTGTGGGGAAAAAGGCGGGATGTTTTGGCCAGAGACTATAGAATAACAGACCACTAACTTTAAAGCCGTCACACATTAATACATTTTCTTCAAAGGAAAGTCTAGAAAAGTATCTCTTGGCTCAGACAGCAAGAATGAGAAGGATAGAAGGAACAAGGTCTGAAGCTACTCAGCTTAGCTATTTAAATCCCCCTATCAATAGCTTGCAACACTTTGTAATAAATCATTAAGGCTTAAAGCAAAAAACTCATCTTTCCATTTGTATCAACACATTTAAAAGGCAGTTTTATTCAGTTAGTGAAAGCAATCGAAAACAACTGCATTGCAACTTCCAGCCAAAGATAATACCACTCCTACTAAGCTAGTCAGAGTTCCCTAGCTGGTTTTGCATGCACTAAGGCTAGGTATGTGAGTGTTTGACACACAGTATGTGAACACTCTGCAAATAGCCAAACTGCAGGGAACAACACTCATCAGGAGGTTGATACCCACAACTGGCGGTAGCCACACTATATGCAGGAATTAATGTTCTAGTAACTAAACGCACCAGTCATTTTCTAAAGAAAACATAAACATTAATCTGAAAAAAAAAAAAGGTGTCATTCCTTTAGTAAACACATGTAGATACTTGTTGCTAATCACTAACATCCATGAGAATCAAACCTGGAGAAAAATAACTGAATGGGCTTTTTCCTCCTTTTGCACTACTATTTAAAACAAGCCTCCATACTTTCTGATTTAAATCAATGTTTTCTGTTTCACCCACAAAAAAACTTCAATAAAGAAACATTCACAGAGATTAAAGAACCACTGAACACTAAAACCCAAGATTTGCATTAGCAATGTCTCTTCCCAGAACCAACTTATTTCCTACATATAGGCTTGCAACTTTAGAAAGAGAAGGGGTTTAGCTCAGTGTGCTAAATTTTAGCTGTAGAGCAAACAGGACCAACAAAACTGGCCCTGATGTGACCAGTATCCAAACCATAATGCAAAGCTCACAGAGACAATACCTTTCATTACATCAACTCAAATAAATACAGAGGAAAAAATGACAAGTTTTGACGACAGAGGCCTGAGCTCAAAAACAGCAGTCTCACTTCACTGATGGCCCCACGCTGTCACGGTTTCAACAAAGACCATGCTACTACTGGACCTCAGCCGGTCACTCCAGCTTGTCACAATGATACGAGATTACACACAACAAAAACCCAGTCTAATCTAGAGATGCTTACCTATGGTTAATCAGCCAGGATGAAGCTGATCCCCAGCTTATCACAAAGTAAATGAAAGCCTTAACAAAACTAAATCATGTTCAGCACCATTCCTAAAACCATCTTCAGCACCAACTCAGCTGCATCTACAGCTAATATTGCCCTCTGTTGTTGAGCAGTTCACAGCAAAAAATGTAAGCAAGATTGGCTTGAAGCTTCATCAATGACCAGAAATCTAAAGAAAACTTTCCATGAATGGGCCAATTGGATCATTCCTCCACCCCTACAGGGCCAAAAAGAAAACACTGCTCCACCTGATCACTCCCCTACCACCACCAAAATTCTCCTCCATTGTACCAATCTATGAATGGGCTGTTTATGCTGCTTTCAGCAATTTTAAGCAATTTTACCTCCACATTCTTTGAAATGGAGACGAAAACATACCAGTTAAAATGTCAGCAGATCAATATACACTAAACCAAGGGTAGAATTGTCCAAAGTATGCCACAGGCAAAGCCCAAGAGTTCAGAATCCCACATTCACAAGATGACACCAATATCAAAACCCATCAAAGGCATTCCCAGTGTCGTGGTTTAACCTCAGGTGGCAACTGAGCACCACACAGCCGCTCACTCACTCCCTGCCCACCCCCCCCGCAGTGGGATGGGGCAGAGAACCAGAAGAGTAAAAGTGAGAAAACTCATGGGTTGAGATAAAAACAGTTTAATAATGGAAATAAAATAAAATAA
>NW_008795909.1:10830229-10841516 GCF_000699145.1 Aptenodytes forsteri
AGCGACAACTAAAACATAGGTGTGTTATCAACATTATTCTCATATTAAATCCAAAACACAGCACTGTACCAGCTACTAGGAAGAAAATTAACTCTATCCCAACCGAAACTAGGACACCCAGTCATGCATTCTTCCTTCAGCCCTTCTCCTGAATCAGCAAGAGGAGATGGAGGCTCTGAAGAGCAAAGAGATTATTTCTGGGCAAGAGATCATCTTAAAAGAATCCGACACCCTATGACCAAAAATTATAATCAGCTACTGGAGCAACCAGAGATGGGACAAACCTTAAATCCTCATATTTCTTCCCACACTAATATTCTGGGCCACACTAATCACAACGGTGCAATGCTGGAGCCACCAGAAAGCAAAGGTTGCCATCCAGCAAGCCAGTGAGCAAGGTGCGACTAGGAACACTGGGAATGGTAAGCTGTCCGTCATCAACAGCTGGACAAACACTTTCCCAGCAATTTAGGAATTCTATGTCCAGTCTGTTTGCACGCAGCAACAAATGCCTGTCAGTCTTGTCTGAAAAAGATAATTATGGTGCAAAGTTTGTCCTACCATTACCCCATTTCTGAATTCATTCTTTCAAAGTGGGAAGGAAGACGACTTTTGGTCAATAACTCTGACAAAGCCATTATCCTAGGGGTATTAAATGGGGAGATAAGAACTTTAGGGCTTTGCACAAATCATATTAGTTCAATTCTCAAATCCGGGTAATGCTTCTTTTCAAAGTATTAATTTCATTTATTCTATTTGCTCTCCCTCTGTCCTGATAACACAGGCGCACATGGCCCCTAAATGAGATCCTCCTATTTTATAAGTTATAATCCTCCCTTTCTAGAGTGGTAATGAGATGTCTTTGCTTAATCGCGTTTATTCCCCCCCCCCAGCTTCTGCTTTTCTCCAGCTCCATTCCACATTGATTTGTTTCAAAGGTTTCAGTGAAAACCATCAGGCGGGGAGTCACTGGCTCCAAGAGGCTCATGATGCATATGCTGCACATGCTGCACAGCCTTAGGAGATTACAAAAGCAGAAAGCAGAAAAAAGAGCAGCTTTGCTTGCAAAGTTTCTTTTGTTGGTAAGAAGGAGAAAAAAAGAAAGCCAAAAGAACTGAGAAGTTGAGAGAAGAGGTTTTGATTCTTTGGAAATTAAAAAGGGAAGATTCCTGGTATAGGGGAAAGGTGAGACTATTCACAGCACAGTGAAGCAATTAAATAACTTGACTATGACAACTTCGGAAGCTCTTCATGCTAGAAATAAAAAAGGATTTAAAGATAGCTGTATTAATTCTTGGATATTTCACATGAGACTTAAGGCATGCTACAAGCATTAGTTAAACACCCTAGGCCCTGCTGTGAAGTACTGTACATATAATCCTTGTTGTATTGTAAGTACCCACACCGTTAAATTATTCAGAGAGTCCAGTCAGCACCACGATCCTGCAGCGCTGTACAAACAAACAAAACATTTTATCTCAAATACAAATTGGTGAGAGTTCTTCTGCAGCAGCTTAGCAGACTATTTCTATCTGAGCCACTCCCACACAGTTAATCAAAAGCCATATTCACTCAAAGAGGGAAGTGAGTGCTGCAGTGTTTCTACTTACAGAGCTGTTTTGCTTCTTAAACTAAAACCTTAAGGAGTTTTACTCAAAACCTAAGGTATCTAGAAGCTAAGTACCTTGTTCAAAGTCATTAAAAAAAAAAGGAAGATCAAGACAAAAATGTAGAACAGGACCCAGGTACATAACTCTAAATCCCTCTTGTAACCAGTGTACCACTTCAAGGAAAAAAAAACACCAAACCCAAAACAACAATAAGTTTTAATCTGCACCCTACCCCATAAATGATGAAGTAACTGGCCCCAGAAGCTGACAGCAAGTTCCTTATCAAAAGCTAGTCGTAGTCCACGCTCTCTTCAGGAACGTGCATTATATAATAAGACTGAAGTGCTTCATAGCAATACTGCCAATAATAAAAGTCAGTGAATGAAAATTATAAAGAACAGATTAAATGACAAGCAACGTTCAGCACAATAAAAATGAAATCATTTCAAAATACAGCTATCGTATTTAGATTTATGGTCTACAAGTGGTAAGGTTAAAGGAGATATTGCAGCACTACTGGAGATAACTGTACAAGAGAAAGCTATTAACCCCAAAACTATTGATATGTTAAGGGCACAGGGCAGCTCAAGATCTTACTGCAAATATTAAAAAAAAACCAACCTTCCTAATTATACATGACATGATTTGCAATTTTTACTAAATTAAGTGCTGCTAGAAGCAAATTATTCTTTTGTTATTTCTTTCATGGGAGTTGCCCCTTTTTTCCTCTGGCTTCACTAGTAGATCACAACAACAGAAACCCTGAAAGTTGTTCCCTTACAAATTTAAGCAGATAATTTCCAGTGCCATCTGCATCTGGACTACCACTACGTATCTAGAGTTCCGCTACTATCTTCTACCTGAAAGAGAAGACTGACACAGAAGAGGTAAAAGAGCAGCTCACACCCATTATTTGCCTCATATGCTAGGGCTAAAAAGCAGAAGAGTGAGAAAGAAATATTCAAGCCCTATTCCAAATAAAGGAAGAAAACAATACTGGAACACAAAGGACAGATATGATTTGAGTAGGATTGAGACAATACAGTAAGGTAACCATGCCCAAAAGGAAACTGTAGCTGAGATAAAGCAAGTCTGATAAGGCTCCCAATAATTTAAAAGGCTGGCAAAAACAGTTCCTGCTTAGGAAGACACCTAGAAACCAATAGACAATAGCTTTGACCTCATCTTTGCAAGGACAGGCTAGACTATTCCATCTTTAAGGATCTTAAATTTATGACTGATCAAGAGATAGTTAAAGAGCAATGAAATTTAACAGTTTCTCTTTCTTGCACCACATTCTGGGCTAACACTCCATGGTCACTATTTATCTTTTATGGCTTACACAAGGAGAGCCTGATCAGATTTTTGTAGAGCATCAAGTATGTGACATTGCAGGATTAAAAGCTAATTCAGATAACAGAACAGCTTTTGTATGTTAGAGGTCAGGTCCCAACTCATTTTAGAGGTGCCCTCTTCACACATATTGCCTGACTCTGCTAGTCACTCTTCACAAATATTGCCTGGCTCTGCTAGTCACGCTTCTCCAGGATTACTCTGCACCTCACTGCAGGAGGGCAGGGCTCTACTTCTGAACCAGACCACATCTTTAGATTGGACAATAAATCCACTAGCTTCTTCCCCACCCTCTTTACAGAAGTCCGTTAATTGCATTCATAAAGAGAATATTCTTTCTAGTGGAAAGAGTTAATACCGCATCTGCTGACCCAGATGTCCTATGCAGAGGAACGGCAGTCACCTGCCTCAGGCATCACTATTCTAAAGCTCAGCAATCATGCAACTTCCCATGGTTATGGTACAATCTGCCAAGAGGAAATTTCCTACGACACAGCTGCCATTCACAAGCTATAGCCAGGAGAGCAATCTCAGAGACCTACCAACCCAACCACATGCAAATGTTACCATGGAGTCAAAAAGCGCAAATGGGTCCAAAAACACAAGCGGACATATTCATGGAAGACAATTTTTCATCAAGGACTGTTAACCACCAAGGTGAAAATACCTCTTGTGGAAGAAGCCTCTAAGCCCTAGAATGGCAGAAGTTGCAAGAGTATACAGGTGGGAAATACTGCTATACACCTGCTCTGTTCTCTTGCTCTCCGTAAGCAGCTGCTTACATCTGCTAGTCGCTCTTCACAAATATTGCCTGGCTCTGCTAGTCACATTTCTCCAGGATTACTCTGCACCTCACTGCAGGATGGCAGGGCTCTACTTCTGAGCCAGACTACTAGCTGATCACTATCAGAGATGGGCTATAGCTAGAAGGACCTTCTGTCTGAACCACTATGGCCATTCTTATATAAATTTCACTTATTCAGCCCCCTAAAATACCTTCATATTATAACCTCAAAATGCTTCACAGCCAAGTCACATGCCTGGGTAAGCCATGCCTATTAGCATTCAACATATGGAAAAAACATGCTGATAGAAAGGTTCTTCAGCTAAATCAAGTGCAACAGATCGGTAGGATGGAAGAAACACAATAAAGACCATCATTACTCAAGTCTGTCCTCTCCCTAAACCATCCTTTCAGTATGTACCAGGCAAGGAGAATTACTCTTAGTCTAGTTCTCTCAATAAACAGTTTCAACATCACAGTCTAAATGAACAAGCAATTCGAGCTCACTGTAGCAAGCATAGTCCCACCTCACTGTCACACCCTGACACCTCATACCCCTGCAGGTCAGGAAAAAGTGGCAGTTCCAGTAAGACTCTGCATTGTTTACAGGCAGTACACCATTGCCATAGTAATGCTAGTATTTAGAAGAAAACAATGTAAAATAGTATCATGTGAGTATTAAGCACCAATGACAACCCCAATCTACTGTAGCGATATAAACCTTTTGCTCTACTCAGTCTCATCTCACTGTACTTCTGCCTCCATCACTGCCCTTCTCAGCACTGGTATGACAATAACCCAACGGGTTATCTCAGCAACACCAAGGTGCCTGACTAATAGTAAAGGCTGCAGCAAGAAGTCCCCAAAAATAAGTACACCTACTGGGCAAGAACAGATTGGTTTGGAGGTCAGTGGTGTGTACAAAAGGGGTTTATGCTTCCTGGTCCCTAAAAATCCATCTTAAGCCTTCTTCAAAATGTTACAATACCTGACAGTTTTATAACAGTTCTTCTGTTACCAACATCATAAAAGACTTAAACAAGAACAGAACTCATTATTACTTTTTATTAATTTGGGTATTTGCACAACTATACTCTAGAAAAACCGAGCAAAGTTTCAGGATATATCAGGTTCAGCAGAATCTGATCCTGTATATATTGAAACATTCATTTCATACACTTGCTAGTTTAAAAGAGTTCTCTCTAGCTCAGACAACGACCCCATATACACACACCACACTGACCTGCCACAGGTAAAGCTGTCCCCAGCACAGTCATTGCTTATGCCTTTCCTTGAAAGCTTGGCCTTAGCATCACCACACGACATGCTGCAAGTGTAGCTTGCCAGCTACACTGTAAGCCAAACTTAAGTGATGAATTGGGAGGTGATGAGTGCTTCAACCTAAATTAAACTTTCTAAGCTCATCACACAAGCGACATTTAATGAATCCCCACAAGCAGAGAGATTTTAGCCTGTCCTGTACGGAAACATACTGGAGTTTTTTGTTACTCACCAGCTGGGCCACTCTCTGCCTCTCTTCATTAGTGTTGTTCCTCTCCCGCTGAAGGGCGGTATTCAAGGCCTCGCTGGCTGCTTCCCTTTCTCTTTTGGCCAGCCGGAGCAACTCCTCTTGGACCAGTGCCTGTTCTTGCTCATACCTGTATGAGCGCCAAAGGCAAACAGAGAGAAGGTGATCAGCAGACTTCTGGCAACAGGGTCATGGCTTAGCATGGACTATCCCTGCCTAGAGCCAAAACAAATCCATAATCTATTTGACACAAAGTCTGCTCACAGCCCCTCCATTATCAGCAGGAATTCAAAAGTCCAACAAACTTTAAACATGACCTGCAGCTTCAGTGAGGTACAGCTCTGGCAACAACAGTAGACTTAGTACCATATAAGCTTATACTTGTTATATTTAGCTCTATTAAGTACTTAATTATCACCTGAAAACAGTGAGAACAGAAAGTAGTTAGCTAGATAAATAGACACTGCTTTGGAAAAGATCAAGGGATGTACAACAATAAAAGGAGTTAGCCTATCTGAAAATGCTGCTCTTCTGCTCTACAAGGGAAAGAAAATCACATAAAATGCATGCAGCAACAGCACTGAGAGAAGCAGCCTTGTCAGGTCCATAGCCTGGACACCTGAACCTCAGATTGCCATGAAGGAAATTCTGTCCAATTCCAGCCCTGGAAATCCCACATGCAAGCAAAGAGAGATTAACATGAAGTGAATCACGGAATAAATTAGGTTAGATGGGACCTTGAAGGTCATCTGTTTTGAGCAGGAGGCTGGAATAGAACTAACTTCAAGGTTAGATCAGGTCGCTCAGGGCCTTCTCCAGTCAACCTCCGATGATCTCCAACGGTGGAGATTCTATATCCTTCCTGCGCAACCTGTTCCAGTGCTTCACTGTGCTCGCTGACTGGGGTTTTCTGCCACCCTCCCCGCCCCCCAATTTACTTGCTGTGATTTGTGTCCCTTGCCTCTTGTCCTTTCAGTGTACACCTCTGAGAACAGTCTGGCACTGTCTCTATTTTACTATTTTAGGAAGTTGAAAACAACAGTTAGATCCCCCCTCTTCTCCAGGCTAGGCCAATGCAGTTCCCTCAGCTTCTCTTCTCCCGTGCCTCTAGCTTGCCAAGGTCCCTCTGAGTGGCAACGTTGCCCTCCACAGAGCAGTGACCACTCCCTCAATTTGGTGTCATCCACAAGCTTCCTCAGGGTGCATTTCAGCCCATCCAGGTCTGGTTCTGGCTCCACAGTTGAGCCACATGCATACAAGCTGCTCCTCCCTTTCTTGTCTTCCCTGCTTACCTTTCCGCTGCATTTCTGCCTCTACCTCTCTTTTCCCAGATCAGGTATTTGGGATGCAGTTCAGTAGCTCAGCACTGAAAACTGCCAACAATTTCAATTCCACATTCCCCAGGAAAGTGAACCAGCTTTCCAGAGACTTCCTTGGTTGCATCTCTGACTTTCCTAAAGACAGTGTGATTGATGCAACAGGGTTTTGTTTCAACAGGTTTGGCCAGTCAGTTGTAACACTAAAAAAAATACCACACACAGAGATTGCTTTTCATTGTTAACAGGAAAAGACCGATCTTTACAGCATCTTTAAGAACGCACAGACAGATCAGGCCAGCAGTTTTATAACAGAAAGCTACTGAGTTACACAGAATTAAGTTCTCACTGCCTTGCAATGCTGAGAACTAGGAGGAGACTGCTGTGGTTCTGACAAAGACAAGAGGACAGTTTTCTTCTATGATTTTTTTCTCACCCTTACCCCATCTTCACAAGTATTTCTATCTTAATAAATTAAAATACCCTTGGATGAAAAATTCATGGCACTCTATACTGGCTGACAGGCATTATGTCCAGTTGAGGAAAAGGAGGAGGAATGGAATCAGATACATAACACGGATCTGATTATTTTAGGTATAAACTGAATTAAACCCATCACTGTGTTTGAGATTCCAAAATCCCTAAGGGAAGTATCAGACACAGACTCCTTCACTTGTCCCAGAAAAGGCAACCATACTCAAGGTTATGCTCTATTGGTCTTGCAATGCACACCACACAAGTTTTCTGTAGTTACCAGCTCTTTACATTGGTCCTCCCTGTTTCTCCAAACACCACTCCAATTGCCCACAGCTCCCCTGACTGCTATTTTTGGCTAAGGGACAGGCTTCCCTAAAAAAAAAAAAAGCGTGTTCCATGGCCCTTAACGAGGCTTCAAAGGGGATTCTCAGGCATTAAAACACAGTCATTGCACTCAGACTGAAGTAAAACATACATACACACATAAATATAGTCCAAAAGGAGCTAAACTACTGTCTTTCCAGAACTTCACCTCACCTTCTGTACAGTTCCTGCTCTCCAGCAGAAGACTTCTGACCAGAGTCACTTGCCACTGGTGGCTGGATTCCTAGAAAGAAGAACAGAAACCTGTGAGAACTATAATACCAAACACAGTCCTTCACCACATTATAAGTTATTTGAAAAGAGGAGAGTATTTCATATGTGTTAGCTCATCAAGAGAAAGAGAACAATACACCTAGAAAAGTCCCAAGAAAATTTAAATTTGATGGATGGAGCTTGAATTCATGAAACAAAGAGACACTGACAGCATCGTCTTCAACAAGGCACACTGAACAAGGCAAGCTACAGAAACTTCTAGGTAAGGATGTTAACACCTCAAACCCCTGGTTTATACTGAAACATAAGCATGGTTTTAGTCCTACTTTCCATTTCCTTCCTGTAGTTCCATTAAGTCTTCCCATTGATCTCCAATCCTGGTTTTCCTGGTAATTACAAGGGATCCCACAAATGGAGAAGAAATTATTTGATGGAGTTTAGGCCATCCATAAGGCTGAATCCACTTTCAGGAAAGATGTAGGCTAACAGCAAACAAATCTTTTACAGCAAAGGCCTGGTTCCCTACCTTCATGTTAGTCTGGATGCCTTAAACAAATCCACACTGATAACATATATCAACAAAGTATATTTGAGAACCAAGAGAAACCAAATAGTTTTCTGGCCTGTAAAGAAAGGTAAGTTCAGAAACCAAGTTTTCACCATCCACTTGGCAAGCTGTGCTTAGCCAGTCTATCCTCCCCTATAAGCTTATTTCCAAAGAACAAAAAGCAGTATTTCCCCCACCCATCCACAATATATTCCCCGTGCACGGAAAGGAGACAACAAGTTAGCTTCCCAGGAATGAAAGATAAAATAAAAAATTTCTGCCTTGCCTCTTGCACGTTCATCTGAAATCCTAGAAACGTTTACAAAGTGATACAAGTTCATTAAAGTATCTGGGAAGAGTGGTATTCCAAAGATGGAGAAGGAAAGGATCTAGAAAAACAAGTTGTCTTACTTAAGGTCACACAGCAACAGAACTAGAACCGTAACTTCTCAACTTCTCCAACTGCCAGGTGACACGGCTACCTTTCAGAAACATAAAGAGGATGTCACAGGACCGTAACATCCAAGGTATTCAATTATGCTGATATCTACACACATGAAAGTGTTACAGGCTAATCAAAGAGCTCCTCTCACAACAAGGTAGTCTCAAAAAGATGTAGGCATACTACGTAACATCCTGTGGCAGCGCTACTGAGATGTGTGTCAAAAGAGTCAGTAGACCTGAGAGGGACTGACAGTACCTGTAGGAGATTTGGGTTTCCCTTCTGCAGCTGGTGAAGATGGAGCTGTGCCATTGGATGAACAGGGCGATCTTTGGTTGTCCCTTTTACTTTGAGGAGATTCTTTCATTCGGTTCACTACATCTTCAGAGAGCTGAAACATACATACATGGGAAAGAAATTAACCAAGTCAACTCTTAATGCATATGTATTTCAGAATAAAAAGCTCCCCATTTGTTAGTTTCCATGCTACTGCAAAAGTATTGCCAGTTACCTCATTTCAATGCCACGGTCCTTCAAATCCAGGTGGTCAACATCTGTATGTTGACTTCACATTTAAAAAAAAACATACCCTATCAGTAAGTGATAAAACTTCCTATCTACTGACCCTAAAGGCTTCACTGGACAGCAAGAATGAATCTTCCACAAATACTAACAAAGGCGGAGAGCACTGCTAAACAAGCCAACCCCTTGAGTAGGGACACATTTACCAGAAGCAGAAGGAAAGGAACAGGCAGCAGGCTGTAAGTCCGTCCATCCATCTTTCTTCTTTCCCCATGCTTGCTAACCCAGCTCAGCATGGCAGAAGTACTGCAAATCATACGGCAGAGAACAGCTGCACAGCTCTCCCATTCACATGAGGCTGCAAACAGTTTTGCAGTCTCAACTTCATTCTCACTTCCTTACTTGGGTCCAAACCCATGGAAAAGAAAGAAAAGTTAACTTGAATTTTTCTGGCAATTCAGTCCAAGGGGCTTCTCACAGCACTGGTAAAATTGACCCCTTCCTCTTCCCAAGGTCAACATTCTGTGCTGACTGTTCTGGCTCCAGAACAAAACGAAATGAGGCCGTTTCCCCACCTACATCAGTCACTGAAGAAGATGATTTTCAGCTGTGCCACTGCTACCCAATTTAACAGTGTTTTTAACATATACGTTATACATCCTTATCATGCCAAACTCCTGTTCGTGGGAACTGGTTTTTAAAAACACAAACCTGTAAAAAGCCAGACTTAGTTAAGAGCAGGCTCAACGGAACTACTTTTATATATGTAGCTGCAAAATGCAAATCATAGAATGGTTTGGGTTGGAAGGGTCCTTAAAGATCACCTAGTTCCAACCCCCCTGCCACGGGCAGGGACACCTTCCACTAGACCAGGTTGCTCAATAACTTCTTTGGTACTAAGAATGGGGAACGAATATTTTGTTTCACAAAACAAACCAACTAAAAAAAAAAAAAGGTAAAGAGAAACTTTTACTTCAGGAAGTCAAACAGAAAGGCCTAAAAAGACCACAGCTCATTTAACCTAATCAGCTGTTGTAAGCTACATAGGGCATCTTCATCTTGAGCTCCTGGATGTCATAAACAGACCAGTAACAATGAACCCACATTTGTTCCATCAGCATCTAGCTGATGGAGCAGCTAACTAAATTGGAGCATCAAACAAATTGCATCTATGGCAGGTGAGGGTGAGCCCTCAAGAGGCCTCCACCTATATCCTGTAAAGAGAAATCAGGCAAGAACGACTTTACCTCTGTCAAACACTTTAAAAAGGAGATCGGCACAATCTTAGTTAACTTTTGTCAAATTAGTCAAAATGGGATAAAAAATAAGTAACCACAGCAAAACTCACTCTGCAAGCTTATTTCAGATGAATCTTAAGGGAAAACCAGATAAAAGTATGAAGAAGCAACAGCAATGAAAATGATGGTAGTAATAAAAAAAAAAACTTAAATAACCAATGAAAAATCAGGAGAGAAATCTTGATGGGGAAAAAAATGTTCCTTAATGATACCACTACCACTCTCCAGGGCTTGTTTTCACAACATATATATGTAGATGTTCAATCAAAGTTCAAGAAGCAGCTCCCCGCTGCCCCTCCTAGAAACACCCCTAATCCTCACTAATCCCCACAACCTGCATGTTCAGACAGCGGTGCTTTGCCAAGGCTCTTGGTACTATTAATAAGGGCAGAGGCGTCTCCTCTTGGACACACAGAGCCAGGCAGTGTCTTTGGCATCAAACTGCTTGCAAAGCACAAGGCAGGGGCAAGATGGGGTCATTAAGCAGTGAGGATGGGCGAGAGCAGGGTTCGGAAGGGGAGATAAAGGGCTGGTATATCACCGCTCAAGAAAAGCCATGCTCAGGCACTCAGCCCTCTTTCCCACCACTCTCCAGTCACCCCATCGCCTCTCCAACCCCCTACTCCTTCGGCCTTCCAGCTTTTCCTCCCCTCTTCCTTGCTGGTTTTCCTCGCTCACCCCTTCCAGCCCTGTAGCACATCCCCTGACCTCCCTGCCCGAGCTCCACCAGCAACGCCACCCCAGCAGGGCCTTCCTCAGCCCAGGTCCCTGCCCTCCACCCCCGGCCTCCAGCACCTCCGTCCCCCGCAGCCT
>NW_008795909.1:10841763-10865070 GCF_000699145.1 Aptenodytes forsteri
GCCAGTGTGTGGGGGGGGGGCGGGGGGGGGAGCCGCGGTGCAGGCTGGGGGCTGTAGTCTGCCGCCGGCGGCTGCGCGGTCTGCGGTGCCAAGGGCGCGGGCGGTCTGACCCGTCCCCGGAGAAAGCTGTGCTCCGAGGCAGGTTACCTCTTCATCCGCACCCTGCGACATACCCATGGCGGCAACAAAGCGTCTCCGGGCTCGCTGTCTGGCCCTTAGCCTCGCTAGGCTTCCCCCTCCCCTTCCACACTGAGGGCTGTGCCCGTCCTCCACACCTTCGTTTTGAATGCAGGATCAAACCACCCCATAAGCTTCCACTGCGATACACCCCGCTTGCGGGGTTTCTTTACCCCAGGGTCAGAATTATGGAAGGAAGAAAACCAAAACACACGTTACCACACAGAAAGTAAGACGGGAAGGCACGAAGCTGATCTCCTAGCTCCAAGATTGAGGAACCACCCAGACGTCGTCTGTCACGGAGGATTCACAGGCTGAGGAGCCCCCAGGGATGTTCAGGCAATTTCCCCTCAGTAGCATCGAGACAAAGCAGCCCCCAATGCAGCCGAGTGAGGGCATCCCCTCGTCTGCCTTCGCACATGCTGTTTCTCTATAGTCCTTAAGGGAGCTCACCACCCCAACATGTCAGCTCACATTTCTCTGGTGATTTAAGAACAAAATTACCGCCTACGACTTCTAGTCAATTTTACAGCAGCTGCTCTGTAGGCAGAATTAACCTCGCCGCTCCCTTCAGCCACCCTGTTCCAGCAAGACCTATTGACTGTGCCGTTACCTGCCATGACAGGTGCACGCGGGAGTCCCGCATAGGTCAGGCCATCGCAGATATGGTCCCTGTCACCAGGCATGGGCAATCCACAGCCTAAACCAAGGGAAAGAGAAAGAGGATTTGCAACACACAACTGGACCGAGAAGCAGCAGTGGGACTCTGGCCAGCTTTAAGGGAGTATCTAGGACTCTTTGCCATCCAAGCTATCAGGCCTCTTCTACAGCGTATTCCTGGAAGCAGGGAATATTTTTGTTATTTGCGCAACACCTTGTACGCTGGGGACTTGGCCCATTGCTTGAGTTCTCAAGACAAGGGCACTGCATCACAGTACCATCAGCTGTTTGCACTGCAATACAGAAACACTGCACACGTCCAGTGCAAGAGCAAAGGTCTGGCTAAAGTCAAACCATGATCCCTCCCATAACGCTCTCACCACGTTTATTTCTCATCTGCCACCTGCTCACTTCAGCTGATGGCACCATTTTTGTACTGAAAAAGCCCGTGAACAGTCATTCCTCATTCGCCTCCTCCGTCCTCTCAGGGTTTCACAGATCTGCACCATTGCTCTTCCAGGCTGGTGAGTTCTCAACCATGTAATTACTCCTCCAGAAGTCTTCCCGTAACTTTGATTATTCCTGTCATCCTTCCTCAGGCCTCTTTCAGGTGTAACTCCAGCCAGGTGGCAGGCATCATCTGCAAAGATCCAGGAGGGAGAGTGGGCAAAGACAAACAAAACTGCATGTCACATCTACAGCCGTGCCTTCCTGTGATCTCCAAGAGCCTAAGGACACCCAACAGGGCCCACTACCTGTGGGACGCTGATGTGGAAGCAGCCGTGATAATGGTGGAGAAGCTGTACAGCAACTTAATCGCCTCTCCACCTACGCAGGAACAGAGGATGCCATCAAAGTTAACTCCAGCAGTAGCATCTCCTAGGGCAATCCCCCCAGTTTTCTGTAGGGAGCCTGGAAGGATCTCCAAAAGGTTTTATTGGACAAGGGCATGAACCAATCCCAAGGTAGAGACAAAGCTCACCCCACTTCCCCAGCCTGTACACCCCTGCCAAAGAGAACCTGATGGGTGCTGATTACTGCCAGCACGCTTAGCTGTTACTCAGCAGCTATCATGTCCTCCCCGCAGCCAGAAAATTAGTCCTGACACACAGCGTTCATTTCAAAGCCCAGAACAAGAAATAAGCAAGAGTCAATTCCAACTTCGACATAAGCCTTTTCCCAAGCAACAGAGAAAGATATCCTATAGCAAAGGCTCCTGGTGCTAGACATGCCCGGGAACAGCAAGATCTAGTTACTGAGAGAAGAGTCAAAGGCTCCACTGACAATTATTTAGACCTGGAGACCACTCTCTGCAGAGTCATCTGCTGCCCTAGTAATAGCTTTCCAAGAAGGAAAAAATCCATCTCTGACAAAAGGACATCATGTTATTCCATTATTATCTGCCATATTTGTTCAGGGATTTAAAAAAAAAAGTGAAAGTTTTTTTTTCTCCATGATATGGATCATTTGAGAAAGAAAGTATGACCATTTATGCCAAACTTAACTTTATTTCTTTATTTTACAAACAAAAATATACATTTATTCTATATTTTCTCTCTTTTTACCCCCCCCATAACACACTTCTGCTCAAGAACCATTCTGAATATGGCCCAAAGCATTATATATACATAAAAATACAACAGGAGGAAGGTCAGTCCATGACCTAGCGCAGAAGCTCCTCAGCAGCAGAACATGAGACACTCCAGAAATACTGGAGTCCTGCCAGCAAAGGACAGGATGGACATGTCGACCACCTGCACAGGTGATCCTTCAGCGCTGAATTCAGCTGATAAAAAGGCAAATTCATAACCTGCTCTTCACATCACCAAGGAGTGCAGGTAAGTCCTCTCGGTCAGCGTGTTGAGAGTCAACAAAGTCCTTGGGACGGAAAAACAGTTGCTCCTTTATTTCTCAACTGCCTTAAGACCTTCGTATCTCTTGGCTCTGTCCAAGGCCCACCAACTCCAGGGAAGCTCTGCAGGTTTCCCCACGCTTTCTAACAGCAGCTCGGGATCAGTGCTGTAAGCAGCATTAGGAGCAGCAGCAGGACATTCAGGCACCACATCATCCATCCCTTTCAGAGTAAGCAAGCAAGCGTGGCTCAGGCCGATTCACAGCAAGTGACGGGAGGAGCATGGAACACTTCTCTAATGTGGCAAGGGCTGACTTGGCCAGTTGCTTGTCCAGCCCTTACATAGTCATTGCACGGAGGGGAAATGTGAGAGGCTGTTGACCTACATGAGACAATTCAGCTCTCGCACAAACAGAAGCCTTTTTTCCTCAGAAGTAAATTAAAAAAAAAAAAAAAAAAAAAGGGGGGGGGGCGGGGGGTGTTTGTTTTCAAGGTGCCAGTGCTACTTACAGGCCTGCAGGGCAAAGTCCACAGGCAGAACAGAGAGGCTGCATTGCTCATTAACAAAAAAAAAAAAAAAAAAAAAAAAAAAGATAAGCAAAGGGCCTGCATAGTTTTGGCAACCGATACGAACTTTGTGTTCTTACCCGAACTTTTTCCTTATGGTGGGAACACCTGGTAGCAAATGCTTTCCCCTACCTGCTCATGATCCAAAATAACACCTCCATGCTGCACCCTGCATGATGATTTCCCAGAAACTCTTACCTCAGTATTCTTCAGGAAGAGCAGTGAGTTGGGGCAAGAGATTCACACAGTACCCAAACGTTTTAAATTCCCTCTTTCTACCATCTCTAATGGAAAGTTGCTATTGCTTATAGCAGATCTCCAACTACCTGGAGGACTCGGATAGGAAAGCACCCCCAAAGCTAGAGGAATACACCTCTTCATCCTTGGAGAGCACAGTATGTCCCAGAAACCAGCCTGATGCAGCTTTCAGCTGAACAGTCCCTGGATTGGAACACGATGTCTTGAAACTGCGTGCCAGACAGCTCAGACAACAGTAGTCCCTTTTCCAGCATGGAAGAGGTTAGTAAGTTCCAGATAGTCTTTAAATAAACCACGCTCCACATGCATATAAGTACTTTCAACATATCGAGCCATAAAACCTATTCAGACCAGCAGAAGTCTGGGGATCTGAACTGCAACATAAGAGGAGGACACTGCCAGAGAAACACATCCATCTCCCACCTGCCTCCCAACTTAGAACACCAGCGAGCTTGATTCTAGCACGCCTATGGTGTTTGAGAGTTTCCAGTCACTGAATACTGACAGCTCAGACTCATCATGGGCTTCTACTCTGCCTCAAGCACCTGAACGTCTCTGGAACTTTCATCTGCAGAGTCAGCTTCTTCCTTCACAGCACTCTAAGACCCTGCCAGAGCCACGAAGCAGTGTGCAGATGGAAAATGCACCTACCTCACAGGTTTTATTCTTGAAACTCAGCCCCGATTCAGTGTTGTTACTTAGATTTTCCTGTGAGCTCAGATGCACGGTAGTACAGCCTCCATAGACTGTTTCACAGCTAGTTCAGCTCAGCTAGACAGCAGCACTGTCTGTCCTTCTGTCTCCCTATTGTTCAGTCAGTTCACATCCATGCTAGCCTCCCAAAATGCTCCCAGGGCACAAAGAACAGTTCATTCCTTTTCATGCCTCTCTTTTCCATCCCACACGCTCAGAACACTCCTTTTAACCCCTAGCAACTGCAGTTCATGATTTTCATCAGTATTAGCTGAAACCAGAGATGAGCCCAGCTGACCAGCTTCCCTCTTCAGACACTGCTGTCACCACCTATGCTGTTGCATTATGACAAGACCCAGGCAGCCATGCTGCTTGAAAAAGCCCAGGAAGACCATCTTTGGTTTCAACCACCAAACTCTTTCTATATATGTACAATACAGCAGTCAAATCAACACGCTCATCCCTAAACAACATTTCCCTAATTGGCAGACAAGTGCTTTCAGTCTTTGAAAAAGGAAGAGGTGCCAGTCAGGCCTGTCTTCTGGGTCATATTCACATCTGGAACACAGAGGATCAGGAAGGTTCAGTGTTTATAGGTTTATGAACAAAACTCTTCTACATTGTTCTCAGGTAGCGACAGAAAATGTTCTTTCCAACAGGATTTGGGCTGCCAACTTAGTTCCACAATAGGTTTTGGAAATCTTAAGGAAGAGAGCAAAGCCATGGCAGACAGCCAAGGACAGATTTCCAATGGACAGCCTAACAGCTGTGGTATCAGGGAGTTTGGAAGGAAAAGAATGAGGCATCATGTGAAGCGGGTAGCCCTGCCTTAGGCATTGATGGCTTTCCAGCGGTCACTGTCTATGCTGTTGATGCTGCCCACATGATACGGCATAGAGGCCACGTCATCCAGGTAGGCTGTGGTGTCAATTTGAGTGCTCGAGTAGAACCCAGAATCCATTCCTTCCTTCTTGGCAACAGCATAAGGGTGGGGTAGGTGCACATCCACATCCTCAGGTTCATCCACCTGACATTTGTACGAGAAAAGGATCTTCGGTTCAGACCTGGAGTGATTAAAGATTTAAAATAGATGTTTAAGCAATGTAGTATCACAGCCACTTATCCTTAACTGAAACTCAGCAGCACTAAGAAATTGTGTATTCAGACCCTAAAAACTCTTCACACTAGCTTTCAGTCCTGAAATATACCTAGCAGAGTAATTGCCATAAAGTAATGCTATATGTAGCTTTGGACTAAGTCACCTAAGAGAAATAAAAATGGCAGAACCCTGACTCTAGTGTGGGAAAGGTGTTCTCATCTTTGGGAGTTCTGAATTATTGAGGACAAAGGCATCCAAACACCACTGGACTCCACGGCAGCCTGGTTACTGACACCAACAGAACAGGAGTCCACCTCAAGTACCATCTGTGTGCATCAGGATAACCAAAATACAAACACTTGTGGATCAGCAGTTTCCATCTCTAACTCCAGACACTGTTCCCTTCTGATTTCAGAAGGCAGCAGAGGCACATTTTGATATTTTAGGAGTACTTTATGTTCTTAGTTATTTTAAAGCCGGCTGTTTCTTGCTTACGGACAACAAAAGCTGAAGTCTACACTAAAAACTCAGTTTTTCCTACCAAGATGCATCTCCTCTGAGTGGCCACACGGCGGCAACCCCGACCCAGGAATCACACTCCCGAGTACTTTTAACTGGTGACTCTTGGGCCCATTGTAGAGGAGTCCTCAGCCAAAAAGTGTTACCTAATCCCTAGATCCTTTCTACAAACCTATCCCAAAACCCACCCAGGAGACCATTTAACCTTCCGGGACTCAATCTCTCACTAACCATGTAGTTAACAACTTCAGCGGAAAAACTTTGTACTAAACAGAATGCAGACACTGAAGAAGTGATCCTCATAAATGTTGGAGAGGAATATAGCTATCAGCTCTACTTTGCATACAAAGGAGTCTTGGACTGAAGCGAGCAGCCCTGGGTCACACAAGAAAAACTTCAAGGCCAGAAATTAAAAACTGGTTCCCTAACTGGCATTCTAGTCGCTGCCTTTATTCTACAGATGGGGAGAACTTGAGTGCAAAACAATTAAATAACAATATATACCCTCTAAATTCCTGTTCCTGGCTACTCACCCAAAGAAGCCTTTCAGGAATGCCACATAGATGAGAGGTGCAAAGAAGCTGAAGTAAAGGAACGTGGTAGCATCAACACAGCTGCCAACGGCAAAAGGGAACATGAAGGAATTTAGCACTCAAGCACAAAACAGCTGGATAACACCAGTCACATCCCCCCAGAATGATCCAATTTCCCTCCAGAGTGTCCAAGCAGAGGACAGGAAAATCTTGTGCTAAACAAATTCAAACTGATGCAAAGTAACAGACATTGCCATCAACATCTGTCACTGCTCCTAGACACTTAGAGGGAACCATGCCAAGACCCAAGGTCTGACCAAGAGCACAGTCTCAGTGCTCCCAGTTTTGACTCACAGAAGTGACACTGATCCCTGCAGAACAAGACTCCAGATATGAACAGGGGTATCTCCATGCTATTTCTAGCAAACAGACTATTTCCACCCTTATTACCTATGAAACACGAGCCAATGGCCAGGCATCAGTGGATTCAATTATTCTCACTCACCATCTCAAGACCACTGCAGAGCACGCAGCTCCACAGACCTCTCCACTGTGAGTTTCCTGACCACTTAGAGGTCTTCTAGCACAAAACAGAACCAGCAGCTTTATTCCTTCTTAGGAACACAGCACAAGTTTGTTTTCTTGGGAGAGGCAGTGTTGAAGCACACTCAAATGCAGGTCTGCAGGTCTCCTCCCCCAGCATACATACCACAGTCCTTCTATGATATCCACACAGAGGAGGGCACTGCCCAGGCCCTGCACCAGGTTCAGCAGTGCCAGGATTCCAGCATAAACATAAAAACTCTTCCTGGCTGTGGAAAAAAGACATGGACGCAGATGAAGCTCAACCTCATAAGCACCAGCCCAGTGCAAATCTGTTTGATGGAGATGGTAGACCCAACAGAAGCATCTCACCATCTTGTCTGTTTAAGAACTGAAGAATTAAGACTGCATTTTCCTGTCCCATGCTGGCAGGATTGATGGAGGAATAGTGAACTAAACCATACCCTCCTGCATGTGTATGCACACACACAAGATGGGTTTTGAAAACACATGGTCATGGCAACACATGCAAAAATTTTATAGGCAAGCATCTGGAACCAGTGTCAGACTCATAACAATGTGAGAAAGACAAACAAAAACCCCACAGCTGAACCAGAATCTGTGCCTTTCCGATGTACAGCACTAACAAAACTGCTCAGGAGACCTGGACAGGAGCAGCACAGAATGCTGGACACTAGGCAGATCAGGCCCAGGACTACCGGCTTGTGGCATGTGCCACACATGTCCACTCCCTCAGGGTACCCACACATAGGTGCCAACACTACTTAGAGAGAGAACAACTCAATGCAAACATCTTAGTAACAGCTTCTCTCCCTATTCAAGAACTGCAGATATTCTGCAACAAAAAGAAAAACCAGAGAAGCATCTTAATAAAGTAAATGCCCAGATAAAAATTATTAAGCAGCTCCCAATTAGCCTTTCTTTCTCAGGGGATGACCAGCACATACACTTTAACATCATACATGCATTTCAAAGGAAGCTATTATTAAGAAGCCATTTCTTATGGCTCTCTGAAGATTATTAGTAAATCTTGTTTTCTTAATGTAATTGTTTAGCTACTGAAGTAGCAATGTAATCGCTCTTATTCTGCTCTCCAAAAGGCACAACATACTATTTTTCCAGGGATAACTTATCAGTCCTTTGCCATGTATCTGTACCCTGAGACAGTGGGATGCATCTGCAACACAAGCAGATACAGGAACCTCTTACTCCCACCTACGTTTTATCCTGGTGCTGTCTCCATCTATACTATGGAACACACTACAGTCACTTACAGGGCAAAGAAATCCGGTCCTTCAGAGGAGTTTTTGGAAGAATCACCACCAAGGAATAGACCTGTTGAGACAAAGAACTAACTGTTCCACGGCTGCTTGGCAACTGAACTCAGCAATCTTTGCAGGGATGGTGTGTGGTGTCACGCACTCCCTAGATGTCTCGGGACAGGGGCACAGACCCCCGATATTAAACCCAGTGCAGGGCCCCACACCTCACCCCCATCAGCACAAAAAGGCTGGTCACTGAGAAACAAAGGAGTGAAGGACATCCGAGTTCAGCTGGAATTCAGCTGCAACAGCTTACACCACTCCCACCACACCTTTATCGCTTCAGCTTCCCTGCCACATGAGAAGCATCAATGCTGCACTGTATCAGGCAGGAGGGGGACTAGGACCTTATTATACACAAATCATCCTCCTTGCCCCATTTAGAAAATACATAGAAGCTATCAGAGTGCATAACACATGCCCAGTACTTACCAGAAAGAAGAAACAGGAGCTGGCAAGCCAAAAGTGTCTCCCTCCGTGGCCATAGATGTTGAAGTCTTCTGCTGAGAGATGGGCATCAGGGTACAGGATTTCCAGGGTGCCCTAGAAGAGAAGTGGCACCAACATGATTCTGTTATAGGCAGCATCCTCACTAGAGTGGATGTCTGGACAAGGGAGACTG
The DNA here is from genome assembly GCF_000699145.1 of Aptenodytes forsteri. Lineage (NCBI taxonomy): Eukaryota > Metazoa > Chordata > Aves > Sphenisciformes > Spheniscidae > Aptenodytes > Aptenodytes forsteri. The sequence goes on from NW_008795909.1 coordinate 10,850,630, forward strand.
TTTAAAGCAGTTCAGATAACAGCTGTCCCTGCCACCTAAGACCCAACCATTGCCCTGCTTAGACCAAGTTAAGCTCACACAGGAAAAGAGGAAGAAACTGAAGACAAGCAGTGAGGGGGGAAAAAAGTGGCAGGAATCTGCATCTGAAGGAAACTGGCATCAATGACATTCCAGAAGAGAGACTGAATGAAGGAATAGAGGATGCAAGCAGTTGTCTGTTTGAAATAGACTGAGAGTTTCATTTCCATCTCTAAAGTAGACCTTTCCTGCTGAAACATCCAGAATATAAAAGCCCACACTTGTGCAAGAGTTGGGAAAGGACACCGTCCCATTCACTTGAATTCCTGAAAAATGGTATGAACAGAAGCTGTCATACAGACAGTGGAGAGAGAAAAGTGCTTGTAAGCACTACTTAACCCAGATATAGCTCCAACACTTGATACTCCAGCTTTATCATGTGGTAATGATCAGCTCACTGCCTCCGCAAGCAAGAGTCTGGTCACAGAACAAAGATCTGTGTGTTATTCTGGCGCTGCCCCAAGTATAGAGACACAGGGCTGACCACTGACATACCAAGAAGAATAAACCCAAACACATACTGCATTGTTCAGAGAGATGGAGACACAGGTAATAAACCGAGCTAGCAAGCCAGCTGCTAGTTTGAAGGGAAGCAAGAGCTCTCAGCTCTCAGTCAGGAGACAAGAGGCCCACTGCACTGCCCTTACCTGGCAAGCACACCTCAGGTCTCTCCATCTAGTTTTCATGGCACCTGAGGGCTCAGGTGTGAAAAACCTATCACTCCTGTTCTAAGATTCACTAAACAAGGCAATCCATCTAAACCTCATCTCATTTCTTCACCTCGGCTGAGCGTTTCATGCCATAAAGAACACAAGGAGAATCAGTCTGGTGTATGCTCTGGGGATCCTCACACATTGCCACAAGCATCCAGTCTTCCCCTAAAACCTCATCCAAAGAGCAAAGCTGCCATTTTCCAGATAGGAGTCCCACACCTAACTGCCTAACTCGAAGTAAAATCCCCTCTTTTGCAAAGACTAATTCTTCTGCTCCAAGGTACTCACCTGGGTGACAGAATATGCCAGAGACAGCACTGTAGTGATTGCCAGCACACGTTTCACGCTTGACTTGCTCTCCAGGTGACCTGGAATTAAGGAATACAGAAGTGACTCAGGATGTGATCCCAGCCCTGGTAAAAAAATCAGTTCTCTTCAAAACCAATACAGGAAAACATTTATATTTCCAGAGGCCTTCAAGGGAAGGTTAAAGCTCACTCAACTGCTAGAAACTGCTTCCCTGTTTGGAGAGTTGAACCTTTCACAGACAAAATAATACTTACAAAAACAATGGTTTTAACTTGTTTTCCTCCTGCCCACACTAATATAGAGAAGGCAACTATGTCCTTCCGCTGGGGTTACAAAAAAAAAAAAGTCAGGAATGAATCCAGTATCATGTACACTGAGATGTTGTAAAGTTTCTTCTCAGGAAAAAAAGTTGATGGGAGACTGGGTTAGAGCAGGGGAGAAGGGCTTACATAATTTAGAGAAATCTGCACTGGAATATGCTGGAGCAGATAATCCCCAGAAGCTCCTGCCAACCTAAATTATTCTATGAGCCCTCAAAAGATGAAAGAGCTAGTGCTCAGATGTCCCACTGGCAGATGCAACAGTGATGCCTACCAACCCCTCCCCTCTACCTCTGACCCACAGGAAGAGGTGCTCCAAATAGCATTTTCACTTGTACAATTGAAAAAAGTAGAGTTACAGATTGCAGGTACAGTTAAAGCATGTAACCATGAATGAAGCCAGGATGGAATCAAATCAGCCAAGGATGGAATCAAACCAGCCAAGGAGAGGATAGAAGGACCCCCAAAGGAACCATCTTAAATAAAATGGGGTTGAAGCAAAGATCAGACTGTTGATCTTTGCATAAGTCATCCTCACCTAAGCTGTACGCTCCTTCACCACATGCATGCAGGACAAACAAAGCACATATAAACCCTGAAATTGCACAAGCCATAGATCTGTAAATATAATCAGGCTTTCAGCCATTTCTAACTAAAACTGCCCAATTTGTCCTTTGTCTTCATCCTAGAGCTCCTTCACTTTATAGGATCAGCATCTCCACAAACTTACAGATGCAGCCTCTGTGGAAAGAAAGGGAATAGGAAACATTCAAAGCACTCAAAAACCTCCTGACACGTACCAAAGGCAAGGCCTAGAATCACCACACTCAGTTCAATCGCCAGAAGGAAGAACCTTGTGATCTCCCACAGGATCTGAGGGATAACAGAAACCAGACAAACATGATTAGACGGAGCCAGGAATGAGTTGGAAGTTAATACAGCAAAACTCCACTCTCTGGTCCAGGAGATGGCAGCCTCTGAATGGAGCAGGTCATTTCCACAAACCTTCCTCGTGCTTTGTAGGGATACTAATTATACACTTGTTCCAAGCCCTGTCCATGCCTGTGAAACAGAACAGTTGTGTGGGAGCGAGCAAATAGCATGCCTACGGAGAGAGGAAGTAGCCATGGTTTGCCTCACTTGAGGATCCGTCACTCGTCTTGGATGTGTCCTTTCTGCTGTACTCCCAAGGAGCACAAACCCAAGAAGACATCAAAAGTATAATACCAAACAGGGCCAGTTCTTAAAGCAATAGATTCTGCAGTACAGTTATGACTGAACAAACTCAGTATTCTGCACTCCTCCAAAGCTACTGGTCCCTAAATCTAAAGCATATTCAACTCTAAAGCCCTCCCACTTCCAGCTTGTCATTTTCATTCCCATGTTTTATTTGGTGAAACAAGACCAAAAAAACAGCAGGTGAGGGAACTTTCCAGGTAGTCATGCAATAAATCAGTGCCAAACCTAGAACAAGAACCCAGATTCTGGCTTATTAATCCTTTTCCTCTGAACACTGGATGGCACTCTCTCTTGAAGATTCATCAAATGCCTTTTAAAATATTGTGTGACACTTCTAATCTCAGAAAATACATAGTGTGTGTGTGTGTATATATATGAGAGAAAACGAAAGAAACATAATAGACATGATAGGACATGTGTTTACAGGAAAAATTGACAGAGTATCTGTCTTACTGCATGACTTCCCAGCAAGGTGCACTTGGCAGCAACACCAACAGAGCTGAAGAAAAGCACCTTCTCACCTCTTCTCCATTATTCAAGTCCTGGACCTACATCTATTCAACAGAGGTGAATGAAAATGCTACAGACATCCAGCCACTCACAACAAGCAGTGCATTACAATACTTTGACAGGTAACATTAAAGGGAAAAGCAAAAGAACCGCACTGATCCCAGAGAATAAAGCCAGAAGATCTGTACTCTGTGGGTGGCTCTTCTTCCTCTAACAGCTCAAGAGCTACGGAGCTTTTTGTTTTAGGTAACATTGTGCTACAAGTCAAATGACTACAAAGGAACAGCACATACAAAGCTATTTCCTGTTTGCTAAGGGTTCACCCTGTGCTCAGAGTGGCTGCAAGGACATTCAGATATCAGTCTCAAAAGAGAATTTAGTTTTATTTGCTTTCAATACAAAAGAATTAAATATTTTTAAGAGCCACTCATATATTGCAAGAGTAACAAAGGCCAGGTCTTGCCTATCCACTAAAAGTATCTGAATGTTTAGCTCTTGCAAAGCAGAGTCATTCCATCCCTGCAACAGGAAAGTTTTGCTGCCACTATTTGTGCGTCTATTTTAGGAAGTCCATTGTTTTACAGCCCTGGATGTTGTGATCATTTAGATACAGCTATTGGAACAGGATTCCATAGTACACATAGCTGTGAGTACTGCAAAAAACCACATTCTTCTTGTATGCACATAAAAGGGAAGCTGTAGCAGATTGCTGTGATCAGAACTGCACAAAGCAGAGCCTCTAAAATTGGTGTTGTACCTACCTTATCAGCAACTGTGGCAGCATCAGAGGCACTCACAGTCATGGAGACAACAGCACGGGCAATACCAACTAAAGCCACCACAAATACCTACACAAAAAGATACCAAAAGTGAGCTCATGTCAAAAGGCACATATGCAGCAGTGACCAGAAACCCTTTTGGAATACCATTTCCAGGTCTGCTTTCAAGCCTGATAATGTGTACTAAGGACTTTCTGTAGCAGATTAGAGTAAATTTGCCAAAGAAGATTCCTCAGGCCTGTTAGATGTAGGAGTACTGGCTTAGAATTTAGGAAGGAATAAATTTCCTCAACTGGCAGACTAAACAGCTCTGAAGAGGTCTCATCCACTCCTTACAGCAGTATCTTTACAGGCAAACAGTCTTCCCACCCTTCAGTCCACTGGGGCAGGGGAGGAGAAGAACCAGACAAAAAACATACCCCTCTAAATTACAAGATGAAGTGCTTGGTATTACTGAATGAACCAATCACATCAGATAACAGAAGCCACTTGATACCAACTACCACACTTCAGATCTGTGATAAAACTAAAATCTGCAGTTCTCTCCCTCACTGACAATGCTCAGGAATGCAGAGGAAGAAAAGTTGGCTGCAGCCAACAGCTTTAAAACATCTTACCCTGCTGCACAGTGCAACACAGAGATACCCAAGTCAGCTCATGTACCATTTAAGCATGACAGCATTGAGCTCAGCAAGGCTAATTTACTAACTCCTGTGCTGTCACAGCCATACTATGCAATTAAGAGCTCAGCTGGATATATCTACCCTCTGCTGTGCAGACTTACCCTCTAAGAAAGCAGATTTTTCCAGTCAAAATTCTCCGAGTCACAGGCTAATTCTAATGATGCAGGTATGAAACAGCTAAATCTATCAGAGAACGAAAAGAGTCCAAGCTGATTCTAAGGTGGTTGAAGAACGGAAATGACCAATAAACCACCTAGAGCAGAATGTTTCCTCCTTAGAAAAAGAAGGGATGCAAATGGCATGAAAGAAGAATAATACAACATTCCTCCTGGGGTGGAAAACTCTGGGACAAAACACTGACAAAAGAGAAGGGTCCCTGAATATAATGGTGTTCTGGAGCAGCAACAACTCGTTGGAGAGGAAAACGCACCCTTTTTGCTTCCTCTCTAAGTAGGTAGAGACTCTTCCCAATCTATTAACTTAGCTTTAATTGCTGACTCCACAACAAAAACCTCCTGACACGTACCAAAGGCAAGGCCTAGAATCACCACACTCAGTTCAATCGCCAGAAGGAAGAACCTTGTGATCTCCCACAGGATCTGAGGGATAACAGAAACCAGACAAACATGATTAGACGGAGCCAGGAATGAGTTGGAAGTTAATACAGCAAAACTCCACTCTCTGGTCCAGGAGATGGCAGCCTCTGAATGGAGCAGGTCATTTCCACAAACCTTCCTCGTGCTTTGTAGGGATACTAATTATACACTTGTTCCAAGCCCTGTCCATGCCTGTGAAACAGAACAGTTGTGTGGGAGCGAGCAAATAGCATGCCTACGGAGAGAGGAAGTAGCCATGGTTTGCCTCACTTGAGGATCCGTCACTCGTCTTGGATGTGTCCTTTCTGCTGTACTCCCAAGGAGCACAAACCCAAGAAGACATCAAAAGTATAATACCAAACAGGGCCAGTTCTTAAAGCAATAGATTCTGCAGTACAGTTATGACTGAACAAACTCAGTATTCTGCACTCCTCCAAAGCTACTGGTCCCTAAATCTAAAGTATATTCAACTCTAAAGCCCTCCCACTTCCAGCTTGTCATTTTCATTCCCATGTTTTATTTGGTGAAACAAGACCAAAAAAACAGCAGGTGAGGGAACTTTCCAGGTAGTCATGCAATAAATCAGTGCCAAACCTAGAACAAGAACCCAGATTCTGGCTTATTAATCCTTTTCCTCTGAACACTGGATGGCACTCTCTCTTGAAGATTCATCAAATGCCTTTTAAAATATTGTGTGACACTTCTAATCTCAGAAAATACATAGTGTGTGTGTGTGTGTATATATATGAGAGAAAACGAAAGAAACATAATAGACATGATAGGACATGTGTTTACAGGAAAAATTGACAGAGTATCTGTCTTACTGCATGACTTCCCAGCAAGGTGCACTTGGCAGCAACACCAACAGAGCTGAAGAAAAGCACCTTCTCACCTCTTCTCCATTATTCAAGTCCTGGACCTACATCTATTCAACAGAGGTGAATGAAAATGCTACAGACATCCAGCCACTCACAACAAGCAGTGCATTACAATACTTTGACAGGTAACATTAAAGGGAAAAGCAAAAGAACCGCACTGATCCCAGAGAATAAAGCCAGAAGATCTGTACTCTGTGGGTGGCTCTTCTTCCTCTAACAGCTCAAGAGCTACGGAGCTTTTTGTTTTAGGTAACATTGTGCTACAAGTCAAATGACTACAAAGGAACAGCACATACAAAGCTATTTCCTGTTTGCTAAGGGTTCACCCTGTGCTCAGAGTGGCTGCAAGGACATTCAGATATCAGTCTCAAAAGAGAATTTAGTTTTATTTGCTTTCAATACAAAAGAATTAAATATTTTTAAGAGCCACTCATATATTGCAAGAGTAACAAAGGCCAGGTCTTGCCTATCCACTAAAAGTATCTGAATGTTTAGCTCTTGCAAAGCAGAGTCATTCCATCCCTGCAACAGGAAAGTTTTGCTGCCACTATTTGTGCGTCTATTTTAGGAAGTCCATTGTTTTACAGCCCTGGATGTTGTGATCATTTAGATACAGCTATTGGAACAGGATTCCATAGTACACATAGCTGTGAGTACTGCAAAAAACCACATTCTTCTTGTATGCACATAAAAGGGAAGCTGTAGCAGATTGCTGTGATCAGAACTGCACAAAGCAGAGCCTCTAAAATTGGTGTTGTACCTACCTTATCAGCAACTGTGGCAGCATCAGAGGCACTCACAGTCATGGAGACAACAGCACGGGCAATACCAACTAAAGCCACCACAAATACCTACACAAAAAGATACCAAAAGTGAGCTCATGTCAAAAGGCACATATGCAGCAGTGACCAGAAACCCTTTTGGAATACCATTTCCAGGTCTGCTTTCAAGCCTGATAATGTGTACTAAGGACTTTCTGTAGCAGATTAGAGTAAATTTGCCAAAGAAGATTCCTCAGGCCTGTTAGATGTAGGAGTACTGGCTTAGAATTTAGGAAGGAATAAATTTCCTCAACTGGCAGACTAAACAGCTCTGAAGAGGTCTCATCCACTCCTTACAGCAGTATCTTTACAGGCAAACAGTCTTCCCACCCTTCAGTCCACTGGGGCAGGGGAGGAGAAGAACCAGACAAAAAACATACCCCTCTAAATTACAAGATGAAGTGCTTGGTATTACTGAATGAACCAATCACATCAGATAACAGAAGCCACTTGATACCAACTACCACACTTCAGATCTGTGATAAAACTAAAATCTGCAGTTCTCTCCCTCACTGACAATGCTCAGGAATGCAGAGGAAGAAAAGTTGGCTGCAGCCAACAGCTTTAAAACATCTTACCCTGCTGCACAGTGCAACACAGAGATACCCAAGTCAGCTCATGTACCATTTAAGCATGACAGCATTGAGCTCAGCAAGGCTAATTTACTAACTCCTGTGCTGTCACAGCCATACTATGCAATTAAGAGCTCAGCTGGATATATCTACCCTCTGCTGTGCAGACTTACCCTCTAAGAAAGCAGATTTTTCCAGTGAAAATTCTCCGAGTCACAGGCTAATTCTAATGATGCAGGTATGAAACAGCTAAATCTATCAGAGAACGAAAAGAGTCCAAGCTGATTCTAAGGTGGTTGAAGAACGGAAATGACCAATAAACCACCTAGAGCAGAATGTTTCCTCCTTAGAAAAAGAAGGGATGCAAATGGCATGAAAGAAGAATAATACAACATTCCTCCTGGGGTGGAAAACTCTGGGACAAAACACTGACAAAAGAGAAGGGTCCCTGAATATAATGGTGTTCTGGAGCAGCAACAACTCGTTGGAGAGGAAAACGCACCCTTTTTGCTTCCTCTCTAAGTAGGTAGAGACTCTTCCCAATCTATTAACTTAGCTTTAATTGCTGACTCCACAAGAAAGCTTTCCTTCAAGACATGACAAACAGCCATTTGAAAGGAAATGCTCACAGAACACACTTACATCCTCATTTCCCAATAACGTACTCCAGAAGAGCAAACTGAATGAAAGCGTTTTCCTCTAAGGCTGTTTCATCACTTTCTGCTCACTCTGTTTTGAAAAAGTCAACTGCATAAAGTCAGCTCACTTTTTTCTTCCCTTTGGTTTCTCAGGAGTTTTGCTTTTCAAAGCCTTAGGCATGAACTTCTTACTGAGTCATGTGCATTACTGGAAGCACAAAGGAAGATTTAAATCCGGACTGGAAATGGCTGGTAATATTTTTAAAAGTTTGGAGCATTTGTGTGTATACCTGGTTATCCAAAACTGTGCACAAGCCCAATGCCCACACTCCAGGCTTGAAAGAGCTAACAAGACTTCCCACCAAAGATTCAGTTGAGGCTACTAGCTCAGATTTGGTTTTGATGCTTCTTGGGTTTTGCCATGCCAGTACCTGTACGCAGCCCGAAGAAGGGAGCCTCCCATCTAACCCAATTCAAACACACGTTTACTTCTACAACCTGTACTAATCTCACTGAGGAAGAGCAAGCACATTATGCTACGCACTGAGGCAAGCCAGGACCTCAAAAAGCACCTATGATAAAGCTTCTGAACAATATTTTTAAACAAATTCAGGTAGGTCCTTAGCTGCGTGTACCATGCCCTGTGAGCAGTATCACAGTTAATAGGTATGATGTTCAGAGATTACTAAAGAGACTACCTTAATGTGATAAAAAGTTGCCCGTGCCTTTTTAAACTGGGGAGAGGAGAACAGACAAGATCTTAGATGTTTGAGAACTGTAACTGTGCACCTCAAACTGATGTTTGAGAACTGTAACTGTAACTATATATTCTATTTCCACCTTAAGAAGTATCAAGAACATCATGAAGTCAGGAGCCACTTTGATATGATGAGAAAGAAACTAACGGGGTTAGGTTTCTACATTCCCAGACTAACCAGAACCCTGTCACATGACCATTTTCTACAGCAGATGACCAAGCTTTTCAACAGCTTCACACAAATTATTCTCCAGTGTTTCACTTTCACTACCTCAGTGAGAAGCTGGTTTTGTGTCACATGCTACTTACTGCAAGGAGCAAGGAAACTAGTATAAGATACTAGATTCCAAGACAACAAAGCAATAAAAGAAAAAAAGGAAAAGAAAAAAAAAAAATCACCACAGAACAAAATCCACTCAAATCCAGCAGATATGGTCCCAGAATCTGTGAAAAGCAGAATTCAGACAGTGAGGAAAAAAAAAATATCTGTGTTTACTTCTTGTAGCACACCTTCAACTAAAAATAGATTTTATACCTGCGAGATCTGGTCTAGCCTCTCTCTCCACTAGTTCAGTGATATTGTTCATGAGTGGTAATAAAAAACACCTCACTCATAAATAAAAAAAAAAAAGCACAGAGCGGTACTCACTAGTATGTAGAACGTAGTGAAGATTGGGCTGGAAGTGACCCGGATTTTGGCCCTGGCAGAGGGCAGCTTCCAGAGAAGAAACATAAAGAAAAGCACATTGGGAACCAGGAGCAGAAGATCCCAGTAGCGGACTCTGCAAAAAGTAAATAAAACAGTTTTTTTCCTGTTCTTCAGCATCTAGAAGGGAAGGCACCAGCCCCAGTCCCTTCTCAGCCAAACTCTGAGAAAGAAAGCTCCTTCCCCTGGCCCAGGGTCGACTGTGGTCCCATTTCCTCCGTCTCACCTGGACTTCCCAATGTCCTCATAGAGCAACAACAGGCACTTGTGCGGCACAGTGATGTTGGTGTCATTGATTGCCTGTGTTATTGTCGGGGACAAAGTTGTCACATTATCCAGTGCTGTCACCAGGGCAGTTGAATGTGTGATGTTGTCAGACATGGAGAATCTCATCACAGACACCATGGACTGGAACATCCTGCCTTCCTTCTGGTCCACGTCAAACATAGCACAAGACAACCACAGCAGAGACAAAAAGCAACATTAAATCAGTTGTGAGTCAGAGCTAAAAAACACATCCCTGCCATTAGGCCCCTGCACAACTGCTTCCTGCTTGTTACAGCAAATTATCATCATCTGAAGGACTCTATTACACAATGAAATGCCACCTGCCCTTATTCTGCACAAAGCCACTAGGGTGGACAGTATAAAACCACTATCTTGTACCAGAGTAACAAGCACCTTCCAAATAGTGTAATACTATGCTGGATTAAATTTTGTGATTTTTTGAGCTTTGGCAGATTCATAGAAGAAATCAAGACTCAGCAGCAATACATGGCATCATCGGATGGAGACAGAAACCCTGCAGTACCAGAACATTAATTATCATTTTAGCTCCCAAGATCAAGAAGTTACAGTCAATGATTTGATTTCAACTACTGCAAAGAAAAAACGAAGGCCCATAACTGAAACCTGTTGCTGTTACCAACCCCACAGTCTGAAAACAGGGAAAGCCTCACATACTTTTACCTAGAGGGACTGTACAGACTCTTTATCTTCCAAAACCAACACTGGCAAAAGCCAAGATTCATCATTTTCCTTCTAACCCTCTGCAAGACACCAGAACTATTCCGATTTTAAGCACAACAGTAAGGCTGTGAAAGGACAGCACCTAAAACCCTGTTCGCATAAAGTTCTCCAGCTTCTTTACATCTGCCTCGACTGCATTGCCCTTCTCAGACACTGATCAGCATCATCACTGGTAGTTTACAAACCCAGAACCAGATGCAGTCCTGTCTAATGGGTTTCCTAAGGTCAAACTCTCGGGCAGCAGAGAGCTATGGTCAGAATCAGAAGAGTCATGGCGCTCAGTTCTTTTGCCTGCCCTACATTACACCTCTCCTGCCTCTCAGAAAGATGACAAGACAGAACTTCCCATTACCCTGATGAATCTTCTTTGTACTGCCTTCCCTGAGAGAACATTCACATCTTTTCCGCCATCTGTCCATCCCCCAGGCCCTACACTGCTGCGGTATTAACTGTCCCTCCTGGAGGGAGGGAGAAAACTGCAGGGAGAAACTCTGCTCTGCCATCCGTAAAACTCCACGTGCTTCATGCGTGTGCCAGTGGCTTTGCCAGAAACAACAGTAGCAGCAGTTTATCCCTCTGTTGGTTCTACAATCACCTCAGAAGCTTAAATGACTATAGCACACAGCACTTTAGATCAGGATTTAGTATAGAGTTTTGACCTGATTTACCTTACTAAGTCTGCTCCTGATTCAATGTATCACCTTGTGCAAATCCCCTCCTCTTCCCACCCTAAAATAGCAACCCTCACTTGACTAGCTCCGAGCTGAATGCAAACACGAGGTCCTGTCATCTCTCCTGACTCCCCCCAAAGAAGTGGTCGCAGACAACACACAGATTAAAAAAAAGAAATCTCTATCAACTGGCATCTTAAAGATGCACATTGCCAGAGACAGTGCTCTCGCAGTCTGTGTGCTATAGTCAATACAGGATTCATCTCAAAAAAAAAAATCTACCTGTTTGACTTTAGCCCTGGCTGGCATGGCAAAAACTAACAGCCTCCATGACAGGACTCAGAAGGTATTTTCCCTGCGAGGTTCTGGGTGACTCACAAGTTGGAAAGAATCAGCACAGCACAGCTCAACATCTGTTGAGCTTTTAGAGTTCAGTAGCACCTTCCCCACAAACTGCTCGAGACTGTCAGCCACAGACTCTTCTTTCTCTTCAGAGGCTGAGTCTTCCCAGGTCTTCTGAGGGATATGAGGATCATCTCACCCTCAGCTAACAAACCCTCCCTTTGATTCATCCATGCTGACAGATACTCGCTGAGCTGGGATTTTTCTTTTGCGACTGCCGTATGCTGTGCTGCACAAGAGACGTCACATTAAACAAACACACGAAGACCTGGAAAGATCAACTTTGTGCTGAGATGACAAAATCTGTGCCAAAAAATTCCAGTTCTAGTAGAGGTTCCAGCAAACAAGCTTCATATTCCAGACTTATCTCTCTTCCCTCCAGCTTCTCACTTCTCTGAATTGACACCGTTGAGAATGACTTTCTGTTAGTAATATTGCTCCATTCTCTTCCTCTGAAACACCACTGCATCTCAGTAGCAGCAAGGACAAGTATGTTCACATTTGCCAACATGGAAAAAAAATCCACCTGGTTTTTAAAAAAGCTGGGAAAGGGTAGAGAAAAACCTCACAGAGCATGGGCAGAATAACATCATCAACTGCAAACCATCACAACCTCCTAATACCTCTTTTGGGACAAAGAATTCGATCTGCCTGTAACACTGAAAAGAGTTCGCCTATAAAGCTGGGAGAGAATTACATGGGAAAAACATCTTCCTTATAAAAAGAACAAACAGGCTCCATTCTTTTTCCCTTGAAGCCACCACTATCATGCAACAGCAGTGAGCTGCTGATAAGGAGAGGAGTTGGCCGCACGTAACAGAGCTCCAGTCACAAGGTTTCAAAGGGCAAAGCAGAATTAAGCTTACCTCTCAGCCAGGCTGCTTGCTACGGCCTGGTATTAGTATCCTATTCTTTCTCCCAAGATGGAGTATACACAAAGGCAGAGCAACAGAACGTCCAACGTGATAAGAAAGGGCAGCCAAAGCCATCAGCCAGACAGCACGATCCCCATGCTTTTCTAATAGCTAAGGCCTACTGCAAGGATGTGGAGAACTGTCCCGTTCCTGTCGAAATCACCAGCAAAAATTCTGCGGCAACAGGACTAGGAACAGATGGCAAGGATCCAGCTAGGCTTTGTCATCCGCAGCAACACTGCTCCTTACAGCACACTGTCCAAACCCTTGCCCTGTCTAGTCCAGAATAAATCCAGTCAGCTGAGCATATCCAAGAGATCACTCACCACACCCTGCCTCCACAGGGCTGTTCACTTCAGCCAGCCCGAACTATGCAATGGGGGTAAAAATCACCCCGTAGCCATGTAAGAGGAAACCAGTGCCGCGGTCCTGGTCTCCCTTTTTCTTCTAGCAGGCAGCTCTATTCACCACACACCAGAAAACAAAATAAAATGTTTTTCTACACTACAGCTGAAGACAGCCTGACCTGGCTGAGGCCTATTCCTCTGTCCAGGTGCTGGACTCCCAAGTTGCATTCAGAGCAAGAACATCCACACGACTCATAGGTTGCTGTGACAGAGTGCTGGGGAAGGCTCAGCTGCACCTTCAGTGAAAATGATTGCCTCTCACCAAGTGGATGTTGTTTCTTGACTCATGGCACCAGAATCACATCAAAGCTCAGTGAAATTCAGGGCTCAAATCACTGGCAATTCTCTGTGCTCTCAAAGCCCAACCACATAAAGGTGAATTACACACTACCAGAGTTTCAGCTCTAATAAAAAAAATGAGTTTTCTTCCTTTCTGAAAACAGTATCAGAAAATCTTGCAAGTACAGATCATACTGGAGTTAAGATTGCTCCTTAAAACACTGTATTTGTGCAAGAAAAAACAGCGCTGTCCAGATCCCTGCTTAAATACAACTGTTATGTCAATAACTTAAATGCTTAAAAAAAAAAAAGAAAAAAATAAAAATATGCCTTTTTTTCTTCTCTTCCTTTTTAAAATGGCTCTTCAAACCTTACTTTTGGTGACACCAGTTACATTTTGCTTTTCACCCTTAGAACTCACTGGACAGGGGTTTTCTACCAGTGATCAAGGACCTCTCTTTTCCCCAAGTTTCACTCTCACATCTTGTTCTGAACTAAACTTAAAAAGAAAGGAACTGGAATGCTAAAAACAACCAAAGAAAAATACCAAAAGCAGAGGTATCAACAAGAATCCAAAACCATCAGACAGAGAATCCCAGTTCAGGGATGTCTTTCAGAAATAAGTACCCTAAGTTTTTTGTTGGTTGGTTTTGTTTTTTTTTTCCCTCTAGAAGGCGGGTGCACAGACAACAAGAAGGCAGAAAGTGAAGCAAAGCAGCAGTACACGGTCACTTCATCCTACGCTGGCAAGGAAGCACTGCCTATTTTAAAGGCTGCTAAAGGCACCAGAGAGCTGGAGAAAATCTTAAGTTGCTTTCTACCCTTTAGGCTAGGCAAAGGTGCCTCTGGACGCTCCTGCCATAGGAGGGCTCCCAGGCTGCAAAAGGAGGCATAAAGCTGCCTTTCAGGGACCCGCTGAAGTGTTTGCAAAGGGCAAGGCAGAAACCCAGAGAGCAGCGAGGTCCACCCCGACCACCGGTAACCTGCGAGCTGACACCGACGGTAACCGAAGAACCGCAGCGCCCCAGGGAAGGCACGAAGCTTTTTTCCTGCCGGACTCCCCATATGCAATCAAAGGGCAGCCGGGTAGCGAGGCGCGGGCTGTTAAAGCCTCCCGACAGGTACGTGCAGGCTCCCCTC
>NW_008795909.1:10865968-10871900 GCF_000699145.1 Aptenodytes forsteri
TCCTTGCCGCGGGCAGGCGGCGTTAGGTGCTGCCTGTAACGTGCAGGCTCTGTCTTTTACAGCCTGATCGTGTCTTCCAGGCCAAGCCCGCACGACCCAACGTCACACCCAATGGCGAACGCTCGTGTGATCCAGCACCCATATCGTCACACCCCTCCAAGGCGAGGAGAAATGGGCTGCTTCTGTTGAGGAATTATTGATTGCAAGGCAGGGGAGTTAATAATTTTCTTCCATGGACTGGATCCTATAATCAAGTCCCTGCGGGAGAGAATGATTAACAAGCTGGAGAGTTGGGCTTTTAAGGAAAATTTAAAGCTGACAGAACTAACCTGGCATAGCTTGGACGATAGCAGCCAAAGGGAAACACGATAAATAATTAGCAGGATTCGGAGGTGCAAATACCAGACAGAGAAAAGAAAAGTTTAGTATAGTAAACAAGGGAATAACTGGGACAAATGAGCCGAGATTTAAAAAGGAAATTAAAGGAAATAACTGGCTAAATATCAGCAGGTGTCTCTTGGCAGTAAGAGCTGCCTGACTGCGAACAGAGTTTCAACAGGGATGCTTGTTATCTGAGTCATTTCAAGGGCCGGAGGAGAAACTCTGGTGTGGTTTTCTACCTGTGGTTCACCTGGGGCTCTATGGATTGCTTCGATAGGAATGGAAGGCTTTTGCTAAGCTGAAATTTGCTGTACAAGGTCTACACCTCTTTAGAAGATCCCTGTATTGATCAAGTTTCATGCCCTGCTCTAGCAAACAGCACGCACAGAGTGTTTCAGGCCCACCCCACACATGCATCTTTCTCAACTTGAGTCTGCTTGGTCCTCTTCTCAGGCTTAATTTTCCGGCTTCGCTGCAGCAAGCATGGAGGGGATGTGCCCTGAGACTGTGTTGCCCGTCAGCCCTATTCCTCTGATTTTCCACTAGGGTGAACCAGGTTTTTATGCTCTTGTCATGCCTTTGGAATGACATCTGGAGAAGCCGGTCCTTAGCTTGTCTCTTGTCACACTGTTGTTCAGGTTAATGATATGTTGCAATATTTTGACATGTTCTATTTAGGGATCCAAGCTCAAAGGCTCGGCAGGCAGCAACATCTCTGAGTTACAGAAGGGACACTTCTGTTTAAAGAGAGGTGGAGTGCTTCTGCCTAAAAAGTTCCTTGGTAACAGCACTGGGAGTAAAATCCGTATCTTCTCACTTGTAGCCTCAAGCGCTAACTAATTGAGCATGTTACCTCCCACATAACTGTGTCAGAAGGAGAGATTTTGCTCTCCAATCTACCCGCTCTTTCCATCTGATTCACTCTGAGGGTAGAGACAGCACTTGGGACACCAGATCCAAAAGCTGTCTCTCGGGCAGAAGACTGCTGGATGCCACCGCAAGGACTGCGACACTTTAGATCCTGCCTTCCTCACTGCTTACTTGAAACAGAGGAGGTGGGGAATCCACACTTACGGTTCCTTTGTATTAACAAGCCATGCCTTTCAGCCCAAACATGGCGTGTGCAAACATAACTCTGCTCTTCCCACCTCCAGGGACTGCCTCATCTCCTGAACTGCACACGTCCTCCCACTTCAGCAGAGAACTGCTGCTCTCTGTGTCATCTCCTCTGTCCAGTGCATAAAGATGGCAGAGCTCACCCCCTTTGTCCTTGCTGTGTCACTTGGTGTTGCCAGGCTGAAGCAAGACAGGAGGTGATATTTGGCAGCCTTGGTATAACCTTGAGGGCCCCAAGGAAAGCTGGCACTTGGTGCTGTACCTGCTGCAGTCTGCTGTCCTTCAGCAATCTCACCTGACTTGCAGGCGTCGGAGGCGGAAGGTGCAGTCATGGTTTCCAGAACAGCATTACACCCTCGTATTGTCATCAAATTCCACTCTTCTAGGACGTCCTCTCTCTCTAAAATACTCTTTCAGCTTTTATTACGTCAGTCTACTGGACAGGATATTACTTCTCATCCGAAACTGCTTTGCTCTTCAGGTGCTGAGCAACTGCAGAGACAGATGTGCCTCTTTTGTTTCAGAGCTGCTCTACCAAGCTACTGATTTCTAGTATTAGGCATAAATTTGCACCTCCACCTGGGCTGCACTCCTGTGTCTCTGCCCTTCTCTTCAGAGGGAATTCAGTCCCCAGGACTCCTCCTGTGCTGTAAGCCACCAGTCTGCAAAATCCTAGTGGCGTGTTTTGATACAGTCAGGAGTTTGGTGCTCAGCTGCATTCACCCCAGCGAGCTGTCCGGGCCATGTCTGTATCTCAGCCCTCTCGCATGCCCCAGTGCATGGTCTCCAGCACAGCAGAAGGAGCCCCGTCCTATGCATGGCGGCCACCTGATTTGAGGGATGGTTTTAGCTGCCCAACCTCAGCTCTTCTCAAAGAGACTGAGCACCCCAGCTCAAGCACAGGATCACTTGTAGCAGGCACCCAAAGAGAGCAGTGAAAACATGGACATGGTCCATGGTCTTCTGGGAAGGACAGACAGAAAAGCTGTCCATCCGGCCGTCCGGTGCCTGGAGAGACAGTGGCACCCTGTGGTGAGACCCGTTCATCACAGCGTGTCACCTGGGCCTTGTCAGACAGCACCACCTTACGCAGGTCCTGGGCTGCCTGCCTTTAAGCCATGGTGGTCTCTAGTGGCCTACAGGTGGGGGCATTTCTGGGGGGTCCCTGTGTCTGTTTCACTCCGAGCACCAGCCAGCTCCCCGTCATGTGTCACAGAGACGAGGATGAGCCACTTCCCTATTTATATCGTGATGCTCCTGCTTTGCTATATTCGTACCAGGCTGAATCATCCAGCTGGACTCCTGGAAGAGGCATTTCAGGTCTATGATCGTCAGCTGCCTCTTCAGCCACTTTTGCTTCTGGTGTCTCCTGTTTCAGGGTTACTGTCCCACGTCTGACTGCAGCCAAGAGCAGAAATAGCCTGATACTAAATAGTGGTCAGAAACCCTTCAGAGAAGACAGATCTCCAAGGTCCAAGCTACCTACCATTATGAAAGAGCCTGTGGCCTGGAATGGAAGCGTTTCACCTCCTTGCCAAACATCAGCCCATTGCTGTGTTTTGTCTCTCTAAATTCCTCTTCCGGTTTGCTGCAGCAAGGAGGGGATGTACCCTGAGACTGTGTTGCCCGCCTCAGCCCTATTCCTCTGATTTTCCACTAGGGTGAACCAGGTTTTTATGCTGGTGTCATGCCTTTGGAATGACATCTGGAGAAGCCGGTCCTTAGCTTGTCTCTTGTCACACTGTTGTTCAGGTTAATTAAGCATGGAGGGGATGTACCCTGAGACTGTGTTGCCCGCCTCAGCCCTATTCCTCTGATTTTCCACTAGGGTGAACCAGGTTTTTATGCTGGTGTCATGCCTTTGGAATGACATCTGGAGAAGCCGGTCCTTAGCTTGTCTCTTGTCACACTGTTGTTCAGGTTAATGATATGTTGCAATATTTTGACATGTTCTATTTAGGGATCCAAGCTCAAAGGCTCGGCAGGCAGCAACATCTCTGAGTTACAGAAGGGACACTTCTGTTTAAAGAGAGGTGGAGTGCTTCTGCCTAAAAAGTTCCTTGGTAACAGCACTGGGAGTAAAATCCGTATCTTCTCACTTGTAGCCTCAAGCGCTAACTAATTGAGCATGTTACCTCCCACATAACTGTGTCAGAAGGAGAGATTTTGCTCTCCAATCTACCCGCTCTTTCCATCTGATTCACTCTGAGGGTAGAGACAGCACTTGGGACACCAGATCCAAAAGCTGTCTCTCGGGCAGAAGACTGCTGGATGCCACCGCAAGGACTGCGACACTTTAGATCCTGCCTTCCTCACTGCTTACTTGAAACAGAGGAGGTGGGGAATCCACACTTACGGTTCCTTTGTATTAACAAGCCATGCCTTTCAGCCCAAACATGGCGTGTGCAAACATAACTCTGCTCTTCCCACCTCCAGGGACTGCCTCATCTCCTGAACTGCACACGTCCTCCCGCTTCAGCAGAGAACTGCTGCTCTCTGTGTCATCTCCTCTGTCCAGTGCATAAAGATGGCAGAGCTCACCCCCTTTGTCCTTGCTGTGTCACTTGGTGTTGCCAGGCTGAAGCAAGACAGGAGGTGATATTTGGCAGCCTTGGTATAACCTTGAGGGCCCCAAGGAAAGCTGGCACTTGGTGCTGTACCTGCTGCAGTCTGCTGTCCTTCAGCAATCTCACCTGACTTGCAGGCGTCGGAGGCGGAAGGTGCAGTCATGGTTTCCAGAACAGCATTACACCCTCGTATTGTCATCAAATTCCACTCTTCTAGGACGTCCTCTCTCTCTAAAATACTCTTTCAGCTTTTATTACGTCAGTCTACTGGACAGGATATTACTTCTCATCCGAAACTGCTTTGCTCTTCAGGTGCTGAGCAACTGCAGAGACAGATGTGCCTCTTTTGTTTCAGAGCTGCTCTACCAAGCTACTGATTTCTAGTATTAGGCATAAATTTGCACCTCCACCTGGGCTGCACTCCTGTGTCTCTGCCCTTCTCTTCAGAGGGAATTCAGTCCCCAGGACTCCTCCTGTGCTGTAAGCCACCAGTCTGCAAAATCCTAGTGGCGTGTTTTGATACAGTCAGGAGTTTGGTGCTCAGCTGCATTCACCCCAGCGAGCTGTCCGGGCCGTGTCTGTATCTCAGCCCTCTCGCATGCCCCAGTGCATGGTCTCCAGCACAGCAGAAGGAGCCCCGTCCTATGCATGGCGGCCACCTGATTTGAGGGATGGTTTTAGCTGCCCAACCTCAGCTCTTCTCAAAGAGACTGAGCACCCCAGCTCAAGCACAGGATCACTTGTAGCAGGCACCCAAAGAGAGCAGTGAAAACATGGACATGGTCCATGGTCTTCTGGGAAGGACAGACAGAAAAGCTGTCCATCCGGCCGTCCGGTGCCTGGAGAGACAGTGGCACCCTGTGGTGAGACCCGTTCATCACAGCGTGTCACCTGGGCCTTGTCAGACAGCACCACCTTACGCAGGTCCTGGGCTGCCTGCCTTTAAGCCATGGTGGTCTCTAGTGGCCTACAGGTGGGGGCATTTCTGGGGGGTCCCTGTGTCTGTTTCACTCCGAGCACCAGCCAGCTCCCCGTCATGTGTCACAGAGACGAGGATGAGCCACTTCCCTATTTATATCGTGATGCTCCTGCTTTGCTATATTCGTACCAGGCTGAATCATCCAGCTGGACTCCTGGAAGAGGCATTTCAGGTCTATGATCGTCAGCTGCCTCTTCAGCCACTTTTGCTTCTGGTGTCTCCTGTTTCAGGGTTACTGTCCCACGTCTGACTGCAGCCAAGAGCAGAAATAGCCTGATACTAAATAGTGGTCAGAAACCCTTCAGAGAAGACAGATCTCCAAGGTCCAAGCTACCTACCATTATGAAAGAGCCTGTGGCCTGGAGTGGAAGCGTTTCACCTCCTTGCCAAACATCAGCCCATTGCTGTGTTTTGTCTCTCTAAATTCCTCTTCCGGTTTCTATGGGACAGGTGCTCTTCTTCATTTCCTCCCCGAAACAGCATCGCTCGCTGTGCCGAGCAACTGCAGAGGCAGATGTGTCTGTTCTTCAGAACTGCCCCGATTAGCTCCCCGTTACTGTTATTACATACAGACTCAGGCCAAAACCCTCCCAAACACCAGAACCCCGTTCCCACCTCTTGTAGTTTGAGTGTGAACCAGAACAAGGGCGATTCAAGCGGCCCTGCCGTGGGCCAGCGGCAAACCTGGTCAAGCCAGGCTTGATTTTAGCTGCAGAAGAGGCAGGCGTGAGAACATGGACACAGGAATTCGCAGCGGGATCTTCCCCGTGACTGGGGTTCCCGGCAGGAGGGGACCCCTCGAGCCCAGAGGGAGATGCCCAAATGTTTACCAAAATTTGCCAAAGTTTGCCACTGCTGCCCACCAGGCGCCCGAGCCCCCTCGCCCGGC
>NW_008795909.1:10872139-10896592 GCF_000699145.1 Aptenodytes forsteri
GGGGTGCGCTCGCCGGCGACACCCGAAATGCTGTGGGAAGTTTCCCATGTGCCCTGCACCGAAGAAGAGGGCCGGGGCGGGGATCGGAGCCCTTCCCCTCCGCTCCGGCTGCTCTGGGCTCGGAGGATGGATTTCGCCCCACTCTCCCATGCATTTCCGTTGTCATTTGCAAAGAGGGCTAATTATTTTAATCTTTCCCCCGTCCCCGGGAAAGAGGACTCGTCGCTGATCCATGATCCATGGCCCCCTTCTGACCGCCGCCCCCATTGCGGAGGCTCCTGGAAGCACCGATTCCCCTCCTCTCCCCACGGCCCGGTGTGGGGAGGAGGGTGCCCCGGACCCCCGCCCTCACCCTCTCCCTCCTGTCCTTGCAGGACTCCTCCGAGTCGCAGGCGGCGGCCACCAGCCCCCTGCGCACCTCACGCCGGGGCGATCCTCCGAGCCGGGCGGCGGCCCCCAGCCCCGTGCGCAGCTCACGTCGGGGCGATGCCTTCACGTCCAGCCCCGGCCGGGACCTGCCCCCCTTCGAGGATGAGTCCGAAGGGCTCCTGGGGACCCAGGGGCTCCCCGAAGAGGAGGAAGAAGGAGAAGAGCTCATCGGGGAAGGGATGGAAAGGTAAGGAAACCGGTGGGAGCTAGCTTCTGGGGAGTTGTGTTTGGGGATGGGGTTTTGCTAATGGGATGTCAGTGCAGCCAGCGACATGGGGGGGGGGGCTCTCAGCCATGGTGGGGTCCCTCTGCTGTGCTGGTAGCTGGGGTGAGGGGGCCGAAACGCTGTGGGACAGTGGAGAAGGGTCAGGGCATGGTGTCATTTGAGTCCTAGAAGAACTGAGCAAATTGCAAGCTGGAAGCAAAGTGCCATCATGATCCAGTGTGGGTAAACCAGGGTCTCCCTGGATGCATGATGTGCATCCAGCCCAGCTCCTTACTCCTGCAGGCATAAATTTTAACGTTTTTTTACTCAGCCAGGCCTGCCGGCAAGCTGTTGAACTTTACAATACAAAGGCTTGAATGCTGGCATTCATAATCATGGTGCTGGAGCCCTTTGTACTGCAGGGCATCTTCCATTGTGAAGTGCCTTCCTGCTCAACACATTCTGTCTTGCTGCAGAACGACTGTCGTGACACCTACCCAGCAGTAGCCGGAGGAAGGGCTGGAGAAACACTTTCTGGAGCCTAGCCTGATTCAATGCTCTGTGTGTGTGCTAGGGACTACCGCCCCATCCCCGAGCTGGATGTCTATGAAGCAGAGGGCCTGGCCTTGGACGATGAAGATGTGGAGGAGCTGACCGCCAGCCAGCGGGAAGCTGCAGAGCGAGTAATGAGGCAGCGAGACCGCGAGCTGGAGCAGGGCATGGGCCGCATGAGGAGGGGGCTGCTTTATGGTAGGTGCAGATGGGCTTTACCAAGTGGGCTACTGATCTCTCTGTGGTTGACTGTAAGCCGGCCCTTGTGGGGGAGCTGGACTCTCACCCTCAGAGTAGCAGGGAGGTCCCTGGAGCTCCAGTGTATTTGGGCTCTTAGTGAAATCCCTGGCTGTGGGCTTGGCTGGACTCCCCAGGGCATGATCCCTTTGATTTGGGCTTCCCAGGAGCTCATTTGGTCTGTTCTTCTGGTTACATGTTCGCTGCTGAAACAAAGTCAGGATCCTGGGCCTGTATCAAGGGTTTGGGATTCTACCGAGTGTAGAATCCCACTACACTGTGGAGTTTGTTGGCGTTGGTGTTCCTATAGAGACTTTTGTGGGCTGGATGGGAGGGCCTTTGATGCACTTGGAAGCCCATTCCTTGGCCTTCTTCCCTCAGTGCATTATTGGACATGACTGTGTGCTCTTGCATACAAATCTTCTTATTCACCCCCATAAGGTCTTTAGCTACATTGTGGAAGATGTAGGAGCCAGGCTAGAACTGGATTTAGGCTGGGCCTGGGATGGTTCTTGGTTTGTATCGCAGGCTCCGACCTCTTTGCTTCCACAGCCCGTGCAATCCAACCACGACTAATCCAAAGCGTGGGAATGGGAATCCCAACTCTTTAACAATTTTTCCTCCCAACCCTTAGATAGCGATGATGAAGATGAAGACCGTCCTTCACGGAAGAGGCGGCTGGCAGAACGGGCTGCCGACGGCATGGAAGAAGAAGATGAAGACATGATTGAGAGCATTGAGAATCTGGAAGACATGAAAGGGCATTCAGTGAGGGAGTGGGTTTCCATGGCAGCTCCCCGGCTTGAGATCTACCACCGCTTCAAGAACTTCTTGAAGACCCATGTGGATGACCATGGGCACAATGTCTTCAAGGAGAGGATCAGTGACATGTGCAAAGGTAGGGCTGGGTGATTAGAGGCGCTCTCCTCTTTATGTGGGTCACGGTACTTTGCAGTGATCCAGGCCATAGGTGGATTTTTTCTGCCTGCCCTGTTTGTCCCAGACATTGAGTTAGCACTTTGAGAAACTTGGATGCTGGTGGAGATAAATGAATAATGGAAACATGTCTACTATCTTCTTTGATTCTGGCTGACTAATTAGAAGGCCCCTAGCGTCTGCTACTCATTAATATTCATATCGTAGAAATGCTAGCAAAAGAATATGTGGGGCAGCAGACAGTGGTCTGCAAGCTTGCGATCTGAAAGAGACAACAATTGCTTGCTGTCTGTGCCAGTTACTTTCTCACACTGGAAACTGGATTATCCAGCAAGGGGACACAAATAGACCTTGTGACTTTGAAAACCATGTCAGTGTTGCAGCCTTGTATTCTGACTAGGCACTGCCAGAAGAAGCAATCATTAAGGCTGTCATTGATAAATTTTAAAAGCAGAAATTGTCACATCTAGGAACAGCTCATGTAACTGCAGTTGTTCGTATTCTTTATATTGAGGCAGAAGCTCCAGAAGCTTGACTAGTGGACCAGGGTCAGTGTTACACAGCTAGGAAATAAAAGGCATTTGTCTTGTCCCTTTCCAGGAACAAAAGACGCAGAAGGTTTTTGCCAGCCGTTCAGCATAGTTGTCTCTCCTATTAACTTCTGTTTCCTGGAGGTCTGTGGGAGAGTCCTGTGTTGGGCTGAGGCTTTTGAGTCTCGGGAACACTGAGCCTGGGAAGTACCTGTGCTGAACTGGAGAGGAACAATCACAAGTTTGGTACTGATAAAGAATTTGTCAGAGAAATAAATTAAAAAGAGTTTCCCACCCATTTTCAAACTGTTGACCTATAAACATTTTTCAGGGAAGGTGCAGACATCTGCAAACTGCAGCCTGCACGATACAGGCTTGTCTGTTCTGGCTATCTTTTGCAGACTCCTTGAGGAGTGAGCAGGTTGAAAATACAATTCACTCCATCTTTTTCTTAAGAGAACAGAGAGAGTCTGGTGGTGAACTACGAGGACCTGGCAGCCCAGGAACATGTCCTTGCCTACTTTCTGCCTGAGGCCCCAGCAGAAATGCTGAAGATCTTTGATGAAGCAGCCAAGGAAGTGGTGTTGGCCATGTACCCCAAATATGATCGTATCGCTCAGGAGATCCATGTCCGTATCTCCCACCTCCCTCTGGTGGAAGAGTTGCGGTCGCTCAGGTAAGCAGCTGGATTACCAGCAGTGGCTGTGGGGCCTGCAGCAGGCTTTGGGGAGCTCAGGAGGACTCATCTGCTAGCTAAACCTCTGGATAAGTCCAACAGAATGACTGAGCTTATGACAGGAAAAAAGTCATATTAAGGATGAACTTTCCGTGTCCCCAAGGTAAAATACAAACCTTGATAGAAAACTCCTACTGATAACTGTTTCTTACTAGGCCTTTGGGAGTTGTGCCTTGTAGCAAGAGTATTTCTGTAGGGTGTTATGCCTTCTGTGCCCTGCAGGCATCCAGCATCTCTCTGTCTTTCCTCAGGCAACTGCACTTGAATCAGTTGATCCGGACCAGCGGAGTGGTGACAAGTTGCACAGGGGTCCTGCCTCAGCTCAGCATGATCAAATACAACTGCAGCAAGTGCAGCTTCATCCTGGGACCCTTTTCCCAGTCCCAGAACCAGGAGGTGAAACCTGGTTCCTGTCCAGAGTGTCAGTCTCTTGGCCCCTTTGAAATCAACATGGAGGAGGTAAGAGATGTGCTTGCCTGGATGGGGCTGTCTGCTCGTCCTGCCCAGGCTGCTGCACTGCCTGTTCCTCCCAGCCCAGCCTTGGCTGCCACCCTTTGAACAGGCTCGGTGCTGGGAGAGGGGTCTACTGCTATATCCAGGGGTCTGTGAAGATAGATCTTGTCTGTTTGAGCTCTTGACCTGAATCTGCCCAATTTAGCAGCCAAAAGTCATTTACTGCCTCCTTGTAAGTGTTTGGGCTGAATCTTTTGCCACAATCATCTCTGTGGTACACAGTTACCTATCCATATTGTAGAAATGCAGACACAGACTGTCCAGCTCTCCTCCTTCCCAAGTTAGGTCAGTATTTCCTGATCTGCCAGCTAAGGAAACTAGAGGACGGTGGCAAAATCATTGATGTGGGGCTTCTGACTTTGATTCTTCGCTTTGATATCTTTAACCATCACAAGTAGAGCATCCTCCTCCCAGGAGCTGGTTCAGTATTTGGGTGGACAAACACTCTGGAGACTGAAACACAGTGGTGAGATGTGGCAAAGAGCTTTCCTGTCCCCTTTGTTGTCAGCTAAGGAAACTAGAGGACGGTAGCAAAATCATTGATGTGGGGCTTCTGACTTTGATTCTTCGCTTTGATATCTTTAACCATCACAAGTAGAGCATCCTCCTCCCAGGAGCTGGTTCAGTATTTGGGTGGACAAACACTCTGGAGACTGAAACACAGTGGTGAGATGTGGCAAAGAGCTTTCCTGTCCCCTTTGTTGTCTATCATGCCCTGGAATTGCTCCTCACAACCTCCATCCTCCCATGCCCCTAGTTTTCTAACCAAAGTATAGTAAATCTTTGAATGGACCCTCTCTGGTGAGGTGCCTTTGAAAAGCATCGGCCGTGCTGATGCCCACCAGACTTGCTGGGTAACTTTTATTTTGTTGCCGCAGACAGTCTATCAGAACTATCAGCGCATCAAAATCCAGGAGAGCCCTGGGAAGGTAGCTGCCGGCAGGCTGCCCCGCTCCAAGGATGCCATTCTCCTCGCCGATCTGGTTGACAGCTGCAAGCCAGGGGATGAGATTGTGAGTACATTGTTGAACTCAAGTATGGGGTGAGCACAGAGCAGTTGTAAACTCTGACAATGGCATCACGGGAATATCTGTGGCGATGTGGGGAGGGATTGTCCTCAGATGCATTTGGGCAGCTACTTTTGAGACTAGTATCTTAAAATGGAGAGGGGGCTGTTTTGTACTGTGCGGGCACTGACATACCGTCTCCTGGTTCCCAGGAGCTAACAGGGATCTACCACAACAATTATGATGGCTCCTTGAACACTGCCAATGGGTTCCCAGTGTTTGCGACTGTGATCCTGGCCAACCACATTGCCAAGAAGGACAACAAGCTGGCTATTGGAGAACTGACTGATGAAGATGTGAAAGTGATTGTGGGTCTGTCCAAGGATGAGCAAATTGGGGAGAAGGTGAGTCAGCCTCAGACATCCCTTCTTTTCCTGTTGATAGCTTGCCATCACCTGGCAGCTGGATCAGAAAGTGATGAAAGGTGTCAGCTGGCTAAACAGTGGTTAAAGAAACTTTTAGAAATCCCATTTCTCTCTGAATGGTCTTCTGGTCTTCTGTAACTCTCAGACAGCTGTTGATAAGAGCGAGTTATCGGAGGGAAATAAATAAGAAACTTTCCTTGTGCTTTTGGGGGTCAAATTTTCTGTTTCTCCCTTTCCTTCTGTGAGCCTTCCACATCACAACAGGGCTGGGAGACGGGTGAGAGACACTCAGACACTGCTTATATCTGATCATTGTTTTCTCTCCCCATATCTTGAAAGCAAAGTGGGGGAAGTGTTCTGAGGGGCCAATGCTTGCGTCTCCAATCCCCTTAAGAGGATGTTATTACTTAGCTTAAGCTGTGTTAGAGATCTTAGCTTTGCTTCTCTCTGCATGCTAAGACCTGAATCCAATACTTGAAAGAACAAAGCTCCTGGATTGGTGCATGTTCAACATCACTTGAGTCAGGTTGAAGCTCTGTAATAGGGGGACTTCACTCTGTTGCCTTGGTCATGGTGTTTTCATACTGACTGCTGTTCCCAGTGGGTGGAGCAGCTTCAATTGAGCCAGGACTGTTTTAACGTCAGTAGTCTCCGGCATCAGGCTATTAATCAGAATACCCTTGAGAAACTAAGCCAGTTGTTCATAATATTTGACCATGATGACAATTCATGTGCAGCATAACCCATTCAACTACTATCATGTGCAGTGCCTAAGTATCAAATCAAGGTCTCCAGCTTTGCAACAGCTGATAACAGCCACTGCGATGTGCTTTGTGTACAACCGGAGTGTGGAGGCAGTAGCAGCAGCTTCCAGCACCAGACTACACAATCTGCCATGCCCCAACAGCACCATTTTTGTGAAGCACCTTTAGGGGACTCCGGGTGGGTAGTTACCTTTGAAAAAGCCCCCTCACCTTGGATAATAAAAGACTCTTTGGAGACAGCAGGATTGTAGGGGTAACCGTAGATAGAGCACCTTGCTGATGTTCATGCCAAATTCTGTCCAGAATGGGAAATGGTATTCCCTGGACAACTCCTCTGGTTTTCCTTTCAGATTTTTGCCAGCATTGCCCCATCTATTTATGGGCATGAAGATATCAAGAGGGGCTTGGCTTTAGCGCTCTTCGGTGGAGAGCCCAAAAACCCAGGTGAGTGTCATTTGTGTCACTTGAGGCTGCTTCACTCAGCTGAAGGCAAATGGATCTGCATTTGTGCTGTTGCAGTGAGAGTGGTTAGAGTTGTCTGTGTGTCTTGGTGACAGACGGGGTAACAGACTGAGGGATATCTGTGATGGAAGTGGCTGCTTTTATCACACTGAAAACTCTGGTGTGACGGTAGAAACGCTAAGACTGAAAACAGCTCATACTGCAAACCTGGGCGAGTTTTTATCCCTCCTCCTCTAGGAGGTCGTGTTTGATGCCCCTTCAGAGGTTTGACCTTTTGGCATCCTGATTTGTTATCATCTCCTTAGAAGGATGTGTTCAGCAAGGTTAGAAATGCTGTTTTGCACATGCAGCCGCCTCCAAAGCTGAATTTCTTTTTCCCTCAACTTCCCTGTAAAGTGGTTTCCCTGCCTACTGTTTGCTTTCCCTTCAGCTTTGTGGTGTTCAGGGCAGGGTTGCTATCAAGCCATGCACTCAGCTGCCAATGTGTCTCTCCCGTTACTGTTGTAGGCGGCAAACACAAAGTCCGTGGTGATATCAACGTGCTTCTGTGTGGAGACCCCGGTACTGCGAAATCACAGTTTCTTAAATACATAGAGAAGGCGTCTAGCAGAGCGATCTTCACCACTGGCCAGGGTGCTTCTGCTGTGGGCCTCACAGCCTATGTCCAGAGGCACCCGGTCAGCAAGGAGTGGACTTTGGAGGCAGGAGCCCTTGTGCTGGCTGACAGAGGTGTCTGCCTGATCGATGAATTCGACAAGGTGAGGCCCAGCTTCATCTCTGTGGGAAGGATTAGCTGTGGAGGGACCGGCTGCAACCTCTGCTATGAGGAGACACTATAACACATGGTGCCATCTCCCAGCTGACCAAGGTTCCTGCAGTTTGTTTAGGCCCTTGCCGGTCCATAGCGCAGTTTGCTACCTTTTCAGAGCATCAGGAGCTGATTCCCCTTGGTGTGTTGGGCAATGGGTATAGACATAGATTCAGTTTAAGTCATTCTTGCTTTCTTATAGATGAATGATCAGGATAGGACCAGCATCCACGAAGCCATGGAACAGCAAAGCATTTCCATCTCCAAAGCAGGCATTGTCACGTCCTTGCAAGCCCGCTGCACCGTTATTGCTGCTGCCAATCCCATAGGTCAGTGCTGAGAGACCACAGGACCATCTCAGGCTTCCAGCATCAGTCCACGGTCATGAGAACTGCGGCACAGCTTCCCCTCCCTCTGCCTCATTCCTCCAGTCTGGAGCAGAGATCAAGCGAGCAGTAAAGTCTCCAGTAAAGTGCTGGAGGTCTATGCTTGCTTCAAAGCTTCAGCCTTGGAGCCTGTGTTTGACTTCGGTGTTTGTCTCTGTGATCCAGGTGGGCGATATGACCCATCGCTGACTTTCTCGGAGAATGTAGACCTGACAGAGCCTATCATCTCTCGATTTGATATCCTGTGTGTGGTGAGAGACACAGTGGACCCAGTGCAGGTACAAGCTGTGCTACGAATCTGAGCTTGTGCTGGGCTTGTGATGCTGCTGTTGGGATGCTCAGCTGCAGTTGCCTGCTGAGTTTTGCTATCCAGTGAGTGTCTTCAGTGTCTGTTATTCCACTGCTCTCTTGTAGGATGAAATGCTTGCCCGGTTCGTTGTTGGCAGCCATGTCAAGCACCACCCAGGTAGCAAAGAGGCAGTGAATGGGGATGCTGATGAGGTCATTCTTCCCAACACATATGGAGTTGAACCCATTCCCCAGGAGATCCTGAGGAAATACATCATCTATGCCAAAGAGAAGGTCCACCCCAAACTCAACCAGATGGACCAGGACAAGGTGGCCCGGATGTACAGTGACCTCAGGAAAGAGTCTATGGTGAGAATACTGAGGAAAGGTGGGAAGAAGTATGTATCTAGACTGCAAATCAGCCTGAGACTGCTCCAGCATATGTTGACACATTCTTGCCATTTCCATCACAAAAGTCTGTGCCACTGTTTTGTGAGAGACAGGCAGATCTTGCCGTATCTGCTGAACAGATGATTCCTCATCTAAATGCAGAGTCTTGCCTGTTGGTGATCTGTGGACTGATGGACTGGACACATGTACTAGTGCCTGCCATGGCAAAGTCCTCTTATTGTCACCCAGTCTGGCAAGCCCACGGGAGATGTTTGCATTCACTCAGACCCATATGCTCCTGGTACATTACAGGGAGCCGTTCTGTGTAGAAATGCCCTTCTCTTTTGTCCATGGGGTCTCTCAGGCTCGTTCTATCCTCTCCAAGTGGAAGGTGAATTTGCTGAGGTCAGAGGGAGATTTTTGGAGCTTGGGAAAACTATATCTTTTTTAATTGGCTTTTTGCTTCTTTAACTCCTCCTAAAAGTTGCTGGAGGAAATGGGATTGCTGTTCCTGGAAAGGCGTTAAACAATGGCAAAGAGGGACCCCACGTAGCATCTCCTCGCACTCTGCTGAATTAAAATGTTGAACAGGGGAGCCTGTACCACTGTGCAGAATGTGCCAGCAGGTGGCAGAGCCTCCCTAGCCTGAGAGTCCTCAAAGGTCCAGGAGCAGCTCCCTACAGTGCGAAGTAGGTCCTGGGCCAGCAGCTGCCTGTCTTGCCCCATGTCTTTTATTCTTCAGTAAGGAATTGCCTCCTCCTCTCCCCCCTTAGGCAACCGGCAGCATCCCCATCACAGTGCGTCACATTGAGTCCATGATCCGGATGGCCGAGGCTCACGCCCGCATGCACCTACGGGACTATGTGGTGGAAGATGATGTCAACATGGCCATCCGGGTGATGCTGGAGAGCTTCATCGACACGCAGAAGTTCAGCGTCATGCGGAGCATGCGCAAGGTGGGCACTGGCTGAGCCGAGGGCTGTAGCTGCGCCCCAGACCCTGTGGGTTCGACTGCAGGCTCCTTGCACTGCCCTGGCTGCAGGAAGAGACTCTTCCAGGCTCCACAGGGGTCTGTCCTGCAGAGTTAGGCGCTGAGCCCATGTAAATGGAGTACTGTGAGTCTGAAGGCACTGCTACGTGACTGCCCTTCATTAGTCTGTGATGGGGCAATGTTTTTGTTGGGGCTGAGAAGGAAGTGTGCCCCGAGCCCCTGTATCGAAAGCACTGCCGCGTCTCTCTTCTTTTTTTGACTCCTTCCCCGCTATTTTGGCACAGGACTCCCACTGCTGCTGCTGCCAGGTGATCGAGCCCGAGCAGGCAGTTAGTTTCTTCACGTTTTTTCTAGGGCTCCTCAGGGGACAGTTAACCACAGGGCAGCACTCACTGTGGTTTAGTGCACAGTCTGCCCTTTTCTCTGAGTGGCAGGGGCTGGCTCCGAACAGTTCTTGGCTGGCTGCAGCCTGGCATTTATCCGCTCCGAGTGTCTGCTCTCAGTCTGGATGACTCGTGGCCTCTCTCTTTGGCTGCAAACAGCCAGCCAAGTGTGAGCGTCTGCTGGGGAGGCACAGGGCAGCCTGGGTTAAGGGAAGCAGCTCTACAGCTTCCCCAGGGCCAGCCCTTCCACGGCTGCTTCCCCCGCGTGCAGCACACCTCCACAGCAGTGCACTGCCAGCCCCCGAGAGGCTCCAGGGCCCCTCCAGAGATTTTTAATGGGTGTAAGAGCCACTGGCAGAGGAGTGTCGTGGCTGTCACAGGGCTGCGTTTTAACTGCATGTGCAGGTGGCAGCTTGGCAAGGCCAGAGTCCCTTAAGAGACGCCAAGAGCGCAGGTGACAGCGGTGTCATTTGGTTCTCCTTGTGCTCTGTGGGAGGAGGGGGTTGGTCGGTGTTGAGCAGTGCATCACTCAGTTCCTGACCCTCTTGGCTCATCTCATCCTCCCTCCCAGACGTTCTCCCGCTACCTTTCATTCAAGCGAGACAACAACGAGCTGCTGCTGTTTATCCTGAAGCAGCTGGTTGCAGAGCAGGTGATGTACCAGAGAAACCGCTATGGGGCCCAGCAAGACACTATAGAAGTCCCAGAGAAGGACCTGGTGGATAAGGTATGGACTTATCGTAACAAGCCTTTTCTGGGGTTGGTTCCTGCTCTCTCTCTGCAGCCTCGGAACCAGAGGTGTTCTCAGACTTGTAACTTCCCTTCCTGAGTTACGGTACCAGAAAAAAACTGGTGTTAATTTAACCCAGAATCAGGGCTGTCTCATCTGTCTCTGCTCCTCTCTTCTCTGGGAGTGTCAAATTCGTCCCCCTCAGTTCTCATGCACCCCCATAAAGCTTTCAGGTTGGAGTGGTAAATCCTGCAGTACAGCTGGTGCTTTGCAGGTGAATGAGAACACGAGTTCCCTGACATCTGCGTTTGAAGAAGCAATGAGCAGAAAAATCTCTGTATGAACTTTCCCAATCCCTCCTGAGGCTCACCCTCCTCCTCCTTAATGCGTCCTCATCTTGGTCCAGGAGCTGTGCTCCTGACTCTGCCTTTCTGTGCAAAGTATTGACCTTGCTTGGCACTAAAGCAGTATTTGATTCCTGGGTTGCTGCTTTTCTGCTCCTTGCATCAAATGTGCAGAGTAACTACTTCCAGAGACATGGCTTGGTGCTGCCGGTGTGACCACCCCAAGTCAGAGGTCTCCTGCAAAACTGTGTCCCACTGGGTGAGGTATTGGGGGCTTTTGGATAGTAGTTATGTTCTAGCTCTAGTGCTAAAAGGACAAGCCGAGAGCAGGCAGATGCTGAGACAGCATCCTCTCTTTGCTCAGCTCAGCTCTGCCAATGCTCCTTCCTCCTGACCTGCAGTCTCCCCTGCTACTGCAGTTCTGGTTCCTGCTGAGCAGAGCAGAGATTGCTGACTGTCAAATTTTATCCGTCCTCTGCTATGGAAAACCACATGGTTCTTATTTTTTTTTTAAATAAACATTTACCTCTCCCCTCCCTCCTTCTCCTCCCAGGCTCGGCAGATCAACATCCACAACCTCTCTGCCTTCTACGACAGTGAAGTGTTCAAGATGAACAGGTTCAGCCGGGATGTGAAGCGGAAGCTGATTGTCCAGCAGTTCTGAGGCTGGCAGCAGAGTTCGCCACGTGCTCCTGTGAGATGAGACCTCCGTCTTGCAGACCTCCCAGGAATGCTACAGAGATCATGATCCAGAGGGACTAAGCTGCACGTTCTCTTGCTTGCTTTGTGCCTTATGGATTAAGGGAGTGCTGAGCTGCTGAGGACCTTGTAAATACAACAGAATTAAGTAGTTAAATGCCCAGCCAAGTCTGTTTAGCAACTTCGTTCACTGTTTTGCCTTGTAGCTAGGCACAACAGGGAGAGAATTGCTGGCCACATAGATGGCATGTTTGCTGTTTGTTTGTTGCTAGTTGTTACGGGCTCATCTGCAGGAGAGACCGAGTGGGAGCATTCAAAAAGCATTTGTCTGCCTTACCCACGCCCCTTGGATTGCAATCACCCTCAGGGATTCTCTTTTCCCATCTCTGGCGACTGTGTGGCCTGCTGGGTGATAATTGAGACTGCTTTCAACTCTCCATGAACCATGAACCAGCCAGCCTCTCAGCTCCAGGCCTTTGTGCCTGACACTTGACATTTCCCCAGGTGCCCACATGGGTTGACCTTGTGCTTGGTTTCTGCAAGGGAGGGGGGGGGCAGAGGAAGACAACTGAAATAAAACATAACTATTTCTGATATTAGTGGTGATCTGTATGGGCAGTGAAAGCTCCTTCAGTACATGCTGGGGCAGTGTCCAGAAGCCTTAGGGAAGGGGCTTCCCCTGCCTTAGTGGGTGTTATCTCTGTGCAGCTGGCAGCAGATGTGAATTTATGGCTGGATCGAAGTGCTGGCACCTAAACTAAACACCATCTCTCACAGCCGTTTGTTGAGGGTGAAGTACCCGTGGTGCTGGCTTTGGGAGTAGCAGTGGAGGAGGATCCCTGAGCTGGAGGTGTTCAAGGAGGACTGGATGGGCTCAGTGTTCACATGCAATTTTCTTACTGTGTGCGTTTTGAATACATTTGTTTTTCAATACTTTTGTGTTTCCTCTTCTTTTGGGAACTCCTGTAGCCACGGGGGGAAGGAAGAGCATAAGTGAGCAACCTGGATGCTGGACCAGCTGCTCAGCAGTCTGTGGGGTTGGGTTTGGGTACAAACACATCCCATGTTTGGTCTTCAAGTTAGTGGGATCTGCTAGTGCTGGTCCCTCGGCTATTGCACATCCTCACTGTGGATAGATACCAGGAGATGGCTGTCCATGGGTCAGTGTCATGAACACTGCAGTTCCCACCCAGGGCCCGCCTGCAGTGGCTCCTTCCCTGTCTCGCCTGCTTATTGGAGCACTGATCCCTCTGTGGGACTCTCTCCTGTAAATGTTAGTATCACCTTGAGACTGTCTTGTCACCGTATGTATTTCCCACCTCCCTTCCTTTCCCACTCTTGGGTTAGACAGCCTTGATCTCATGTCTTGGCTGCCACTTGGATTCCAGTCTGGGAGAATCAGTAAACCCTCTCCAAGATGCAGCTGAAGTCTGGTGAATGTGATTTGCCTGGCTAGACTACAGGACCGTAAGGCATCTCCTGCCTCCTACTGCCTATGCTCGAGAGAATTTGTGAGCTGGCTGCTGCAATTCTGTGCTGGCCAAGCAGACATGTCCCTGGCTGTCGACACTGTGAGGTTTGTCATGGTGATGTGCGTGCGTGTGTGTCCTCTCAGCCTGGTTGTTACTCGGGAGCTAGCAGTGCTTGAACCCTGCTGGGGGCTTAACACATGACTCTCAGCCTGAAACTGTCTCCGTGTGTTGCCCTTTCTGTCTGCCAGCTCCCTCCTGTGTATTTGTTTAACTGTTTTGGCTGTCTTTTTCCCTTCCCGCTGGGTTTCTTGTCTACCAGGGCTTTCTGCAGGCAGCCCACAGAGGCACTTTCCTGGCATGCCTTCCCTGCCTAGGCTAGCCCTTTGCGCTCTGAATGTGTGCCTGGGTCAGGTGTGGGCTGGGGATGGCAGAGCTGCCGTGTGCCTGGAACCACCACCTGGTGAGGCCCAGTGTGGTTCCTCTGGCCTGGGCACAGAGCTGTTGGCACTTCACCTCCTAATGCCAGAGGCCACGGGCAGAGGCCATCCCTGGGGAGAGCAACTGGCAGCACTTGCAAGCCGTGCCCAGCTCTGCAGGAACCCACATACCTTGCTGGGGAAGGTGCTGGCCCTGAGACAGCAAAACCAGCAGTAACGAGGGATGCAACAAGCTTGTCAAGCAAACTGAACTTGTGTGTCATGGGGATGAATGTTGGGTGTGGGAGGAGAAAGAGGCTTTGTGTCGCACTGGAGAAATACAAAATAATTCCTAACCACTTCCAACCTTGTGAAGCCTCTGCTATGCCTGTAGTGACCCGCACAGAGTTAAATACATGGCCAAGCATTTCACCACAAACCATGAGAGAATACACAGGAATGGAGTGGGACTCCTGATTTTCCCAGCTCCTTGCCTTGCTGCTGGACGGGGCTGTTGACAGTCACCTTTCAGTTTTGTCGTACAACTTAACTCCTGCTTCCTGTGCTCTGGTCCCACCTCACTTGGCACACGGTGTGAGCAGTGGCGACAGAGAGATACCATTGTTGGAGTCACTTGTTTGTCACTTTGCTCACTCTGCCTCCTCCTGAATCCTCACTACAGAGGCATTTATGCCCTCCCACCTTGCCGTGTTGCCAGCACCCAGCAGAGCAATGAATTCTTGCAGCTGCGCCCTTGCTAATGTTGGCATCAGCCACTCAGTGGAGCGTTAATGCCAGTCTGAAGGCATGTTCCTCCTCTCACGGCCACTGAGTTTTTCAGGTTCCCTGGAGCAAGCTTTGGCTGTTGACAGCATCAGGTGTCTGGTCTGGACAGGGGTGCAGACAGGGGTGAAAACAGATGCTGCTTTGAACAGGGACTGCCTAGCCAGGGGGCATGTTCCAGCTGAACATAGTAAGGATTTTACTGCAGGGCTCTGGAGATTGGCAAGCCAAGCTGCGCTCTCATGAAACGAGGAGTTGCTCCCCTGACGACCTTGAGTTTAGCCAAGCTTGAGCACTTGGCTTCTCGCTGCTGTGATTCAAACACTGCACGGCGCCTCTGACAACCTGGGGCAAAAGCAAGAGTCTTGGGGAGGTGAGGTTTGTCCACAACGGGCTGTGCCTGGGCTCAGACGGAAGATCATGGGGGTGCTCCTTGCAAGGCAGACAGGGCTTTGTGAAGCCAGGCAGTGTCCCTCCTGGTGGTCATGCCCCCCTTGGGATTGTGGTTGTTGGCAAATGCTGGGTGAGACTGGCTTGGAAGAGCATCTTCATTTGAAAAGGGCATGATGGGCCAGATCCTGATCCAGTTTAATTTGAACATGCTGTGTGCACACCCCTGAGAGAAAAGCATGGCTCTCTGCATCTCATAAAAAGCTGTTTGAACTTATCCCAGCATGGAGCACACATACACGCATAAATACAATGCATACATGCCTGCTTGGGGTACATGAGCAGGTGCCTGCAGATAACCAGCTAACACATGATGGTATGTGATCTGGAAAAAAGGGGGAGACGAGCCCCCTCCCCATCCTGCAAGCTCTTTCCTGCCTACTTACAGGGTTTAGAGTCTTGACAGCTTCTGCCTTTATCGTGATCGTAAACCCAACACGCTACATCTGCAAGTCCCGGTTTGTATCCAGTGTGCCAGCGGCTGTTTCTGAGTCTGCTTGTCAAATGGCAGATGCCCCTTGAGTAGGGGAAATTCTGCCTCCAGTAATACATTTTTTTTTCCTCAAATTAATACCAAAACCACTTGGAAAAATTAGCATATGCAGCATTTCTGGACCAGCAGTGTTTCGCTTTCTCCCACGCCAGACCTTGGCTGGAACTCACTCTGTCCATCTCCTGTGTGTTTACTAAAGAGCTGTCTGGAAACTGGTTGACAGTTTCCCAGTGTAACTGTGCTCAAGATGCAGCAGTTGTGTTGGATAGTGTCATCTTCCTGTTCTAGAGGAGGCCAACCAGCTGCAGTTCAACCAGGAGTGCCATTTCAGGTGCTTATGGCTCTGTCCTTGTTGACCTCAACTAACCTGAATACTAGCATGTGATCTCTGAGCTGTGAAGGCAATACTGGAATATGTTTACAGAGCATGTGTATCTACAGATACAGGCGAGTCACTGCAGACAGCTACCCCTCATGCCATGCTGCAGGGAGGGTGCACTCTGAACTTCCTAGTATTTTTCCATCTCCTAAAATACTTTTCCAGTTAACAAGGCAGAGCCAAAATTGGATCAGGCTTCTGCCGTATTTTGCATCTATTGTGCAGTTCTTGCTGCCATGACTGATTTAATGTCTCCATTATCATGAAGCACTGGTCTGCCAACAACTCCAGCCATCCAGCATGCTCCTCAGCCACAACTAAATGTCTGTGAGGAGTCTCAAGGGGCTGCTGAGCTCTGCATCTTTAGAGCAAAAGCTCCTTGGAAGGGGGTTGTGCTCCTTTCTGCTTATCTTGCAAGTCTCATCCCTCTAAAGGTGAGGTGAAGCTGTGGGGGGAACCCAGGGGAGGTGCCAAGTTTCTTCTCTGGGTTATCTAGTGCTCAGGAAGATGTGAAAGTAACTGTCCTGTGTAAAAGATGCTGAGGATCTTCAGTCCCATCAAACCACATGGAACCACATATGTATGAGTGCCAGTAGTCCCCACAAGTCAGTGCACGGCTCTGGAGGCTCAGGAGAGACCTTATTGCGCTCTACAACTACCTGAAAGGAGGTTGTAGTGAGGTGGGTGTTGGTCTCTTTTCCCAAGTAACTAGTGATAGGACAAGAGGAAACAGCCTCAAGTTGTGCCAGGGGAGGTTTAGATTGGACATGAGGAAAAATTTCTTTACTGAAAGAGTGGTTAAACATTGGCACAGGCTGCCCAGGGAAGTGGTTGAGTCACCATCCCTGGAAGTATTTAAAAGACGTGTAGATGAGGTGCTTAGGGACATGGTTTAGTGGGCATGGTGGTGTTGGGTTGATGGTTGGACTCGATGATCTTAGAGGTCTTTTCCAACCTTAATGATTCTATGATTCTCCTTAGAGTCAACAGACACCAGCCCTCTTCAGATACAGGCTGCTCCCTCTGCTCTTGAGACACCCACATCCCAGCTTAGCCAGCTGTTAAGAAACCAGGAGGTTCTCTGAAGATATCATTGGGCTTTTCAGTTTAGCAAGGAAAAGTGTAACCCATAAATCACCTCTGGGTTCTTCTCAGTGAAGATACTTGTTCAGTGTTAGGTAGAAACCCCACTCTGGACAGTTTCTCAAGTCACTGCAAGGAGGGAGACTTATGTTGTCAGGGCCCTGAGGGTACTAACAGGCCTTAACTGCCCTAACCAGGCTCACCTGGGGCATCTACCCACACCCATGGCCCAGGTGCTCTATTTAAGCTCAGCCAGGGGCCCTCAGTGCCTGCCTAAGCTATGAGATGGGGGTACTGGTTCCTGGCTCATTGTGCCTGGTTACAGTCCCTATTGCTTTGGGCTGTGACCTATAGACTGCTGGCCTGATCTGACCCTGGTCCTTTTCTACTGTTATGGAGGTGCCAGGTAATCACTGGATGGCATGTGATGATGGTTGCTATCAGCAGACCTTGACTCTGACCTAAAGACTGACTTCCTGTGTTGATGTTGGACTGGCTTCATCACCATGAGCTTCTCTGAGGATTTGGACTTCTGGCTCAATCTGGCTGCCATCCCTGAGCTGCTCTGCTCATCTGCCTTGGGTACTGGGGGGCCCCTGTCCCGCTGGCTGTTATTGTGCTCAGCTCCCTGATGTGCACTCCTCAAACCCTGCATAGCAAGGGCTTGGCAGTCACTTATTTTGGCTCAGGTCATACCTCTAAAACAGGCAGAGTGGAGACCAAACCTCCTGGCTCTACTAGGCTTTAGCCTGCTTATCCTTCTGCCCCAGTAAACAGCTTCAGAAGGTCTGAGGTTTGCCTGCCCTCATGACATCTACTTTTCTGTATTTCTGCAGATTTTCCATCCCATCCAAGCGCATTTGGTCTCTGCTTAGGATCTGAGTTGATGAGCTCAACACAGAGATAAGGGGGTTCTCCAAGCTGTGCTGTACAGAAGCCCAGTTTAAATTATGTGAATAATCCCTGAGATATGTAGTCCTTTCTCCTTCCTTGCTGGGAGCTCAGTAGTCACCCCTTGCGCAAGTGGAAGGCTGTGACCATCTCTCTGCATGCTAGCTCTAACAGAGCAATGTGACTGGGTTGCTATTCCTCTCGAGTGAGGAGCCCTGTCCCCTGGGCTATGAGGAAACCTGCTTGGGCTTTCAACTGGAGAGCTGTCTGCTTCCTTGCCCCAGGTGGCTCTGTTAAAGGTTATTCTGGCCCCTTAATCAAATTCAATATAGCTTTGTTTTCCTCTGCCCTCGAGGAGTCTGCTGAGGTTTGCTGTCAGAGCCTCCTGCAGGAGAATGGCATGGCTATTAATGCAGCAATCAACCCTGCTTTAGTGAGGAGAGAAATGTAAAGCTTCAGGGATGGGAGGCAGCAGGGGCACATGAAAACTGGAAGAGTAAAGCACAACTTGTGCTTGCTCTTCCACTGCACCTTACAGCAGGGGATGGGAAACAAGCAGGGCTGGTAACTGCACTGTGTCCCAGGTGGGCAGCGTGCCCTCCCCTAAGGGGAGCAAGCTGATGCACGGAGGTGAAGAAAGGCTCAAAGTGATATGGAAAATCTTGCTCCTGCTCCTGGGCTCTAAATACAGCAGATTCTGTTCCCTTCTAATTACAGCATATCCTGGAAGGCATTAATTGCTCCAGGTCACTCCTCTTGAAGTGTTCATTATACGTCTTCCCCAGCAGGATTTTGGATGAGAGCAGAAGCTGTGCATTTTGCCCAGAGAATGGCTGCGTGCCTGGGCTACACAAGAATAGAGTGCGTACCTGCCCCTGCTTGGTACAGTCAAAACGTTTCACAGTGTCCCAGCATTAAAAAGGCAAAGTCAGCAAATAAGCTTATATAAAGCTTGTCAGAGGCTCTGAAGTAAATTCACATACGCTGGAACAAGGGAGAGGTTAAATCTTTCCTTGTGCCTAAGGAAGGAGGGGCTAGGCAGGGGAATTCTCAAGCTTTCCTCTTACAGGGGGATGAGATGCCAAAAGGCTGCACAGCTTCATAGAAGACGGGGTGAAATTGCTCGGTGTGCTACAAGCCTGCTGTGTCATCCAGTCTCTGTCCCAGAGAGCCAGCAGTAACGGGACAGAGTCTGAGAGTAGGTTTTTTCCTTCTGATCTGAGAATGGGCACAGATCACCTGTTGTCCAGACAATTGTCAGTGTGCAAAGAAAGAAGGGCTAAACCCTTTTCCTGGTACTAGTGACATCTTGCATTTTCTAACACTGCGAGAACTTAAACATCTGACTGCTTATTTGTTTTGCTTATTGTTTACTTTACTGCTCTGCTGAGCAAGGGCAATAGATCACTTTCACCTTTGTAGGTGGATTCAGTTCTGCTGTATTTAGGAGAATAAAACCTCTCACCAGCATATTTCAAGTTAATGTGTTGCTTTATGTTTTTTAACTGGAGTTTCAAAATAAGTTATATTTCCGTTGAGATTAGACTTTGTGGTTAATTTCTTTTTAATTAACAAGTCCTAGGCACCAAATTCTTTCCCTTAGCTATCACCTCATTCCTCTACCTCAGTAGTATTTGTTTGCAAGTATCTTGGAACAAAATGTGACCCTTAAATTGAAATCGGAAAGCTGGCTGAATTTCCTGAAGGCAAAAGCTGTTACAGTAACTTACAGGGGGAGATGGCAGAAGGATTTTCAGTTTTGCCAGCCTAAAATACACGCTTGCTTTCTGATTCTGCCTAACAGACCTAACTGTGAAATTGAACAATTTTGGGGAAGAACAGAAAAGCACAGTTAATGGTAATACCAAGAAAAAATTCTGAACAGCTTTGAAGCAGCTATAAAAAAGTGTTTAGTGCAATTGTGAAGTGCCTTTTACCAGTGCTCTGAACATCGTTGGAGAACATAGACCAGGTAGGGAGGCTGGAGGAGATCAAATGAGAAATGACAAGCCTTTGCCTATAAAGCTGTCAATACCTCAGAAGAGAGCTGAGCCAGCTGTACCTATTCCAGAGAGTGTAAAATGAAGACACAAAGGCTGTGCTGGTTTTAAGTTCATGCTGTTTTTAAAGAGAACTGGTGTTGCCCATCTCTGCTGGCTGTTTTCTGCTCCGCTGGCAGCACTGACCTGGCTGATTGATGTTGCCACTAATTTTATTTAATTTTCTTGCCAAAGATGTATCTTCTTCCTTCATACTCCCCCTTTGTTGCTCAGTCTGAGATTGATGTATAACATCAAAATAAATCCAGGGAACACCATGAGCCTCATAAAAAGTGTGCACACTTCTATGCCCGTGTGGTTTCCTTCCCTCTGATTCAAGGCCGTGTAATACGTGAGGGTGTTTTTGCGCTTTCTTTGATGTGATTAGGCTGCTTCAGACACTGGATTCAGTTTCTAAGATTTGGGAGCTGGATGTGGCAGGGTCAGGAGACCTGAAAGGCTTTTAGTTACCCGCTTGTAGTAAGCCACCTGCATGCTAAGACAGCCAAATTACCAGCAGCAAAGTGAAAAATGACAAGAGCATTCATTAAATGCCATGCCTGGACTGGAATCTGAGTGCACCGAGGTGTTTTTATCTCATCTAATGGGTAAGCGACAGCTCGGTAGTTCCTGCTGCATTTCCTGCTTGGCGGGGGCTGGGGGCTGCATTGATTCTGGGATAAAAAGGACTTTCAGAGCACTGGAAGGACGTGGTCCAAAAGAAGCCAAAGACGAGTACTTCGGCTCCAGCCTGTCGGCTTTGCCTTGCTGCGTTGGGTAACGGGTACAGCCAGTCTGTTACCTGCCCTTGTCATGCTCAGGGTGGCTGCTGCATGGGAGCAGATGATGGAAGGAAAGAGCTGGCAAAAAGAGGCAGGCAACTGCACAAAAGGGTGACGTGTGCCAGAGTTGGTCTGGTAGGAGCTGCAAAGGTCAGTATCGATAATACCAAGTACCCTTGGTTGGCTGTTTGATTCACTAGAGGGTTCAGCGGTCTTTGGCACATGACGCCTTTCTTTAGTTGTTGAAAACCAGCAAGTTCATGCCAGAAAAAAATACCATCGTTATTTTTTTCAGGAGATTCACTCTTCAACTATAAAAAGGTTCAATTCTTACAGGGAAAAAAAGCTCAAGAATATTTTTAATGAACACTTATTCGGGGGATAAGAACATTTGAATTTAAAATCCTGATCACCTTCAGACCTACATCCTGTTGTCTCAGTGACATGCCATGTGGGAGACGTAGAGCACTGGCCACCCGGTGCAAATATTGCAAGCCCAAAGACACTTAGTGAGGCCATGACGGTGTGGCTGTCTCCTCGCTCAGAGCTTGCAATGTTGGATTTTAGCATCTCCTGCCCCCCTGGAGAAAATTGTTTTGAAACCAAAGAAAAAGGCTTCTAGCCGCTGCTGTTGAGGAAAGCTTGAAAACATGAGCTGGATGCCTAATGGAAAGGGACTGATACGTTTTTGGGTCCTCCAGCTTGGAGTCATACCATGTTTGCAGCCTTGTGATGCTCAGGGCTTGACCAGGTCTCTCAAATGCTTGGCTGGGGCTGGACCTGGAGCCCCATGGCTCCTCTGAGGTGGCGGCTGCGGGTGGGAAGCAGGAGGGCTGTGGCTCATTGGGCTGGCGAGAGGGGCTGAAGCACAGGGAGCCGGTGGGTGTTCCCTCTCAACTTCTGTGGTATTACAGGACCTGTTGAGCCTCACTTCTTGGATACCTGTCTGACAAAGACCTTGCTTGTGTCATTTACTGTCATGTCGTGCCCTGAGGCCACTAAAGATGTGTTTAATTTGAAGTTGAATGTAACTGGAGCAGTTGGACTTCTTGTTGCTGTAATAATGATTTTCGGCATGATATTCAGCATGTTTCTTTGCTGTGCTATCCGCCAAAACAGAGAACTGCTCTAAGAGCTACAAATCCAAGAACTGCTGCACTATAAAATTTTTCTTTTTTTACAGATGCAGCAGTTTGCACAGCAGTTTGCGCAGAAGGGCACGAAGAAGGGGGCGTCAGTTGAATTAGTATTGCTGTGACAGTCTCAGATAGGGTGATGACACACCACAGAATGGTTTCCCCAGCGGGTGTTGGAGCAGCTGTCCCTACTAGGGCAGAGGCTCCAACACAGACCCAGCTTCAGATAACGGATGCAGCCCTCCAAGCCCCAGGCTGCAGCGAGTGCCTGGGGCCTCTCTGGTACCAGGAGAAATGGACCTCTGTCCTGCAGAAGTTATGCTCTCTTGGAGAAGCTGTGTCACCAAGTGGAGGAGTTACAGGAGAAAGTGAGGAGGCTGCGCAGCATCCTGCTGCAGAGAAGATCAAAGGGAGATAGACAGAATCTTCTCCGAGACAAAACAGCTCAAAGACCCCCCAACCCCAGCTCAAGTAGAGAAGCAGGCAGTGCCCACCCCTAATATTAAGGTAAGCGCAACCTCTGAGAAAGTGAAGGATGGAAGCTTCTGACACCAAGAGAAAGGC
This sequence comes from Aptenodytes forsteri, assembly GCF_000699145.1. Classification (NCBI taxonomy): domain Eukaryota; kingdom Metazoa; phylum Chordata; class Aves; order Sphenisciformes; family Spheniscidae; genus Aptenodytes; species Aptenodytes forsteri. Next base: position 10,894,443 of record NW_008795909.1, read on the forward strand.
TCCTGCCCCCCCTAAGGACTTACAACTACAAAATAAGTTCACCACCTTCACCCCGATATCTGCTGGAGGGACAACACAGCAGGACATAAGCAATCCAGGAGGTTCCTGAAGTGTATTGACGATAACTTCCTCCTCCAAGTGATAAAGGAGCCAACAAGAAGAGATGCTCTGCTGGACCTCATACTCGCCAACATGCTCATTGGGCATGTGAAGGTCAAAGGCAGCCCTGGCTGCAGTGACCATGAGATGGTGGGGTTCAGGATCCTGACAGGAGGAAGGAGGGTCAAAAGCAAGCTCACAATCCTGGTCTTCAAGAGAGTGGACTTTGGCCTCTTCAGAGATCTTTGGCTCTTCAAAGAGCCCCCATGAGTACTGAGGGAGCTGGCAAGTGTCATTGCAAGGCCGCTCTCAATAATCTTTGATCGATCATGGCAACTGGGAGAAGTGCCCAAAGACTGAAGGAAAGCAAACATCACTCCTATCTTCAAGAAGGGCAAGAAGGAGGACCCAGGGAACTACAGGCCAGTCAGCCTCACCTGGATCCCCGGGAAGGTGATAGAGCAGCTAATCCTGGCAACTATTTCCAGGCATACAAACAACAAGAAAATCATCAGAAGTAGTCAGCATGGCTTCACCAAGGGGAAGTCATGCTTGACCAACTTGATACATTTCTACAACAAAATGACTGGTTTGGTAGATGAGGGAAGAGCAGTGGATATTGTCTACCTGAACTTCAGGAAGGCCTTTGACACTGTGCCCCACAATATCCTCATAGACAAGCTGCTGAAGTATGGGCTGGATGAGCAGACAGTGGATTGAAAACTGGCTGAATGACTGGGCCCAGAGGGTGGTGGCACAAAGTCTAGTTGAAGGCCAATAACTAGCAGCGTACCCCAGGGGTCAATAGTGGGTCCAGTCCTGTTTAACATCTTCATTAATGATCTGGATGATGGGGCAGAGTGTACCCTCAGCAAGTTTGCAGATGACACAAAACTGGATAACTAGCAGCGTACCCCAGGGGTCAATAGTGGGTCCAGTCCTGTTTAACATCTTCATTAATGATCTGGATGATGGGGCAGAGTGTACTTTCAGCTAGTTTGCTGATGACACAAAACTGGGAGGAATGGCTGATAAACCAGAGGGTCAGGCTGCCATCCAGAGGGACCTTGACAGGCTGGAGAAATGGGCTGACAGGAACCTCATGAAATTCAACAAGATGTTAAAAGTGCTGCACCTGGCGTGGAACAATCTAGTGCACTAATATGTGCTGGGGGCCACCCAGCTGGAAAGCATCTTGGCAGAAAAGGACCTGGAGGTCGTGGTGGATACCAAATTGAACATGAGCCAGCCATGTGCCTTTGCCACAAAGAAGGCTAATGGTACCCTGGGCTGCATTAAGCAAAGTATTGCCAGCGTGTTGAGGGAGGTGATCCTTCCCCTCTACTCAGCGCTAGTGAGGCCACACCTGGAGTGCTGTGTCCGGTGCTGGGCTCCCCAGTAAAAGAGAGACATGGACATATTGGAGAGTCCAATGAAGGGCCACAAAGATGATTAAGGGACTGGAGCATCTCACAATATGAGAAAAGGCTGAGAGAGCTGGGCCTGTTTTTTAGCCTGGAGAAGAGAAGGCTCGAAGGGGATCTTATCAATGTATAGAAATACCTGAAGGGATGGTGCAAAGAAGATGGAACCAGGCTCTTTCCAGTGGTGCCCAGTGACAGGACCAGAGGCAGTGGGCACAAACTGAAACATAGGAGGTTCTCTCTGAACATCAGGAAACACTTTTTTACCAAAAGGATGACCTAGCACTGGCACAGGTTGCCCAGGGAGGTTGTGGAGTCTCCAACCTTGGAGATACTCAAAAGCTATCTGGTCATGGTCCTGGGAAACTGGCTGTAGGTAACCTGCTTGAGCAGGGAGGTTGGACCAGATGACCAAATGAAGTTACCCCGTGGCAGAAGTTTCTCCAGGTTATGAAGTGAGGCGGTAGCTGAAGGGTGAGGGAGGCACAGTGGCTCTGTGGGCCACGAGCAACTGAGGACAGGTCAGAAGATGGATGTTAAGGGTCTTTGGTCTGGGGACCGTCCCTGTCAGGGCCCCGATGTTTCGGCTGACCGGGAGCTGCCTTCCTGACGGGGCCTTGGCTCCTG
>NW_008795909.1:10897467-10910111 GCF_000699145.1 Aptenodytes forsteri
GGAGCGTCTGGTCTCTGCCCCAGGACCCCCGGGGGGTGACAGGGGACCCCCGGGCTCCCAGTGCGGGGGGCTGGATGCACATGGGTTTCACCCAGTGGGGATGGGGGCTCACCCAGGGTCTCCTGCCTCAGAGACGGGGTACACAACGTTGGTCCCTGCAGGGACCCTGCACGCCGTGGCCGGCACCAGCAGCACTTGCAGTGCAGGGAGCAGATGGACGTTGCCCTGGACAGGGCATGCTGCCCGCTGCAGCGCTCTGGCAGGGTAGACCCTGTTATGCCAGGGCTGCCCCAAAACCACCTTCTCTTGTATTGATGGCTTTTTCTGGCATCGCGGTAATTTTACTAACTACCGCGAAACTGGCACAAAGGAAGGGGGAACCACAAATTGCTCCGCGCTCCCCCAAGAGCCTTCTCTTGAAATTTGGAGGAGAGGTAGGGTACCAGGGAAAGGCAATTAAGTGCAGGAATAATTATACTCGGAATAGTTATGAAGGCTCTGCTTCTATTTTTAAATAGTCTGGGGAAATTTCCCAACAAAGGGATCCCCCCAAAGACCCGTGAGGCTGAGATTGCCCTCTCCCTCCCTACCCCCATCCCTTTTGTACAGAAATCTGGTTAGTGTGGAACAGGAGTTTTGAACGGGGACATTTAAAGAGCGGGGAGTCTTTGTCTTGAGTCATTCTGGCAGGGAGGGAAGGGCTGATTTCCCAACCAGTCGCTGTCTTCCAGCACGACCGAGCTGTGATACAGTGACATCCAGCCCCCTGGCACATCTCTCATTGCCCCAGTCTCCCAAAAATGTTCATGGGGGAATGTGTCATCTGTGGAGCCGCTCTGTTCGTGAGCTGTATGTACCGTACCTCGCCCCTGTTGTCTGGGGCTCCCTAAAGTGAAGGGATAAAGCCTTTTAGGTTTGCAAACAATAGTGAGCTTAAAGAGCAAAATGGATCAGAAAACCTGTTGGGGGTTTATGCCAATACTCTGTGGCACAGAAGCAATAAGCCTTTCCAGAGCTGAGCAGGGAGCCAGTTTTGTGGCTTCCTCCAGGCCGGTTGTCCACATTAGGGAAAACCTTGGGCATGGCTGGCAAAGGTCCTTTAGCTGCATCTCAGCAGGAGACCTGTGTCCCCCAAACTCACCCAGACCTCCGCCTCTTCCGCAGAGGAGGGCAAGGTACATGGCGGGGAACTGCCATGTTCCCACCCCGCCGATCTGCCGGCGAGGGTTGGCCCCATCCCCATTGCTTGAAAGCTACATTTGCTCTGCGGAGGAAGGAGACGGACCTTGTGGTGGTTTTGAAATCTGGTGGCTGAAAGGACCACAGCTGATACTGCTGTGCCAAGGGCAGGGTGTGTTTCCTATTCTGCTGAGGCTGCTGGAAACTTTCTAGTGTTGCTGTCCAGCTGGTGATGATGTGGAGGATTTGGGTCCTTGGCTTTCCCTGTGGTCTTCTCTGCTGTCCTAGCAGGGAGAGGCGTAGGGGTGGGAGGTGAGCAGCAGCTCCGAGGGACAGCTGAGTTCCTAATCTAGTGAAACTGGTAATCCTGGTGGGTTGTGGCAGCTTGGGGGGGCTGGACTCGGTTGGCCAGGCATCTCCAGACACCTGGACTCCTACCTAGATGGGAGGTCAAAAGTGGAGATGCAGACTGCTGGGAATTTATAAATGAAGCCCTGTTTTGGTTGGTAGCTTTGCTCAGCTATTCCAGTCTGGAATAACTCAGTGCACTCCAGCCTTGCTCCTCCAGTCCTGCAGGACAGGAATGGTTAAAACCTGAGAGAGAGCTGGAGGGACTGAGCGAGATTCCTCGATGCTGGGGGAAAGGCATGCTTCCTGCAGCGTGCCTCCCAGGATCAGGAGCCTCCGTAGACCTGTGGGATGGGCTGAAATGGGACCTGCGCCTCATTGGGGTCCCAGCAGACTGCTGGGCAGCACAGGTCTGCTGGCAGAGTGTGGAAACATCTCTCCAGCCTCTAGGGTATCTGAGCCCCTTTGCTTTTGCAAGTAGGAAAATGATATGGTTAACAGCAGGGGCAGAAGGGAGGGAATTGGTCTCTTCCCTCTTGTTGTCTCCCCAAGGTGCTTGTCTGCATGGGGGCTATTTAAGTTTTTTTTTTCCCCTTCTGCCTGCTTAGAAGATTCCTTGTTAGCATTGTGTGAACGAGCCCAAGCTGAGGGAGTATAAATCAGGATGAATGAAAATTCCCTGTAGTCAGTTTTTCCTTGGCCTCTTCAGTGCCATAAGGAAATGTTCATTCAATTATAGGCATCAGGGGTAGAAATAACTACATTAAGCCCTCAAGGGGAAGCTGCTGGCGACGAGCTGCAGATCAGAGCGCACAAAAGTTTTTCCACTTGCTCAGCGTGGGAAGAAGCTCCGGCATTTTGTGGGTACCTGAGTGAGCAGCAGCAGCAACGGCAGCCCTGCTGCAGGGCCAGGGGGAGAGGAGCTGTGGGGAAGGTGCATCACGGCCTGCAGCTGGCAGTTGGGTGAACTTGCTTCCAGTTCTTGCTGGCTATTGAAACACGTAATCCCAAAAGAATGGAGAGAGGCTATTTTTCAGCCACACGAGCACAGCCTGCACAGAGGCAAAGCAAACACATGCGTTGGTTTGTTCATAGGGCCAGGGATGCTGGCAAGGAATATACGCCCTGCTGGGGCTCGGATCAGCTCCCCACTGTCCCTGTGCCTGGTTAAGCCCCTTTGTGGTTACCAGGGTTTGGATGTACATTCTTGTTTTGGGGATAATTTTTTACTGTTGGGAAACCAGCTTTGCAGCCCTCTCTCTATATGACAACTGCAACCACTCTCGGCTCTTCCTATCCTGATCCTGCCTGATGTGTTGTGAAGGTAGTCAGCACCCGTACATGTACCCCGGGACTATCAAACCTTTGCGTGAGCTTTTTTGCCTAGGATGCATGCGGTTGGTTGGAGAGTGGAGCCTCTTGGGGGTGAGACTGCTGTGCGGCATGCCAGCGTGTGGCAGGGTGGTCGTCACTGCTTTGCTGCAGGGGCTGGAGCAGAGTGAAACCATTTTGTGCTGTGTTGTGCCCAGTGGGTTTTAAAGACCTTTTGAGGTATAAAAGGCTTCTGTTACATTTTGACGGGCAACCGCATCTCGAGGGAAGTCCCTCCTGCATCTGTGGTAGTGCTTGCTCTGCCCGGGCAGGGAGGCTTTGAAGACGAAGCAGCCATGAGCTTTAGTTGGTGTGCTGGAAATCAGACTGAGTGCCATGGGGTACATGGTCCAGGTTGGGACAGAGTGAGAAGAGGAAGCACAGGCCTGGCGAGGTGATTTTTAGCAGACAGATGAAATGCTTTGGGCCTGCGAGAGGGCAAAGGAATCTGTGGGCTGTGGTTTTTCTCTTAGATCAGCGGCTTTCATCCTGTGGTCTATTAACCCCTGGGAGCCTGTGGGCTGCTTTGAGGAGGCCTGTGAAAGGTAACTGAGGAAAGAAAATTCACTTCTGCGTACAACTGTCTACCTGATGCTGTTTCCCCAGGGGCTGCATCTCCTCCCCTCCCCGAGCTGGGAGCTGCCCCTTTGAATAGCAGGAAGCGAGGAAGAGAGCAGGTGTTACAGCAGCAGAGGAGGGAGGTGTGAAGGCTACGAGATGGTCTGGGGAGGGACCGAAGGCAAACAGTCTGGGAGACTGAAACTAAGCAAGATTGTGACTCCTGGCATGAATGGTTGAGTGAAGAGGGAAGGACAGACAGGCTTGTCTGAGTTGCCATGACCTGCTTGCATGGAGTCTCTTCTGTGGAGATAGGTGGTGGTGCTTAGAGCAGTCCTCATGTTACTGATCGTAACAACAGGAGACCTGACTCTTCTCAGCGCTGGGCTGAGGATGCCCAGCACCCCCGGAGGTCAGGCCCCTGGTGCACATGTGCTGACAAAGGGCACATCTGCAGTTATCTGCAAAAGCAGGTGCATCTTCTGGCAGTGCCTTGCTATTTCCCGTGGATACACCTGGGTCTGCATGCTGTAGATGTTCTCTGCTGAAATGCCAAGGGAGCAAATGTTGGCAGTCCTTTGCAAGGTAGCTCCCTGCTCAGTACGTGCAGACATGCACACCCTGTAGCCTGGTGTTTGAGCTCTCTGATTATGCTAGCTGTAAAAATCTGTAAAAGCTTAAAGATGCTGGCACAGCTACTGTGTGCTCTAGGATCTTCCTCTAAAGAGTTGTCCCATTGCAAGGGCTTCTTCAGTTGTGCCTTGTCCCTCTTGTTGGTGCAGGTTGGTAAGTGTATGTGCTCTCCACAGACCTGAGTGCTTTTCCCATTGCTTTATAAAACGTACTGGGGCCATGGGAAGGTGGATGGTTTTAGAGGGACACTCGGTGAGGGACCTGGTTGCTGGCAGTACCAGAGGAGGATGGCAGTCTGATCTTGTTTTCTGAAGCCCTAATTGGAAATGACCTCAGAGATTAGGGACCTGGCTGGATTTGTAAGTGGTCTAGTGCAGCATGGGAGAGCAACAATAAGGCTGTGTGGGAGCTGGACTGGGAGAGGTCTCTTAGGTGGAGCGTCCCAGCACAGGTATGGTCCATAACTCTGAAATAGCACCAAAAGGACTTGGTCTGATATGTGGTCATCCTGTATGCTTCCCTGTGCAAGCTATTGAGGGTCTGGGACGCAGAGACTCCAAGTGAGCGTGGGGGAATCAGCTTGGACGTCCCTCAGCTGAACAACGTTTTCTTCTCTTCCTCCGCTGTCTGTGGTTGGGATCCTTTTTTATTATTTAAATTACTCTGTGTTTTGTTATGTTCTGGAAGTGGTCTGTGCCATTGGTTGTTCTGCCCTGGGGCCTCTCTCCTCTCTGCCCTGGGGCCTTCCTCCCGGGCTTTTCCAGGCACGGTGGTCTGGGGGAGGGAATATCCCTGGCAGATGCTTCCCTCATCTGGTCATTGTGTTTCTGTCCCAACCGATTATCAGTAAGTGACCCATTCCTGACCCAGCTGTCCTAGGAAATAACATTGTCGGGTAACTCCTGGGTTTGGGGTGGGCTTGAAAGGAAGGTCAACGGCAGCAGGGCCAGATGGACATTGTTGTGGCTGCTGCATTGGCGTTACCGAGATGCTCTGACCCCCCTCCCTGGTACCCGTTGTGTAACTGCTCTTGGGTGGTGTTGTACAGGCTCTGCTAGTTGGTGGTGAGAGACAGGTAAGTTAGAGCGTGTGCTCCAGGCGAGCACTATTCCCTTCAGCAGGCTGATCCTGCCTCCATGGCACTGTGGTGTAGCCACAGCACCCAGGAAGGAGAGGTAAAACCAACCTTCAGCTGGGTAAACTGAAGGGCACACCAACCCCTCTATAGGTCAAGCCGATGTGATGACATCTTAAGGGATGTTTGTGTGTTTCCTTGGAGAGAAAATTGAGGTTTGCTTGTTGTTAACTAAAAAGCAAGAAAATTTTAAAGGCTGTTTGACACAGTCACAGCCAGATTCCATTTCATGTCCCCAAATCCCTCCTCTCATTTCAGCTGGATACAGAAACGACTTATTTCCTCTTTCACTTCTAGTCCTATTCAGTAGGCCAGTTGGGAGCTTTTAAACAGCTGCCCTGTCCTGTGGAGAGGTGGCTTGCCTTGTGGCAAAGGGATAAAGTGGTTCTTGGTCGGCTAACATAGAAAATACTTTGGGGTTCTTTTAGAATTGTTTAGAAATGTGAAACTGCTCTTATTCACAGCAGTTTGGGAGAGAGATGGCAGATGTTCTTTCCTCAGTTTTTTTTTTTTTCCTGCTGTTGAGCGAAACTCCCCCATCTGCCTTGTCCGGGGCTGTTGCATCGAATCCTCTGCTGAGCTGAACAGAACAAGCTTTGCTACTTTGACTTGGAAGAGTTTTCTGAGGGGCCAGTGGGGTCAGCAACTAGCAAACTCATTTCATCTGTGTATCCTCCTGGCTGGCTCTTTTCCAGTAGCCTTGGAAAGATAACACTGCACTATTATTCCCTGTTGTTGAAATCACCCCATTCTGCTCCTTACAGAGGTGAAGCATGTTCTGCAAGGTCAGTGTTACCTCCACGTGTCACCTTTGTGGGTGCTAGCAGCTGGAGAGCTTGCAGCCAGCGCGGGAGCTCCCATGCTGATTTTGGTGCTCTCTGCCTTTGTTCCCTCTCCCCCCTCCACCTACCTCTCCCACTTTCTCTCCTTTCTCGCCCCTCCTCTGTCTGATCTGGGGAGGGTTTTTCCTCCCATGCTCACACAGCCCTGCCGTTTCCCCGAAGGCTGGCTGCCCTCTTTAGCATGCAGAGCCTCATCTCCTCCAGGTTATGCAGAGGTGCCGCAAAAATAGAAATGAGACACAAACGCCCCATTGAAGCAGCTGGCGAGCTCTGGCTCCGTTCCCTGCTCCCTCCCATCTGTAATTGCAGGGCTTTATTCGTTTGTGTTTCTTTATTCCTATCGCTTGATCTGCCTTTTAGAATACAAAATTGGGAGACTGATGGCTGATAGAAGTCATCTAGTCCCTGCTCCCCATCCTAGGAGGAAAATGGCTAGCCACTGATGTCTTGGGCGTTAGATTTCCTTCTCTTGGCTGTGCTCCTCTGCCTCCCAGCTCAGCTCATGCTTTGATTCTTTCTTTGCCTTGGAGTTGACAGCTGCGTTGAGCTCCTTTACGAGATGCTTGGAAGAGAGGGGGAAGGTGGCAAATCTTGGGTCTGTGGTTTGGCACCCCAAGCCTTTGAGTTTTTGCTGCGGGTGCAAAAGGTATGAAGTGGTGTCAGGATGCTGTCTGGAGAGGTACCGGTTTGTACGCTGGTGCAATGGTGCTGTTAGCCCTGTGGCATTCAGGCTGGTGCTGGCACGGAGGGTTCCCCCAAGCCAGCCTCTGCATCCTGTGCCTGTGGATCAGGCCCCAAGGTGTTGTCTTATTCCAGGTCCACCCCAGGAGAAACCTGGCTTGCTCAGGCTGTGAGCGTCATTAATGACTCATTCTTAGGGATGAGGTGGTGGAGTTTTATCTTGGGCTGAGGAGAGCAGAGCATCCCAGTAAACAAGATAATGCAGCTTAGTGGGTTTTAACTGGGTAAACACTTCAGAGTTAAATGAGGGTAAACAAACTCCCAGGATCTGAGCTTCCCGCATGGACGGGATTATCTCTCTGGGTGCCCTGGTTCACCTGCCATGAGATGTCTGTTGTAGAGGTGGTGGGATGGGCTGTGGCTGAGCTCTGGAGGCAGCCCAAACGGGGTGTAGCTGATGGAAACAGAGGCTTGAGCCAGTCTTTGGAGCTGGCGCAGGGTTACATTTTGAGGCTTTGCCCAGCTGGCTAGCGGACCCGGGATGTGTATTGTAGCATGGCTGGAAAGCCAAGGCGCCACATCAGCCACGTCTCTGCTAATGAGAGTTGGGGGAAAATGAGGCATTGGGGTGGATAAAGAGCTGATGTAGGATCCAGGCAGTCAGTTGCAGTCCCAACTACAGCAAATTTTCCATGTGGCCTTGGACCTGCCATGGTCTCTCCCCATCTTTCTGCTTCCCTTTTCTGGATAACTTTGAGAATAATGTTCCCTTTCTTCCCCTCGCTGCTGTCTGTCATGTTTGCTTAAGCTGTAAGCTCCTCAAAAGACAAGTGCTCTCTCCACTGGACTGCACGGGGCTCAGCAGTGCTCTCTGTTAGTGATGCAGGTGTCTTGCGTCAGCCTGGGGAAGCCCAGTCTAGGCACCATCACATTGGAGCCTGATGAGCACCACAGAATCGGCACACGGGCTGGCCTGGCCAGGTCTTTCTGGATCTATGCTCATGCACAAGAGACGTGCAAACTCTCATTTCCAGCCATGGACTTCACTGTGTGTGCACAACTCACAGGGAGCTGGCCCATCCCCAGGGATGCCCAGAGGTGCTTTGGTTGGCTCCGTGATGCTGCAGTAGCTTCCTTCCCCTTTGATACTCTGCCTCTGTTGCCATTCCCTTTTTGTTGCTGCACTGGCCTCACCTGATCTTGCCTTGGATCAATAGAACAAAATAAACGAGATTGAGAAGTGCTGAAGCCTGGCCCAAGTGTATATGGGAAAGAGTAACCAATATTGGATTTTGCTCAGTTCAGAGAATAGTGGAGGAAGGTGGAGAGGGTCAGAGCAGGCAGAAGGCTTGAGAAATGCATTTCTGGCTTCCAACATTCCCAGGACAGGTTTGGTAATCAGCCTGGCAAGTGAGCAGCAACTCCCAAACTTTTTGTGCTAACAAGCCAATGTTTTCAGTGAAAGCACCAGGGCCAACCCATCTGCCATTGCCCCATAGCTCATCTTGGCGCTTGCCCTGATTTGAATTTGTCCTTCTGGGATGTGGAGTCGTAGGGCGTAGTGGTGGGAAGGAACCTTGGGAGGTTGCCTAGTCTGTGCCCTTGCCTGAAGGCAGTTCAGCTCTGCTTAAATCATTTCAGACCACGTGTATCCAGATCTGCGTGCAGCATCCAGGTGATGTCTCAGCAGTGCTTTGTAAAATCTCTCTATTTCTAATACTTCAGGACTGTGCAGGCATTTTCACATCTGCATTCCAGTGATATCTCAGGGCTGTTTCTAATACAGGAGTTTCTCCTCTTAAGACATTTCTAATGGATGGTTTCCTATCTTGTATCAGAAATGTTTGGTGCTAGTTCTTCAGGTGGTGACTTATCACTTTGTACTATTTCTTTTCATAATATTTCTGTTATTTCCATTCTCAAGATCACCTAGCTGTACCTACGGTCTTTCTGTGCAGTGAGGATGTCTCCTCGCTTTGTGTCCTTGGCTCATTTCATTATCATGTTCCTAATGTTTGTTCCAAGGTCGCTTAAGAAAATGTTAAAGAACAGCAGATCCAAGGACAGACCTTGAGGAATTCCACTAATAGCCTCCCTCTAGCACAAGCCTCTGTCATTTTTCATATAGCCAATGCCTTACAGTTGCCTTGCAGTTTTCCTGCTAATCGGTGTCTTTTCTTGCCTCTCTTGTAATTCTGCATGAGGCACTGTATCAGATATTTTACTGAAGTCCAGATGGATTAGATCTGCTGCATTTCTCCTGTCTAGAAAATCAGTTATCAAAGAAAAATACCAAATTAGTCTTCATTTCAGCTTATTCAATTAGTTCAGTTCAGTGACTAGTTCATTAAGAACTGAGAAACTGAGTATGAGCTGAGAAAGTGGGAAAACTTGTCCTTTTTTCTTCTAATCTATGAATAAAAATCAGCTGTGAGAGGATGAGATCTTCTAGTTGTAATGTGCTGAAGAACAGAGGGCTAAGAAGCAATTGGTTCAGTTCACCCAAATTAGTTACTTTGCTTGCTTAACAAAAATGTTTTAAATGTAAAACATGTTTTGGTAATCTCATTTTTTCCTTATGTCTCCATATTTATCATGGTATTTATCGGCTGAATAAAGCCAAGTTCCAGGTGCTGTTTTCTTGCATTTTGATTGAAGTTCAATATGCATGTGAATGTACCTTGACACAAATCACAATTAAAGTCTCATCTAGGGTTCAAGAAGTGTCAGTCAAACCTTCTAATAGATAAAATGGAAATAACAAAGATATAATTGTTGAAAGAAAAGTGTAAAATGCAACCTGCCTCCCTGGTTAGCGTTAGGTAGATGTTTGCTGTTGGTACATTTTAATTCTTACCTGTGACAGTCAGCCCCTCCTTATGAAAACAAAATGTGAATGCAAAATGAAGTTCAGAACAATGACTTAACAATAGATTTCCATCCTGCTGATCTAAAACATGATTAATATTGGTGATGTAAATAATTTTGGTTTAAATCAGTCCCCCTGCATATAATATAGCTGCAGATCAGGAGCGCTACGGTGAAATCTTGCCTGGGTGACAGTCGGATAGGAAACTGTCATTGGCTTCACAGGGCCAGAATTTCATGGCTTAAATATAAGACCTTCCACCTCCTCTCCAGGACGGGTGATTGACAAGGCACCCCGTCCTTTCAAAGAGGCAAAAAACCTCAGAGGGTGATTGGCACCAACTCATCCTGGATGTGAATGCTCCTCTGCGTGGTTGTGGGTGTTTCCCAAAATACCCTGATTTTCCTCATCAGCTAAGAGCACAGCCCATCTGAGGGGCACGTTACCCCGCAGGCAGGTGTGTGCAGCAGGTTGGTTTGGCAGGAGCAGGCTGCGAGGAGAAGACAAGCCCAGTGGGTGTCAGTCCTATCTGATATGGATTTACTGTCATTATACAGGGACCTTGTGCCTCTGCCTTGCCTCCTCGGAGGAGCCAACTGCTGATGGCCTCACATCAACTTCCCTGCTGGAATTTGCCATGATGTCACACCTGGAGGCCATGAATTCCCACGAGCAAACCAGCCCAGAGGCTGCAGAGCCTGATCTTGCCCCTGGCTCTCTGCATGCTGCCGCGGGATCAGGCTTTGCCAGCGAGGAGAATGAGGAGTCCAAGATCTTACAGCCCCCGCAGTACTTCTGGGAAGATGGGGGAGAGCTCAATGACTCCAGCCTGGACTTGGGACCAGCAACGGGTAGGTTATTTTTACCCCATTTTTCTTCCCCGCTCTGCAGGGACTCTGGGGAGGTGGAAGGATGCAGGGATCTGTCTTCCTGCTTTGACACAACTCTCGCTAAGAGGGCCTGAGATTAAGTGTCAGCTCTATTTTCTCACCTCAGTGCCTGATGTGTCCCCAGTGAACCCTGAGCAAGCACAGGCTTTAGAAACCAAGTTACAGCTGAGCCTTTATTACTGAGCTGCTATGAGCTGGGAAAAGTATTGCCTCCACCTAGTTTCCCATTGCCTCCTGCCCTTCTTTCTCTCTCTCCTTCCCGCTTTTATGCTCTCTTCTCTCCCTTCTTTCTGTTGTTGTCAATTAAGCACAACCTAAAGGTCTCAAGACCCCAGCTCAGAGATCAAGGCCATCTTGGGGTTTGAGTCAAAGATGGGTTCCCTGGGCCAAATTCTGGATTCCTCACTTTGTGACTTCAGCGGGGATTTGGCCTGAGAGAAGACAGCAGGTTTTCCTCCTTGGGCAGCTGTCCTGTTGCCTACCCTGTCCCCCTGTCCTGCCTGCTTCCTGGCGAGTCATGGCCAAAATGAGTTTCATTAGCATTTGAGCTTGCTTTCCTCTGTGGAGTGTTTTTTGAGACTACTGAGTCCCCTCAGTGGTCTCCCCCGAGCCCGTCATTGGCTTTGAGATGCTCTCAGGGAGAGGGATGGGAGGAAGGAGGAGGAGCGTTGCAGGGTTTCCAGTAGCTTAGGAGATTATTTCACATGCTCCTGCTCTTAAGTGTCATGTGGGGCATGTATTAAGTGTTACCCAGGGGCCAGGCTTCAGCCTTATCCCTCCTCCCTTATCCGGTATCACTGCCTCCCTCTCAGCAGGTCTGACTGAGGTCTGCAATTAGAAAGCACAACTCTTGTTTTATCTTCACTCCTATTTCTGTGACCTTAAAGACCTGTGCTCACACAGGGCTGAGGGCTGCCGCAGTGCTATGGCTCAGGCTGCCTGCTGGGGCACAGTGCACGCTATGCGGGGCAAGGGCCATCCCAGCTTAGGTCTCCAAAGCCCTTTGCTCACTAACATTTCTGCTAAACTCATCTGGCTGTGGTCTTGCTGCCCTGCAGCTCATGTGGCCCCCGGGGCACTTGCAGGCCTGGCCGTGGGGAAGCTGTGCAGATGCTGCCTCTGCAGCAATGCTGGGGGCGGATGGTGCGTGTTCCTACCAGCGCATCCTTGGGCATGCTCTGGCTTAGCCGCTCTCACGCGCTGGCAGCGTGCTCAGCGGTGCTTTTATTTGTGTGCCAGCAGGCACCTGCATGTACTCACAGATCTGGACGTGACTTGGAGAACAGCATGTGCTTGTGCATTGAGAGCGAGATGCGCTGGGTACCGAACCCAGCCTCGCCTCTTGCACATGCCTCGCCCCATTTGTATGCAGAACACGCTCCTCTCTCCTTCCGTTCTTGCCTGCAGTGCTTTCCTGCATGAACAGATGTGCTCTTTCAGCTGTCCTTTACGTGTACCCTGCCCTATCCACTGCCCAGCTAACCACTTCTGTGCTTCCAAGCACTGTTTTTTCCCCTGGCCGTTGCTGTGTCCAGAGCTTGTGTCTCAGTGGCATTTCAGAACCTTGGTTAATAGAACAGTTTGAATTATTCAAGAGCTGGGAGAGCATTTCTACTTAAAATTTAATTAGAAACCTGCTGTGTGTCATTTTACAATAAAGGATATTGTAATAGCATCCCTAAATTGGGCAGCCTTCTCCTGTCATGCAAAGCCTGTGCATGAGGAATGCACACAACCAATGGATCTTACGTGCTGCATGTGTGACAGATGCCATGTGATACCTTGTAGAACTGTGTGATGACATCTGTTAGGTTATTTTCAACGTATAAATCCCTTAAACAGTTTCAAACAGCTGCTGTTTAAGAAAAAAAAAGTTTATGGTATAAGTTTTCCTTATGTGGGATTTCTCTCCGAATGACAGAGGGCTAAGGAGAATCTCCATCCTTTATTGGATGCGGGGGGAAACATAGTGACAAAGGATGAGGAAAAGGCTGAGGTACTTAATGCTGCCTTTGCCTCAGTCTTTAATAGTAAGACCAGTTGTTCTCCGGGTACCCAGCCCCCTGAGCTGGAAGACAGGGTCGGGGAGCAGAATGAAGCCCCCATAATCCAAGGGGAAATGGTTAGCGACCTGCTAC
>NW_008795909.1:10911756-10933724 GCF_000699145.1 Aptenodytes forsteri
GGAAGTGGTTGAGTCCCCATCCCTGGAGGTGTTTAAAAGACATGTAGATGTGGTGCTTAGGGACATGGGTTAGTGGTGGACTTGGCAGTGCTAGATTAATGGTTGGACTCGATGATCTTAGAGGTCTTTTCCAACCTAAATGATTCTATGATTCTATGACAGTGAAGTGTAGCCTGGCATAGTTGGTAGCTCTGTCCCAGGCAGAGATTTGAGACCCCGTATCAATCAAGGCACAAAACAAGATTGTTATACTATTGGAGAGAAAAAATTTCCTGCTATGAAAGGAGACCTGTGCTGGCTTCTTTCTCTGTTTGGTGTAAAGATATTGGGCCTGGAATTGGTGGTGGTCTTGCAGATAGGCCAGATCTCCTGAGATTTCAAAGCTGTATTAGTCATCTCTCTTTTTTTTTTTTTTTTAATGTCCTTCTGAAGTCTGTGTGGGGAGACTCCCCTGCCATTGTGTGACTTTGAGGCTGCAAGAGATAAAAAGTAATAACAATCTGCAGCTGCTGCTCTTTTTTTTTTTTTTTTAAGTGCACTCGAACATCCTTTAAAAATATTTCTGGAAAACATGTGGCATCTAGGGCCACCTGTTAGTCCGTTAGAAAGTGAGAACAAACTCCCACTGGCAGGGCACAGCTCAGCCTGGGGCTCTGATTCTCCTGAATAATGTACTTTTGCTGATTTATGCTATGGAACAGTAAATCTATATTGACATCAGTGAGTGCCAGCCCACGGAAGGACCCTGAGATTTGTCTCATTCTGTCTGAGTGTGCACAAAAGTGCACGCTTGTATGTGTGCTTATCCATGCACAGCTGCTACCCAGTGGAGCTGCATCTGGAAGAGATGGATTACGTCTGGTGGGAATGTGGATGCCATATCCTCACGGAAAGAAGCAGCGTGTGACTTATACTTCAGCCAAGAGGCAAGTCAGTGGAGCTGTGAACCTGTTACTTCTGCATTCCACTAACTTCAGGCTGCCAGGGAACCCAGAAGCATCTCAGGTTGTAGTTTGGGTTTGGCTGCTTTGGTTCACCTTTGGTATCAAGTTGGCCTGAGCCACGGATCAACCCTGAAGATAGAGTGGACCTGCAGGGACTCACATTTGGCCCTCCTTGTCCTCCTTTCCCTTCTTCCCATCTTCCCCATCTTGTTTTGCCTGGAGGCTTCCAATCCCCTGTGTTTCCTACTGTCACACTGGATTTCCTGAGCAACAGATGCAACATCTCTTCTACCTTTAGGGCTAGGAGATGGGAGTCATTAGAGCTGCGGGTCCCTTTGAGTCCCTGATTTTTAGTGAAAGAGTTATATGGTGGCGTATCCATCCTGGAGTGCTCCCTGGTTTGCACCTCTTGATGTTCTCCTTTGGCCAGTCAGAACACAGTGCCCCATGTGTTCCCCTTCCAGTGAAGGCTCTAGGTTGAGGCAGTCTAATCATTAATTGCTGGGAAGTGCAGGCTCGCTTCGTTACAGCCAGGGTCTGCTCTTTTAGCTCCAAGGTTGTGCCTTTGAAGACCAAGGTATGACTGTGCTAGGAGCTATCAAATCTAGTCTTACAGGTTGGTGATTCACTAGGATGGCATGTGGCACTTTGGGGGGGGGGGGGGGGGGGGGGTTCGGATCATAATAATTAGCAGAAGGGATTCTCTCAGGAGAGAGGATGAGGGATAGCAGGACAGACAAGTTAGAAGGACTGTATTCAAAGAAAAATAAGTTTTCTGACCAGCTAATGGGATAAAATATCTTCCATCCCCAACTCTTCTCTGATAGTGTTAGCAGAAGGGATTCTCAGGAGAGCTAGGATGAGGGATAGCAGGACAGACAAGTTAGAAGGACTGTATTCAAAGAAAAATAAGTTTTCTGACCAGCTAATGGGATAAAATATCTTCCATCCCCAACTCTTCTCTGATAGTGCGATTCACTTCCTTCCGTGATTAATTACTTGCCTCTGGCCAGAGAGATCCCGGTATCTCTCAGCCTTACTGAAATCTGCTGCCTCTTCATCCAGACTGACAGCAAATCTGCAGTTCTTAATACCATCTTCAACCCAAGCATTAATGAAATGAAGCACCTGGTAAAGACTGTCTACATAAGAAGCTTAGCGCTGAGCAGCCCCCTGCCTGAGCTCAGCTCCCAGGATGCCTCTTGTTTATGCTCTGGTTTAGTGTGCACTGACATGTTAGGTGATCTATCTTGGGACAAGCCATCTCAACCAAGACATTGCTGGCAAAGGCTGACCTGTGACAAAGACGGTTTCTCTTTGCATAGAGTTATTCTGGTGCAGCTATCCCTGACCGACTCTGTGTTTGGGTAAGGGTGGCTTATTCTGGCCTTATTGCAGTTCATACACTGAACAGGAAAAAGGCATGGGGCTATTTGGGAACAGCTGTAGCACTTGGTGCCCAGTCTCTACCTGAAGCAAATTCCAAGCATAATGAGACCTAACCACTTTGCTACCCTGGGTCTCTCTTTTAGCTATGATCTCTTTTGTGTGTGTGGACCCGTCTTGGAGTCGCAGATAGTAACTTCTTCTAGGTCTTCTGGAAGATTAGGATATTAGCCCCAACTGGCTCAATTCCAGCACCAGTAATTGCATTTTGCCTCTTTAAAATCCCCCTGCAGTTTCAATCAGATGGAGTATGCCTTTTGGCAGTAAGCCTCACTGCTCTATACTGCAAAACCGTGAGTGGATACCACCTCAGACCTGGCTGCATTATAAGCAGTGAGTAGAGTGCACCTTGGACTTCCTGAAGTTGGCAGCTGCTTTAGTGTGAATGGTGCTATCTGGCTGTGTTGTTGTGGTGGGAGCCCAGGAATGTTCTTGCCTTTATTACAGTGCCTTCTAGTTATCAGTAATTCAATCACTGGTTAACATGATCTTCCAGTTTAATCCAATAAAGACCTTATGGTCAGGTTATGTGTACTAAAAGCAATGAGGGTCACCCTTTTTCTGAGCTGTCGCAGTTGCTTTAAACAGCTCATAGTGGCAAATACAGGGTAGGGAACCTTGTAGGGCAGTAACCAGCTCTTCCGAATGAAGGAGAAGCAGAAATGTAATGAATTAAATGTCTGGCAGAGGAATCATGCTTTGGCACAGTGCCAAGTGTTGGCTCATCTGGTGTCAAGGAAGTTTCGGTATTGATTGCAGAGGAAGCAGGACATCGCCTAAATGGCAGCTCTTGCAGAGGTTTGGAGCTCATGTTCACCTCTCCCAGGGCAAATCATCTCCCCAGGCAAAGGAAATGAATCTATGTGACCCAGACCTAGGTCTGCTGGGAGATGCAAAGGGCAGGACTTGGAGTGGCAGGAGGGCTGTGCAAGATCGTTTCTTTAGAAAATAGTGCCTGAGGGTCTTTGCAAGAGAGCTTGGAAGATAAAAGCTGGAGGGGGTTGGGGGAGGCGAAGACAGCTGGGTGCTGCAATGTGAGTAATATCATTACTGATGGAAAGCATTAAGGGGTGTAGCTAAGGATGTGGTGGCAAGGAGGTGAGGTGGAGGTGTGGAATTTCATATCGGTGAACCAGGCTCCCAAGGGGATGGTATGACTGAGAAGCTCTGGGACAGAACGTGACGTGGAGCTGTGGCTGCCTGCTACACTCTTTGGCCAGAGATGCTGAGACAATTTCCTGATTCCAGTGGGCAGTTCTCCTGAGCTGTCCCCCTCTGCGATCAGGCTGGCTCCATCGTGGCTTGGCTGCTCTTGTTTGTGGCTGGAAGGGGTACGTGGCACATGAAACCTCTGCGTGTGGCCACAAGTTCCTCTTGTGCTCCAACCTACTGCTGATCTTGGTGGGAGACTTACAGAGTAGACCCTGGCAGGGAAGGAGCTGATGACATGTGCAGTTACTACCTCTTCCCTTCCCAGGCACCCTTCTCTTTGGCAGCACTCTGCTTCCTCACTGAAGTTTGATGAGCTGATAAACCAGCCTGATGAATCTGGCACTGCAGCCAGCTCCATAATACCTGTCTCCTTTAACAGAAAACTCTGCCCCATTTCTGCAGCAGGAGCACAGGTCACCTGAGTCTGTCTGGCCTCTCTGTTCTGTGGTTGCTGTTTTTCTCCACAAAAGCTGGTGGGGATGGGAGTGGATAGCACTGGCATAGGTAGGTGGGAAGGTCTGTGGGTGCACTTCCATGTGCCCAGGGCGTGGGAGCCAGGTGAAGAGGGTCTGCCAAAGGGAGAGGACAGCCAGGTGGGCCAGTGGGTTGCAGGGTCTAAAAGACCACTTGCTGAAGAGGAACTGCTAGCTGAATGTTGGAAGGAGCTGCTAAAAATGGGAGATACTCTTTGAGTCCCCTTAGGGCTGGGGTGAAGGGGAATCAAGGGAAATGCCAAAAAGACTCTTCCAGTGGGGAAGCTCTTAGCTCTGCATTACACAGATGAGTGACAGAAACCGGCTTGTCTGGAAGGAGTCTTGGGAAGAAGATGCTGGGACTAGCTTAGTGGCTGGGATCATACCAAGGAGGTGGACAGGGTGCAAAAATTCCTTCAAATCATAGAAGAGGGATGTAAACTAAGAAAATATGAGTGCCTTAAAGAGACCTGATCTTGAGAAGTGGACGAGACGCCCTTGGTAGTGAGACAGTAGGAGGTGGTTCCAGACAGCAACCAAGTGTCTAGCTGGAAAGTCTGGAAGGAAGGATTGACTCACCATCCCTGAACCTCTGAACCTGGAAAGTGATTGAACCCCTTTGGGAACTGGGTTGTACAGAGAATTCCTTGTTTTAAGGAGCACAAACCAGCACAACTCTGACCAAAATGCCTAGAGTTTCACTGTTCTCCATGCGAATCTCAGTAACAGCCCTCGCAAGATTTGAGGGGAGTTGAGGTTATAATCAGTGGGGTCTTATGAATCAGACAGGAGAAGGATGCTCACAGCTTAGCATGCAGGATAGTGGAGAGACTGGTCGCAAGTGGGGATGTTAACTCAATTACCAGTGAGTGTGAGGATTCCTGTGTCTGCTTCTGCCTTGTTGATTTGTTGGCCCAGAGAAGCAGCTCAGGTTTCTGTCTTTGTCTGCCTTGTAAGACAGAAGCCTGCTGGGAGAAAGTGGGATGGGTTCTCCCTGAGCTTCCATCGCCCTGGAGAGGTGGCAGAGGCGGCAGTCCTTCTGGCGTCCTTAGATCTTGGTGGAAAGGCAGCATGGCTGCACCACGTGGGGCTTTCCCCCACAGGAGCTAGCTAATCTGTGACAGAGCACCTTGAGGAAAGGTCGAATGTGTGACTTCAAAGGAGAGCTGACAGGCCAGGAGCATTTCTAGCTCCCATGGGGCAAACTGCTGCTTTTTCCCGGTTTGTTTTTCTGCTGTGCCCATCTGCCAGTTCTTACTCTCCTCCAGGTGGGAAGAGGGGCAGGGAAGAGAGGAGGTGCAGAGGAGTCGAGAATAGATGAGAGTGTCTTTAGGCAAAGGAGATGGCAGATTGGATCACTGATCCTTGAAAATAACATCTCATCTGACAGGGCCGTGTTTAAGGGGTGAAACCCTCACTTTACACTCACAGCACATCAGGGCAGGCAGGGTTCCTGCTGAGGTTAGTGTTTTTGGTGCAAATCCTGAGTATCCCTGCAGCAGGAGGAGCAGCAGAGCCCTGGGAGATGCACTAAACCTTCACATCTGTCAAGAGGGTCCCGACCTAATGTCCTCAATCCTGTGGTCTGTGGCTGTTCCTGCCGCTAACCACCATCCGCCTAGCAAGGCAGTAACTGTGTCTGCAGACATTGGGATGTGTAGCTGTTGGTAAGGGCCTTTGGGAAGACCGATGCCAGGCAGTGGAGGGGAGATGTTTTTTGTTTGTGCTGCCACTGATTGCTCTTACCAGCCTCCTTGCCCTCTGAGGGGTCCTCAATCCTGTGGTCTGTGGCTGTTCCTGCCGCTAACCACCATCCGCCTAGCAAGGCAGTAACTGTGTCTGCAGACATTGGGATGTGTAGCTGTTGGTAAGGGCCTTTGGGAAGACCGATGCCAGGCAGTGGAGGGGAGATGTTTTTTGTTTGTGCTGCCACTGATTGCTCTTACCAGCCTCCTTGCCCTCTGAGGGAGCATCACCAGGTAGGCTGTTGGGTAGCAGTAGTCTTTTAATCCTCAGGGTCTTTGGGTAGAGTCTCAGTCAGGATGGGTGCTCTCTATTGAAACACAGCGGCAAAGTGGACATTGTTTCTGCCTGCGGTGGTCAGTAGATCTCAGTGGCCTGTTTGCAGCCAGAACTGGGAGACAGTCACCACATTACGACCCTGAAGGTCAGCAGCTGGATCATGCTCATCTTTGGGTAGCATCTGGAGGGAGCTGCTGACAGCATGAAGGGAATGAGCTGTGGGTTAGGGAAGCCACTTGCCAGCTGAATAGGAGCATCTTTGCACCTCCTGCTTGGGGTGGAGGGAGCAGTGTGGTTCTCCGCTCAGGAGGGATGGGGAGGAGCATGGAGAAGCAGCATGGGCAGTCCTGGTTGCCAGGGAATATCCAAGGCAATGGATATGTTTGCTGACATGGCCCTCCCTGCCTGGGAGCTCGTACCTGCTCCGGGAGCAGCAAGCGATGGATTGGAGTCAGGGATGTGTAGAGTTTCCTTGTGCAGATCTCCTCTGTAAGGCATCCAGACAGCTGCTGCCCACTGTGCTTAGTGGACCATCTGTTTTGGCAGGCAGGAGAGGAGGTGGGGGCCTTGGGGATTTCAGTCACATAACAACAGTAGCTATAGACAGGGCAGGGTGCTCGTTTCTGGCTGTGGAGGGATCCTCTTCCTTCCCTTTCTCAGTCAGAATATGTGCTGTGCTCATCTTGGGGAGAAAGGGAGTTAACTGGGATGCAAACTCCTGAAACGGAGCTCCTCAGGTACAGGCAATTTCTCAAGAAATTTGAAGGTTGATTTATGCCTGCTGGATTTATGCCTGCCACTCTGAGCTTAACGCGTCTGGTCTTACAGATACTCTCCTTATCTTGGGATCCCAGCCTCTTGCTGGGCTTCCAGAATAAGCCACTGCCTGCTCTGACCTTATGTTTGTAAGGTGCATCTTTCTCCTTCAGCATCTACATTTGTCTAGCAACATCACATGCATTCATGGTCAGAGCCACAGAACAACCAGGGGCTGGAGTTGGAGGGAGGGGACTTAGATTTGGCTCCTGTTTTTGGCTTCTGTTTTGCTGCAGCAAAACTGTTCCTTAATGACACAGAAAACTCATAATGCAGATGTTTGCGGGATGACTTTTCTGCTGTGAAGTGCTGTACGAACTGAAGTTCTGCATTTTGAAGATGCCCAGGTTGATTCAGGTTTTGGTGGTATTACTTGGGCGTGCCAGGGAGTAGGGTTTGGTTTGCTGTGCTGTTTCTCTTCCCTAGTATTTCCCATTTAGCATGTGGCTGACTGCTGCTACCACCCGGTATCTTTCTGAATCCCATGTGAAATTAGCCCCTGGGTCCCAGCTTAATTCTTAACACTCATGACCTCACCTTGGAGATGTCAGGTATCAAAGCTGTTATTTGCAGATCTCCTGGCTAGCAAGTCTGTGAAAACACCTTCAGGACAGAAAGGAGTGGGGAGAATGAACGTGTGAATTATCCCTAGGGAAATTGGGTTTGCTGGGATGGTACAGGGAGCTGGGGAAGTACAGAAGGTTGCACTGCACTTGTCAGATGGGATTGTTCTTATCAGTGGCAGGCTACCTGCTCTTAGAGGGTCTCTGCCATTTGACCCCATCTGGGGCTAGGCACATATAATGGGGCCATCTCTCTGCCTTTGATGGTTACTTGGGATGTGACATGAAGTCTTTTGGATCTCTTTTTAGATTACAGCTTTCCTGCTGCATCTCAGAAGGCCCTGCTGAAAGGGAATGGGACACAGGTGAAAGACAACTGGGAAACAGCCACTGTCCAGCCGCCAGCAGAATTTGTTGAGCCTGACTTGCACATGCCTTTCTCCAGCACGCTGGAGGAAGAGGAGGGGCTGCTCCCTATAGACCACTCAAGAGGAGGAGTGGAGAGCCTCCAGACCTCTGGGCCAGAGGTTACATCTTCTGAACCAGTGGGCCAAGAGGAGTCCTTCTCCCTTCTGTTTTCCACAGCCTCTGCAAGGCCAGGTGTGACCAAGGCAGCCATAGGAGGGCAAGAAGAGGACTCTGTTCCTCCAGGCTTAGACCTTGGGAGCAGCATGGGACCAGGTCTTCTGCCTGTGTCCTCTATTTTTTCTACTAGTACTGCTGCAAGCTCTCCCAGTATTTCAGAAGAGCCCTTTGAGGTGACAGCTGGGGACACGTGGGCTGTTGGGGGAGCAGATTCGGAGACGACTGTGAGTACCACAAGAGCAGAGCTTGCAGAGACCATGGTGGAGGCTGTTGGGGAAGAGCATTCAGCCAGAGAGGAGGTCTCAGAGACCACAGTGGGGTGGGAGATGCTGGAGCCCACGGTGCTAACTGAAATGGAGCAGACTGCGGAAATGCCTGTGGGGACACCCTCTCCTGGGGGCAGCTCCCCAGGCACCCAGACTCTTTCTGGCAGTGAGCAGCACCCCACTTCTTCTGCGTCTCTGTGGGACAGGGCTGACGAGCCTGCACTGGATCCCGTTTGGAATGACTCCGAGTCAGCCACTGAGACTGTGGCAGCAGAAAGGAGCTTGTCACCGCAGGCTGGGGACGCCCGCATGGCCATGCTGCCAACAGAGCTGCCCTGGGACTCAGCACAGGTAGCACTGGGAGCAGGGAGTGGGTGGGAGGTTGCAGTGGAGATATTTGGGTACTTCTCTTTGGGGGAGTGTTTAACCCCTTAACCTTACCCACATCCTGAATTCTGGCTGGTGGAAGTAGCTGCTTCTGTTCACCCAGCCAAAACTGAATTTTGGGGGATGTTTTTCACAGCACTTCTTAAGGATATCCACCATCCTTGGTGAAAGCTGTGCCCCCTAACATCTTCCCCAGCGAACTGCTGCACAGAATCCTGCTTCTAATAAATGCCTGCCCTCTGGGGCATGCACAGCAGCAAAAACTCCTTGTTTCCTCAGCCTGCATTATTGGAAGTGTCAGGACAAAAATGCCCCCAGGGTTTTCTGGAAAGGGAGTGAGAAGGAAGTGCTATTTTTGCTGCTGCTGCTGCCTGCAGGGACCAGATGCAGAGCAGGTGGAGCAGGGTGCAGAGATCTGTGAGGATGTTAGTCTAGGAGAGCCTGTGGGAGAGGAGGTGTGAGGTGAACTGCAGTTCCTGAATCCAGCAAACTGGCAGCTGGTTAAGAGAAGACAGGTAGCAGGAGCTGGCTGGTGAGAAAGTATCAGGGAAAGCTTTTAATTTTGCTTTCTGCCCCATGGTACTCGGGTCCCTGAGCAAGTGACTTAGTCCCTCTGTGCATCTGATCCTGCCTGCAAAGTGCTGCCCTGTCTCACCAGTTTGTTTAAGGACCACAGAGGCTCCTGGTTAGGTTTTATGTTGTGTTAAGTGCTGATCACATACAGGATAAGGCTGCAGGCTAGAGAGCTTTCCACTGAGTATCTGAGTCCTCCTGGAGTCTAGATACAGGTGGGAGGTAAGCTGGGCTGTGGCAAGCTGGCACAGTACCTTGTCCCTGCCCCATGTGCTAGCACTGAAATAGTGTTTCCTCCTTAGTGCAGAGCGTTAGAGGACAGTTACTTCCTTTGAGGAGCGCTTCTCTGGGGTATGGCACAGCCCCTTGCTCCTGTCCCTTGTGTATCCCATGCTTTCAGCAGGAGAGCTGCATTTGCTACCCATACCCAGCTGTCTTTATGCCTTGTCTCTCCAGGTGATCTGCAAAGACTGGAGCAACCTTGCGGGGAAAAACTACATCATCCTGAATATGTCGGATAACATTGACTGTGTAAGTCAGTCCAAAGAGATTGGATGGCATGGGGGGAATAGTGCTTAGAGATGCGGAGGCAGGCACAGCTTTTGCTGTCTGCTTTCACTACAAAACATTTTAAAAGCACTAAATCTCAAAGTCCTTATAGAGGCTGTGGAGAGAAGGGGAGGAGGACAAATATTCCTGTTCTCCAAATGGGGAAAGAGTGGGTGGACTGAGAGGATTCTGCTCAAAGTCTAGCACATGTCAGTCCCATATCGGATTTTGACTAACTCCCGGCTGCTAGTCTGTGCCAGGCAGTACCTGGATTCTCATGAGACATGAGAGCTTTTAACATTGCACCTCTTACTGGTAGGAGACGTGGCAGGATTGAGGTGTGAGTCTCCTTCCCTCTCTGCCTTTTCCTTCCTCTCCTTCCAGCATATAGTAACGTTTCTCTGATGGCTCAGAGGAATGGGGACTCCCCATTTGCAGTGTGAATGGTTCGGTGTGAGGCAGCTGTCACTAAATCTGCCTTAAGTGCTTCTTCTCCCCACCCCGTTATCTTGCATGTCATCTGGGTCTGTTAACCAGCCACACTCTGCTAATCCAATGCCTGTTCATCCATCCCCATAAAGCTGCAGTTAATTCATGAGGCCAGATCCCCTTGTGGATCCCTGGTAAAAGGGCTTGTTCACCTCTGCTGGGCCTTTTATCAGGCACTTTAAAACCAGTTGTGGAAGGCCTGGGGTCAAGGTGCCTTTCATAATTCTAAGAAATGATTACGAGCCTGACAGCCTGAGACCAAAATGTTTCATCGGGGAACTGTTCTGGCCTCGCGTGTCTGCACTTTTGCTCGCTGCAGCTCCTGCTCTAGGCAGAGCCGGCTGGTTTTGTTACTGCAGGGTGGCTCTGTGGCACTGACCTATTTCCACTACTGGTGAGTTGTTCGGGGGGGGGGGCGTGTGCGGTGTGGGGTTTTTTGGGATTTTTTTTTAAGGTGAACTTTTTGGGGACAGGGAAAACAGGGGAATTCCTATACACAATAAAGCATGCTGACTGCTTTAAGGGTAGATGAAAAATCAGTCTCTTTCCTCCTGATTTAGGCAAACCAGTTTGTTCTTTGGAGGATTTTAAGTATCTCTGCTACATTCACAATTGCAACTCAGAAAATCAGTCCTTGAGAACCTGAGTTCTGCTGCCCTGTTTCCCCCATGTCCTAGTCCCCATTGCTCTTTCTCCCATCTCTGTGGAGTTTAAATGCTGGTTAATTTTGCAATACGTAGTAGCTTCTTTCCTGTGGTCACTGCACTTGTGTTCTTCAAACCACTGGAAGGGTGGGAACTGAAAAGCAGATGTGCAGATGCCTCTTGACCAAATTGTGTCTTTATTGTTGAATCCTCAGTTCTGCCTTGCTGAAAGAAGACAGTGCCCTGGGATAGGCAGGACTGAACTGTTTTTCTACTTGATTTCATGTTTCAAAACATATTTCCCAGTGAATGATTTGTGCTGTCCTCCCCCTTATTCAAAGGGACACTTGTCAACATACATATTTAACATAAACATCGCTTCGTTCCCTGCCTCCCATTACCACTTTGCGTGGCTGAAGCTGGAATCAAGCTCTTCTTTCTCCTTTCCACTAATGTTGATGCAGTTTGTTTCCTACCCATGCAAATTTGCTCATTTTGGGCAACTCACCTACCCTCTGCCTGTCCCTTTTGTTTTCTGGTTTCTGTGTCTGAGCCCTGTGGTGTTTGGATTTCCAGGGTTGCGAAGGAGAACTTGCATTGCGAGTGCTGTAGTTTAAATTAGTGTGAATGGGGATTCCTCACACATTTCCTGTGTTTTGATGTCCTGATCCGGTGTGGTACCAAGTCCCACTGAAAAGCTGAGGGGCACAGAGGATGCTTAGCTCCTTCCAGAGGGTTGCACCTTGAGCTTTAATGTTCTTCATAGCGCCAGGCTTTTACCTGCTGCAGGGATGATGTCTGTATTGCTGGGTTAAGCTGGCAGCCCATTTATCTTCCTAATGGGCTCTGGGCAAGGCAGTCACTTCAGTCTCTCTCTGGGCACATCTCCCACTCAATATACCTGGGAATTTTGCCAGTGAGGACTGCAGGATCTGACCCAGCAGTGGTACCTGGCTACACATCAGGAGGTGACCTCCACCTCGGCTCACATGTGTTCAGGCTCCTTCACAGCTCCCTTCCCCACCACGGAGAATTTATCAGTGCT
Source organism: Aptenodytes forsteri (assembly GCF_000699145.1). Classification (NCBI taxonomy): domain Eukaryota; kingdom Metazoa; phylum Chordata; class Aves; order Sphenisciformes; family Spheniscidae; genus Aptenodytes; species Aptenodytes forsteri. Next base: position 10,923,771 of record NW_008795909.1, read on the forward strand.
CTGCAACCTCTGCTTTCCCCGTCACTAGAAACATTTCACCTCTGCCCTCCTCCTGCTCTTGGGCTAAGCTGCTCCCCCTTCCTCCGCATCCCCCGAAACAGAGCCGCAGGCTGGCAGTGGAGCTGTGAGCCAGAGCCACAGCTGAGCAGCATGGCGCTGCATCCTGGCGCTACTCCTCCCGCCTCCCCGTGCCGAAACCCGTAACCTGATGAGACGAGGCACTGGCAGGCCCTTGTGATTCAGGCCCCAGTCATCGGTGTCTTTTCCAATTAGGCCATTTTCGGCACAGGCCTGTGCCTGCCCTGAGAGCTTCAAATTGCCATGGCAACAAGAGCTCTTCCATTTTATTAATCATCTGTGTGGCCTTCAGGTTGGCATGGCAACCAGAGATAAGAATAGAAACACAGGAGTGAGAAAGCGGCAAAGGAGCCCGCCCAGGGATGGCTGGAGCATGTCAGGCTGAGCGGCACCCGCTGACCCAGCGCTGGCTGCGGGGAAGAGCCTGGCTGCTTCCTTCTTGCCTTACACGATAGTGTCGCTTCAGGACCCCTGTGTGCCGGGGGAGCTGGGCTTGGCATGGTGTGGGGCGTATGGTGGCCGCAGGAGCCGAGGAGGAGGGTTGGTGTGTCAGGAGATGTATGTGGGTCCAGCCTGGGGGACTGGGAATGTGCAGGGGAGCGCTGCACCAGGTTTAGCACTGCTGGCTTTTGGGTACGCCTGGTTCAGGGGTCTCAGCCACACAGCCGTGCCAGCCCTGCCCTGTTCGCTCCATGCACTCACCAAGGTCCCTTTCCTGAGTGCTACATCTGCCCTGTTCCCTCCATGCACTCACCAAGGTCCCTTTCCTGTGGCAGGAGGAGTTTCGGCTGGAGAGGGGTCCCCAGCTGTTGGCACTGGTGGAGGATGCCTTCTCCAGACAGGCGGATGGACCACAGGACCGCTGGCTGATCTCTCTGAGCAAACCTAATGAGAACGACAAGCACTTGCTAATGACACTGGCAGGGGAACAGGGTAAGTGCTGGGAGACGGAGCCATCCTGTGTTGGGGGGTTGTATTTAAGGGGCTCTCAAATGGAGGTGCTCAGGCATGTTGGAAGGAGCTTTTGCTCTCCAGTCCATTTCAATCCCACCAGTTCCCAGTGTTAACTGGACTTGAGGGATGGAGGGGGACTGAGGACATAAGACCCTTTTTCTTCACATCTGCCTTCTGGCTTGTCCCTCACCGCTTGCATGAAGCTCCATCTTCTGCGCTTTGCCTCCTGCTTTGCTTCCTCCCTGGATTGCCTCCACTCGAGCATCCGTCAGCTTTATCCCGGTGCTTATATACTTACCTCCATGGGCAGGCCACTGAAATGGCAGGACATGACAGCCTGCTCTTAGTTCACTTCTTAACTTAACACTTCTTAAGTCTTGTCCGAACTGGGCCAGTCCTGACTGTGCCTCCCCTGCATCTTCAAAGAAACAAAAGCTGACAGTGAAAGGTGGGCTGGCCTGGAACATTTTACCATCTCTTTAATCCCCTTTTGGTAGGGGGATGCTTTTCCTGTACTGCTTCTGCTGCCTGCTTAGTGACAGAGGCCTCTAATGTTGATGTTATGGCCTATATGAAAAAAACCCAACACTATTCTAAAATGCCCCACAGCGATAGGAAAATACAGCTAACATTTAAGTGGTATTTGCTGTATCGATGCCTTAAATCATTGCATCTCTCCCAAGCCCTTGGGCTGGAGCATGTGCCAGTGAAAAGGCTTTGGTGAGTATTTAGTCTTCTAAACTAAAACCTTCATGCCATCATGAAAGGGGACATCCCCCTTCCTGGAGAAGAAAACAGGTCTGAACTCCAGAAACACAGCCAGGCTGGGAGATATCACTGAGTTTAGAAACCTCAGGAACCAAAGTATTTTCCGCTCTGAATAATCAAGCATTTGTTCAGTTCCTCTTTTTACTGCTGTGCAAGTGGAAGGAGAAATGGGCCTGCAGCGGGAGCGAGCGGCTGCGTGGTGCTTAGTTGCCGACTGAAATTAAACCACGACAGGGCCTCAGCCTCCAAATCCTCCCTGACTGCTCCTGTTCTCCTGGCTTGGAGAGCATCCTGGGAGCTGTTAGGGAAGGAGGGTCCCAGGAAGGGGTGGATCAGTGTGGGCTGGTGGCTCCCTGGCTGAAGCTGTCTCCTGCTGGGAGTGGAGCTGTTACAGCACATCTCCTGCAGCCTCTGCTGTTGCGCCAGGCACACCACCTTGCCAGGGTGTCCTGCAGAGCAAAACACACCTGCTAAAGGTTGTGATAGGTGAGCATGGAGGTCTGTGGGAACATCTTGAGTGCTGCAGCTCGGGATCAAGTTGTGCTGGACAGGGAGGCTGTATCGGGCAGCATAGGCACCTGCCTCCATGACTTTTTGGGTGTTGCTGCTCACTCCCAGAGCAGACACAGATCCTGAGAGCTGCTGTGGCTGTGGAAAGGGCACCTAGGTGCCTCCGGTATCAGTACGTGCCTGGATTTTTTTCCCCCCTTTAAAGAACACTTGGAGGTACCCTTGGTTGTGGTCCTTGCATTCTTTCAGCCTCCTAACATAAAGTACCAATGAACAAAAATGTGCATTCCCCTGCATCTAATCTGTTTGGGATTTCACAGTGAAGAGTATATCTATCTGAGCTAACCTGAGCTGAGAGCAGCACTGATCTCTCCCTCTCCTTCTTTACAGGTGTCATCCCTACAAAAGATGTTCTTACGGCACTGGGGGATGTTAAGAGGAGCTTAGCCGAGGTAAGAGCCTGTCTGCCTGCATCCATTTGTTAAGACTAGCTATACAATTAAAATAAGCACCTTGAAAACTGGGACCATATCTCAAGTCTAAGCGAGTGCTGAACCCACAGCAGGCAAGCAGATGAGTCAGGCACTTGGCAAACTCCCTTGGTAGTTGCCAGGCCATCAAATGTCTGCTCCCATTAAGAGAGTAACTGTGGGTTATTCCCTCCCTGCTTTTCTGGCTTGGTTGTGAAGCTGCTTTTCACACATTCATTTTGTTGGGATACTTGGTCTCATCCCTTCTACACTATTGCCTGTGGCGATGTGGGTGCTGCAGAGCCCCAGATTTGGCCCTGCTCACCCTACAGCTGATTTACATACTTTGGCTGCTCAGGCTTTGCTGAAGGAGGTGGGAGAGGTGCATGTACTAGATGGGACATGTTCATGCACCTTCCTGCAATCCCAGGCTCTGCATTTCACTCCTTTAGACAACTGCCTACACAAGGGCAGGCAGAGTACCAGAGGCGATGGATGCCGGAGTCCACTGCCAGCTGCCTCTAGCCCTCATGTATTCCCCTCTAACCCTGGCCAGCTTGGAAGAGGGTAGAGATGAGGGCAAATTAGTCCCATGATCTCTGACTTTGCCCTTTAGGCCTATGGGATATGTAGGCACTGGGGGCCTGATTCTGCTTGGGTTTTTTTACACTACTGGAGTAATTCTGCTGACTTTAGCAGCAGAGTTGGGCCACTGCCTTGCTGGCTGTCTGCTCTCAGGTTTTTCCCTGACCTAACAAACTGGTGCAGTTAGACAAAGCAAATTAAGTGCTCGGTGCTGTATTGATTGGCTTACACCAGAGAAAGCGTGAAAAGCAAACCCTGTAGAAATTGTGTGACTGAAGTATCAGCAGCTAGAACTGTCCAGGAAGAAGGATTTGTGTTGGTGCAAGGTTTGACTTCTTTGTGCAACTGTGACTCTATGTTAACAGGCAACCTAGCAGAGCAGCCTCGCCACCTGCCTCCGACTCTCCGGCTCTATCAATAATGAAACACTGCTCATTGCACTGACCTTGTGCTAGCACGAGCTTGGAAGGAGGAGGGAGGATATTCTCTTACACCTGTCATACTTACTATCGGATTGATATGTAACCTGTTTGAAATCTGCCAAGTCATTGGGACTGACGTTGGGCTTTGTTTGCTGACAACCACTGGGGGCCCATTTCTAGGGCAGCTATTCCTAAGCTTTTTGGATCAGCAGGCAGCTGTCCACTTTCAAGACCTTGTAAAGACCACTATGCCCTCTTAGGACCAGAGCTTTAATGGAAACCTATTTATTATGGTTACATTCTCTGTCAAACAGTCACCAAAGCCTCAGCACCCACCAGTGGTCCATAGTTTGTCTTGGGAACTCTTAATGTTGGGCAGTTTCTCCCTTGAAAGCCTCCTTGTCTTGCACATAGGTGTGATCCTTGTGCAGGCGATCAAGATAAGATTGTGCCTACTGTCATTTGCTGACGTGTCAGCTTTCATGGAAGACGGTGTTAAATTTAGTTATGTGCCTTCTAGTCGTGTAAGACACTGTATATCCTCACTCCCCAACCCTGGCTTTTAGTTCCTCTGCCCACAGTGATGGTCCTGTACTTGGACCCTGGAAAGTCTGAACAGGATCCCACCTGACTGCAGGCCAGGGGATTTAGTGTACCCCTTTCTTCCTTCCAGATTGGCATCCAGAACTACTCAACCACCACAAGCTGCCAGTCGCACCCCAACCAGACACGCAGCGATTATGGGAAACTCTTTGTGGTACTGGTGATCATTGGTTCCATCTGTGCCATCATCATTGTATTGGGGCTCATATACAACTGCTGGCAGAGACGTCTGCCCAAGATGAAGAACATGGTGAGCATGGGACAGGTGGAGAAGGTGGCTAGACTCTTAGCCCTTGGGATGGAGGGGATTGGAAAGTTAAGAGGGAGATTGTTTCCCCTGTCCACTTACTGGACATAGCTGGATACACTGCTGGAGCAGCAAGGGAGCCCATTCAGGCATAAGAGAGATACAAACCTGTCTCTTGCTGTGCTCAGGACAGCTTGTTTCCACTGGGAGGGCTGGGCTAGGAGTAAATTTACCTTTTCCCACTGACCCTGCAAAGTCCTCGGTGACCCTTATAGCCTGGTCTGATTGTGCTGCTCAGCAGCATTAAGACCTGTCCTCCTTTGTCTCCATTGTGTTCCTCTCATCCTTTGCAGTCGCATGGCGAGGAGCTGCGCTTTGTTGAGAACGGCTGCCATGACAACCCTACCTTGGATGTGGCCAGTGACAGCCAGTCGGAAATGCAGGAGAAGAAGCCAAGCGTGAATGGTGGAAACAACATCAACGGCCCTGACAGCTGGGATGTCCTGATCAATAAGCAGGCGAGCGAGGATGTGGATGTGTTTGAGGAAGACACACATCTTTAGAAAAAGAAGGGAGAGAACCACCCCCTTAAATGCACTTGTCTCTCTCCTGTCTTGACTGATGGACCACGGGATCAGGTGGCTTCTCAGGAACTTCTTAAAGGCTTGGGACAGGTCAAGTCTTTGGGCAAGTTTTCCCGATAGAAGTCCTGAGCCTGCATCTGAGGCTTGGAGCCAGGAGGATCACTGAACAGAGGGAAGCGGGAGGGGTGGGTGTGTAGGTCTCTTTGTGTGTATTCCTATCAGTAGCACCAATGCTTTCATCACCTTTAAATGCACTTACTGTAGCTCTCTGGTAGTGGCTGAGAGTGGCTGGGCTTGAGAAGCAAGGCGGTGAGGCTGAGTCTGCCACCAAGAGTCCAGCTTTGGGGAGTAAATTCACTTTGGGAGTCCAGCTGGAGCTACGGCAGCCAGATCCTGACCTTGAGATCATGTTCAGTCTCTGCAGGTGCAGTAAAACCTGTGCATTCTGAATGGAGGGGAGCCAAGACTCAGTCAGTGTCCTGGGCAGAGATTTGTTTGTGGGTTTTTTTTAGTGCTCTAGCATTCAGCTGCTAATTAGATGGGCTGATGTTTACATCTGGGGAAGACATCCCACTGTCACCTCATTTCCCCCCTCACACCGCAAACAGCCCCACTCCCTTTTTCAGCTCCACAGCTCCAAGCTGAGTTTGCAAAGTTTGAGCACTTTACCCTTGCTTGACTGATTGCAGAGAATTCGGTGCCGTGGCGCAGCATCTTAGCTGGAAATTTGCTTTAGGTTGGAGAGTTGCTCAGTGCCGTGGCGCAGGAAATTTGCTTTAGGTTGGAGAGTTGCTCAAAAAGTACATTTACCTGCCTCTTTCACGCAACAGCCTGTGAAATCAGCAGCAAAGTATCCCTTGTCTTAAGTCTCAGTTTTAGACTGGCAGGCCTTCTCCACTCCTGTTCTATTTTCCAGGATAGTTTGGTTTCAGTTGGTCTTTTTGAGGTAAATGTAAAGACTATGTGAGACTTTTTGAACGGGGACAAAAGTAAAAACTCAGAAACAGATAGTTTTCTGGTCCTTTTGTTTCCTTTTCAGCATCCTGCCCGGAGGGGAAGGAAGTGTTTAATGTCCCATAGGTGTAAATTGGGGTAACATCTTTAAAATCACTGCATTTAAGCAAGCGTAAAAGCCAGTTCAGGTGAGATGAGAATCATCGATCTAAGAGCTCCCCAATGAATGTTTCTCAGGCATGCCTCGGGCAACTTTGAGGTTCCAGCTCCCTGAAGAGGTGTGATAAAAGGCACGTGAATATGCGTAATTGTTCTCTGAGCCCCGCCTAAACCGAGACTCAGAACTACTGTCAAGCCTGAAATCCCGGAACATTTGTTTCTTCTGTCATCAGGGGATTGAAGGACTTGCTTTGGTCAGAGGCAACAGTATTCCTCTCTGTTACAGTGATCTGCATACGTGCTTACTGCAAGATGCAGCTTCGCATTTGGCCTTTAAGGGAATCTTTGTACAGAAGGACCCCAGATATGCAGCCTGATGCTGAGCCTGTAAATCTGTCCCTGTATGTATAGATATTTTTAGCATGTTCATCCCTGATGTGAGTTCCTAAAGTCAAGGTACAAGAGTCTGTTGTTTCATTTTGCGTAGCGCTTTGCATACAAACTGAATCACAGATCACCTTGATGTAGGACCACGTTGATATCAGTCTATTAGGGATTCAAGAAAGGTGATAGCCTTTGGTTTCCTATCCAGATTCCAATTTTCAGTGTTTTTATCCTGCCTCCATACCTTTCCCCGTGTTATGTAGGAGATGGTGACCGTCAGCTCCATTTGTATCTCGGTGGTACGGTCACGGAGATGCTCAGAGGAGTTCCCTCTCCTGCCCCAGCAGTTGATAATGGGGGACAGTCCGTGTACGTAGGCAGCCACGTGTGGCTCTTCTCCGACCACCCCTCGATGATGGCTCCTGCTGAGTTTGATGGGTCTGTGCAGTGAAACTGCACAAGTTCAGTAGCTGTGTTGGTGGCACTTTGGGACTCACAGGATTAAATGCAAGTTGTTGTTATGATGTGGTGAGTAAATTAAAGCATGGAGTTAAAATTTGAGTTTGTATAGCACTTAGCATAACGGGGCCTGGCATGGCCGGGGCCTTTAGGCAGTTTCACCGTATAAATGTTTCTAAGTCCAATAATCCTCAAGAAATATGTTTTTAATGCCCAGTGGATATTAGAAAGAACACCACCAATCAGATGTGAATCACTTCACCCACAAAACACTTCCTTGTTGCACTTCATTGCTAGGAGCTGCTTTGCTGCCCTGTTTTCTCTCCACTTTACTAATTCAGAGAAACAACAAGGTGCTGATAAAGCAATGCTTCTGGCTAGGCTCAGCACCTGCTGATCTAATGTAAAGTCTTCAAACTTTAAAGAAAACAAGTGGGCTATGCAAGCTCATTAATAAGCTAGCAAGTTCTCCTGATTTGCTCTTCTGGCTTCTTATGGCCTGAAGGTTTTCCAGAGACCGTAGAGCGCTCTATTGCGTCTGGAGCATCCAGGCGATCTTGAGAGTGTCTAAGGGTGGCCGTCACGAGGCTGAGAACAATTTTCTGCTGTCTCTGTCAGGGTGCGCCTGGCTGTATGTTCTCAGTTTAGCTCCAGAAATCTACTGGTTAATAGTGTTTCACTTTAGTCCGGTGATACTTTTTATACCTTTACCATTTGTTTTTTCTCTGTATCATTTTTTTGCACTAGGCTGACCTTGTTAAGTCGATTGCACTGTTGTCCCTCTCCCGCCAGCCTTGCAGAGACGGGTCATCTCCGGGGACCTGCGGGCTGGGGACCACTGTAGAGAGGCTGTTGATAGCCCACTTACTCTGTTGTTCAGTGCTTGGGTTTCCAGCTCTGCACAGGGAGGATTTAAAGAGGAAGAGAAACTTTGTCTTAGCATTTGTAACAGGAAGCTTTTTTTATCAGCTTAATATAGTTAAACTTCTTTTTAACAAAAACTGTCAAAGCTGGATTTCTCAGAGCGGTGTGCCAGGCGACAGAGCAGATGCAGGAGACAAAGTGATTCCGGGAGAACTGTTTTCCACCTACTCGGACTTCATTGTAGTCCCGTCTACCAAACGTTTGATCGCACTGACACCTGGTGGCTGCTGGGAGTTGGAGACGAAGAATAATTTAAAAAAGGATTTTTCCCCGTCTTAGCTCTGGGTATTTGTTTCCTGTGACTTGCCTAGGACAGTCACCTGCTTTATTCACGAGGGGCTGCTGGACTCACCAGTGAGCAGAGGGGCTCGCACCAGGCATGTAAGGGATGGTTTGTGCAAGGACATCCCTGTCTGCAAAGCAATGAGATGGGACATTCCCTGGAGTCACCGGTCTAGAGGCCCTGGGTAGCAATACGGGGTCTCAGCTCCATCTCCCCGCTTTCTCCTCCACTTGCCCCCCCTCCTCCCAGGGAGCACAGACAGAAAGCAGAAGCTCTGGCTTGAAATGGAGGTGGTTCTTCAGAGAGAGCATCAGATGCTGGTGCGAGGAGCTCTGCGCCCCGGGGAGCGCCGGCGATGGCATCGGCTGGATGCATGGCCAAGATCAGAGTGGCTCTTCATCTCTGTGGAACGGTGGCCAGATGTGGTCTGGGATGGCCAAGCTGCAGATTACTCCCAGATGTTGCCCAGATGTCTAAAACAGCATCTATAATGTGGAGTCCAACATGTGCTAGGATTTCGTATCCTGCAGACCGCCTCGTGGTATGTAGGGTGTAAAGAAACAATGAGAAGTGACCCGGTAACTATGCTGTGGAGTATGGAATGCAGGTTAAGAATACAGTTCAAGATACCACCTTAAGGATCTCTACAGGCAAAGGACGCAGTGTGAAATGGAGGTGCATTATTGTACAGATTACTGCAGTATGACCTTAGAGCATCGCAGCAGGATCCCACTGCAGCCGCTGCTGTCAGCAGCTCGTCTGTTCCCGTCCACCTTCACAGCCACGCAGGAGCACCTCTCTCCTTGACAGGGGGTTTGGGGCAGCTTGGACAGTCAGAGACAACAAGCACCTTCATCCGTGCTGGCTCACGAGAGCCTCGTGGGCTCATCTCGACTGGCAGCCGTTCTTCTCAACACCCTCATTCCTGCTGGACCTAAACTGTCTGCAAGCCCTGGCCTTTGCCCGGCATTGCTGCCGGAGAATGCTTAGAAACACTCACGTCTGGCCCTGGAAGCGACAGGGTTGTGGTTTTGTTTTCTTTGCAATAAAACGCACCTCCTGGGTGTCTGAACACTGACCCAAGTGGAGTCTTTTGCCTGAATTCACGTCTGCTGCATCTGTTAATGCGGTGTTGGCCAGGGTCCCTCTGCCAGGATGGGGGGCGGGCGGTCTCGCCCCCCCGCCCCACAGAGTACTCCTTAATTCTCCCATTGCAGGCTGCTGTGGAAGCCCTGAGCTGTGCCAGGTGCCTGGGCTGTGGGAAACTGGCTCACCCTGTGGGGTGACAGTCCCGGCCCTGTGGGGTGCCCCCCGCCCCATCCCCACGGGACCAGCCCAGGACCCCTGGTCCCTGCTAGGGTGGCTGAGCACGAGCCTCTGTTCCAGAGCAGAGCCCCTGTGTGCGTGCACACCCCTGTGCCATGTCTGTCCCAGAGCAGGTGCCCCCAGCCAGCTCCCCACCATCCCAGACCTGCTCCAGAGCTGGACCCCACGCAACTGCACGTGGTCCAGAGCCCCTCCGTGTGTTCCAGGCCCCCCCTCCCACCCACGTTCAGGACCAGGTCCCCCC
>NW_008795909.1:10934279-11035130 GCF_000699145.1 Aptenodytes forsteri
GCCGGGCCGGGGGCAGCCCGGCCTCGCCGGGCCGCGTTACGGTCTTGCGGTCGCCCCAGGGCCGGGACGCGCCGCGGGTCGCATTTGCCCGAAGCCCTGCCCGGCCTTCCCCTGGCCGCTAGACCAGCGGCCTCTCGCAGCCTTGGCTCTCTGTAGGGTAGCCGCGGTGCCAGCAGGTGACAGAGGTGTGAAAAGGAGAGTTTGTTCGTTTATAAATAAACGCGCCTGGCTTTTCCCCCAGTGTACTCTGAGAATTTGCTAGCGTGCTTAGGTTTGTACAAGGTTTGCCCGTCTTCTTAAAGTTCAGGCATCTGAGTATCAGGCAGTTATCGCACATTTCACTGGTATGAATGCTGTCTGTGGCAAATGTCCTTGCAAAAGTCTCTTCTCCTCAGCTGCTCTTTCACTACTGTTGAAAGCTGTATTTGCATTGGTAGGAAGCTAGATCTCTGGAAAGTAATCGTCCTGGAAATATTTAGACACCTTGTGCTGTAGGCTGTGGCAGCATCTCTGAAAAATACTGGGCTGCTAAATTTCAGGTCAAGTCTCCTTGCTCATATTGAAGCAGTATGGCTTAGCTGCAGTGATTTCGGATCAGGAGTCAGATGGGCTTGTTGTCTGCAGGGTGAATGGATGTTGTAACGCAAAGGCCCAGAGTTTACAACAGACTCTTCTGCTGCAATTCATGATTTGAGTCTAAGAATGCTCCTCGTCTCTTGATCCTACTTGATTCTTCCAGTTCCCAACATGTGGATCTTCCCAGATAATCAGAAGGAGCCTCTGTTTCAAGGTGCTCGCTAACGAAGGATAAATAGGCAGACAGATGAGGTCTGGGGAACATTGTTATCGGTTGTGTATTCATTTTAGATCAGTTCATTGCAGGCAGTAAATTGCAGGTTTACTGTAGAAGGAGGGGCCCTGCAGGTGGCCTTGCAGAGGTTTAAGATGACCAGTGTAGAAGTGATAGTGGAGAAATTATTGGTCTGGGAATGCTGTCAAAGCAGAGGGGACAAATTGACCACATGGGGCTGAGTAGAAGGGAGCTGAGTTGCTTGGGATTTCGAATGTGGTCAGAGGAACCTGAAGTTTGAGACAGGAAAGACGGAGGGAGTGAAAGGGGAGACTGATGTGGTGGATGAGAAAAAAACCACTTGAGAATCTTTGTGAAGGCTGTGAGGGACTTTTACATGTGGTTAGGAGAGACGGTTTTTGCAGTAGTTGGGGACAGGCTATAACAAGAGCCAGGCTGTGTAGGAGATTTGTGTCCAAGGCAAAGGCTGGCTTCTAGAGGTGCCAAAGAGGGAGCGTTGGCAGCATTTGATATAGCCTAAATGTGCAGGACAAGGAAGTGGCAGGAATTAAGAGCAGTCTGGAGTGACACTGATGTTGTTACTTGTGGCAAGAAAAGCCACAAGCAAGATGGGAGTCCAGCCTTGGCCTTGTAAACTTGGCCACTTGTTTGTAAGCATCCAGGCTGTGAGCTTTGCTGGAGAATGTGAAGATACTGCTGAAGTGCTCAAGCTTCTTTTGTGATTGCTGCCCTGTTAGGGGTCAGCAGGAGGTGGGTTTGATTCCCCTCTTTCCTCATGTGCACCACTTAAGATTGAAGGGAGCTGCCAAGCCATGCTGCAGAACGCTGTTCTTTGGGTTGAGGATTTGACTGATGCCCCTTCAGCCATAGCTGACAGCTCCCCGAGTCGAATGTAAGATCTTGTCATACCTTTGGAACTTACTGTATAAACTCAAAGTTACATCTTTTGAAAGAGGAGAATGTGACTGAATGAGTAGCTGAATAAAGTTATAACTTTGCTCTCCCTTTTCTTCCAGATACCTTCTTGAACAGCGAGATGTGGAAATTAATGTCCGTGATAAATGGGACAGTACACCTCTGTGAGTCCTGCAGCCTAGAGCGCTGGCTGGGCGGGAGGGGAGGGCTTTCAGAGCTCTTTTGCTCTCTCTGCATCAGCAGCTAGGAGCACTGTTACAAAATGCCTCAGGTTCTGCTTTTTGGGAGATTTCATATGCCTGCGGGTGCTGTGCTAAATATGTCTTTGTCTCCCCATCTGACTGATGCTTGCTGTAGTAGTGCTCAGAAGAGTGGTTAATTTTGTGACCAAATTACCTGGATTAAGCAGTCTGTTCTTGGCCTGATTAGGCTTTTCCCCCCTCAAAGTCTATGGCATTCTAGCATGTCTTTTCAGGTGAAGGCTTTGCTTGGTGAAATGCAAAGTGACTGTGGGATCACAGTCTGTCTGGCAAGGCTGTAAACATGCAGTAGGTAGTGAGGAATCCCCATGCTGGTGCAGAGGAGAGTGGTGTGAGCTTTTTTCTCCCCACATACCAATTCCAAAGTGCATTTAGATATCTGCAATGTATTTAGAGTATGGAATAACTTCCCAAAGTAAAGGTTGACTGATATTTGCCTGCTGCAGTGCACGTTACAGGATTCTCCTAGTTTGTAGAACAATTTGAGGTCCTTGTGAAAGAGAATCATGAAAGGCTTAGATTGTGAAAGAGAAAGTGAAACTCATCGTAAGTAAGACTTTGAGGGGTGGATTTGCTGTACATCTGGTGTGGGTGCTGTTCCCTCATCGTTATAGTGTGCAGCAGTCACACTGATAACAGAAGGAGTAAGGAGTGTTTTGGAGAATTTGGTGGAATTGCCGAGTGCCCATGAAATGAACTCCATTAAAATGAGGATGGATTCAGCAGCTGGTGGTACAACAGAAGATGCTGAACCCAGATTGGGACCTTGAGGCCTCCTTGCAGGACAGCAGTGCCTCGGAGTCCTGGGAACAGATCCTGCTTAGTCTATTGCTGGGGTCAGACTTCTGTGCTATTCGGTAGCAATTCCTCACTCCTGTGAAGGATTCATCTTCTAAGCTTCTCAGGGATGGCTCAGTGCTGAGGTCTGCATGCTGTGGTGTGCCCAAACACTGAATTTTGCTTCCTACCGTATCTCTAATTTTCTTTCTCTTGTTATTGTCAGGTATTATGCTTGCCTCTGTGGACATGAGGAGCTTGTACGCTATCTTCTAGCCAATGGTGAGCAAAAGTGTCCTGGTTATGGGTGCAATAGCTTTCTCCATACTGCTCCATAGGGATTGTATATCCTTCTAGCTGTCCCTCGTGGAAATTTCTTCTGTTACAACCAACCATCTGATCAGCGATCTCAGGCTGCAGTGGGAGCCCTGGACACACTTTCATGGTCCCTTTTGCAGGCCATTTGCTGCTTGAATTTGCTACAGGGAAGCTTTCTGTGATGGCTCAAAGCAGCATGACTTTCTGAAATCACAGCTGATGTTTTGCGAGGGTGCGTTGCTGTTGGGAGTATGCTGATGTAAGAATTGTGCTTCATCTGAAGAACTGTCTGTGTAAAACTTTCTTGTACTTTTCTGATAGCCTTGTTTTGTAAACAGGACTTAAAGGTGAAATGCAAGGGCTTTTACTAACCTCAAACAAAGCAAGACAAACTCTCCAGGCAAAGTGCCTGCCCAGCACCCAAATTCCCTTAGGTAGTGGTGATGTTCTGTGTTCTGGCAGAGGAATCAGAGTGCAGAGTCAAATCTCAAAAGGTTTGTCTCGTCCACTGCATTCAGAGCATCTTAATCAACCACTTGATTGTGTAATTCTAAAATAGCAAAATGCAAGTGCCTTCCAAATTTCCAGCGGAATCTAACTAAAGAGGCATCTCTTGCCTTGTGAAAGGCAGAAATGCTTTTTAGGAGGAGCTGTTAAAAGTCCAATAAGCGATCGTACTCTTTGTACAGTGAGATTCTTCTTCCCAGAACACTGCTGGAGTCATGCTGAGAGACTTATTACCAGGGTCAGTTTAAATGAGTCATGACTTCTTCAGAAAGGGATTTTGTTATGGGAGAACAGCTTTAGGTTATACACATGTAAGGGGAGCTCAGTTTTTGTAAATATGCTCAGTAGCATAGGGGATCACAGTGAAACGTGTTACCAGCCAAAAGTCATACTCGTTTAGCGACCATCTGGGGACACTTGAGAAAGATGTAACTCTGCCTGCTGGCATGTACCTGTGATCATTTTGCAGGAGCGAAATGTGAGGCAAACACTTTCGATGGGGAACGTTGTTTGTATGGAGCTTTGAGTGATGCCATCCGACGTCTGCTGAAGGAGTACAAACAGATCACGGCAAAGTGCATGAAGAGAGACTACTATGATGTCTTCCTACAGCGGTAAGCAGATGAGGCAGCTCCAGGTGCAATACATTCTGTCATCCTTAGCTGTTAACCTGGATATTCAAGCTCTCTGTTAAGGGCAGATTTGAAAGGCAACTGATCAGTACCCTGTCTCGTTCCTGGGCATGTAGAGCTTCCTAAGGGATGTTCCTTTGTGCCCTAAGGGATGACTTCCAGGTATGTGTGCATTTAAAACATAGCCTCCAGTGACTTGGGTACAGACTCCAGAGTCAACAGAAAGCTGGTCTTTATAATGCAGAAGCATTAGACTGTCATCCTTGACTGTCAAACCAAAATCAGATCACTAAAACCACATCAGCGATTTAGGATAATATGTCAACTGAAATTAAGTTTCAGGCCTGAAGTGCTGTAGCCCACGAGCTGAGGTTTCCAGCAGTGATAATAGGTGTCTCATTTCTGAGATAGAGCCCCTTAAGAAGCCTCAAACTGACTTACAGGGACAGCGCTCAGTTCTTTCTTTTTGTTCATTAAAATGTAAGATGTTTCTGAAAGTTGCCTGTCACACCTTGTAGTCTTAGCATAGAGCTTGAGAAGAAGCCTAACTTGTTCTAGGAGTAGAGGAATAGTGTCAATCTCTTCTTGCTGTTTTTCTACCCTGGTGGTTCTGATGTTATTATACAGACTTGTTGGTTTGTGTTTTTTTTTCCCATTGGACTGAGTTAAAACAAACAAACAAGGTTGCAGCATCTGTATCTTCAAAATTGGAGAGCAAATAAGTCCTAGAAAGATCTGACCATCTTCCCATTACTACAGAGTCCTAATTTCTGAAGCTATGGGGAAAGAGGGGAGGAAGGAAACTCATTTATCTGAGTAAAATCAGATTCTGCCTTTCAGGGAAGTAGAATTTTGCAGGGTGATTTATCACTCTCCTAGTGAGTTTGTGGCTCAGATGGTGCAGGGTTGAGCGCACTTGAAAACTAAAATGTGCTGTTTTCCACTTCTCATTCCAAACAGATCTTGCACTAAAATTGAAACAAAGGGCAACAGTAGGGGGCTTCTGTTTTGTTTTGGGCAAGACACTAGTAGGAAGGATGTTCTAGTGCCAGGAGATTGAGATCAGCATTCAAGACCCTGCTCTGACATAATCTCATTGTGTGACCCCACACCTTTCTGTGCACCAGTCCTGCTCTCTAGAAGGAGTATAATGCCTGATGTCTGCCTGATTTGACCTCTTGGGCATGTTTGTGAGGATACATACGCAAGGGGTGATGGGCATTAGGAAACACTGGTGATGGTTGCAGTAAACCCTCGAAGTAGCGATCTCGGTTTTTTTCCTTTTAAAGAATGAGGGTATGGGCATGCAATCATAAACGGGGCTTCATTTCTGATGTGGTAATTGCTTGCATTTCATGCCTGTAACATCCTTTCTTCTTCTGAGGGTGGGTGACATCAAGTCCTCTCCAATTTGCTGCATGGTTAAAGCGTGCACACTGACAGTGCCCAGAGAGCAGGAAAGTTGCACCTTACTTTGTAGTGGGGTAATTCTTTTTGTAAGCGTGTGCTTCTGGAGGGCTTTTTGTCATCTGACAATTTAAAAGCAGGATTAACCTTTAGAGATGCGTTTGGAGGCAACTAGTTCCTCTTTAAAATCTGTTCCCTGTGTTCAGGGGTTCACCTCAGTCAGGAAGGTTTCATTCTCCAGCCTTCCTCTTGCACTAATGAAACTTCTTTGAGTCATTGCAGGGAGTGAGAGATCCCAGTCTAGTATGTGACTAGTATGTACTAGTATGTACTAGTATGTACTAGGCTGGTAAGCCCCCGTGCTGGCCTTCTAACTGGGCAGAGTACCAGCCCCCGTGCTGGCCTTCTAACTGGGCAGGGAGAGACTGCAATGTCCAGAGGTATTTGTTCATTTAGACCTAATTGTACCATGTCCCCCACTAGCTTTACTCCATTTTCTCCTTTCTCATTCTGCAATGAATTTCCCCTCTCTTTGTTCCTTACAGGTTGCTGGAGCAGGGTTACCAAAGCGACATTGTTTTCATTGTTCATGGCAAATCCTTCTGTGCTCACCGCTGCATTCTCAGTGCTCGCAGCGCCTACTTTGCGGAAATGTTTGAGACCAAATGGAAGGGGAAGAACATGATAGTGTTGAAGCATCCACTGGTGAGCGAGGCTGTGCTTCCAGCTCTTTCCTTTCTTTTCCTGTTTCATCTGGGTGAGAAAAGTGAGTCTTTTCTCAGGAAAGACAGTTTGAGGGTTAACTTCCACAGCGAATAGCTCCTGGAGCTCACAATGACCCTAGTCAAGGAGAGGGGCTCGTGGAGGCACTTTATGCAATAAAATAGCATCTTATTCGGATAACAAAAGGCTGTAGACTGTGTACTTCCCCTTTGTTCCCTCTGTCATGGGCTCAAACATACCTTAATTAATTGCAGTAGCAGGTAGCTGTTACCATCTGCCAACTGCATCACGATTCCTCTGTGTGATGAGTTGAGTCTGTCTAATTCCTGGTGGACAGGTGGTCTGTGGTGAAGACATCACCTCCATAATTGGCACTAATTGAGTCCCTTTTGTTGCCTTTGCAGCAAGAACTAAATAGGCCATAAGTGCATTCCATCCATTAATCACCAATACTCTGGCATACGTTTCTATAGCTTGATTGTGGCTGTGCAAAACCTCTCGTGACAAACATACTTCCAGTTTCTCAGGACATTGCTTAATGTCTCTCCTTTCTCTTTGTACAAGAACATGGCTTTCCTCTCAAATTAAGAAGAGATGGAAATGTTTGTGACCAGTGAAAGACTGGATTTTACAGAGCCTGTATTACAACTGTGTCTTTGGAGCACCTCCATTAGTCAGGTCCTGTCCCCCTAGGCACATGGATTAGTATCAGTTGATACATTTAAAGAGCTGCATAAGCCAGGTGGAGTGGCAGCATTAGTTAGGCGAGGAGCAAGGAAATCAGGTGCAGTGTGTGAGTTGCTATTTAAGTGGGGTTTTTTTCGACTTGTTCAGGATCATGTTTGTGTTCAGGCAAGTTTCAAGCTTGTTACTAAGTTCCTGGCAATTCTAAAGGTAACTTTCTCATGTCTTATTTTAGATTAATCCAGCAGCCTTTGGCTCTCTTCTGCAGTATCTATACACAGGTAAATGACTTACTGTCTAGTGTATGTATTCATGGCTGGTGGGCAGCTGTCTGTGCCTCTGCCATAGCACTGTTTTGGTGGCACAGGCTTGCAGACAGCCGTGTTTGGGTGCATGAGTTGCCAACACATCCTCTCTGCTGGCAGAAAGGGAGAATGTGAGCAATCCCCATCTCTTCCAAGTTGTTTGCACCTTTTGCCAGTTGTTGTCCTGCCAATAACTATACAGTCAATTAAAAAAAATCAGCTTGGGTTGATTGGTTGGATGGATGTGGAGAATGCATTTTTAACTTAAGGAAGGTAAATCTGTCATCTGGGATAACAGTCCCCTAAGCTGGTGAAAAAACAGGTTCCCACATAGGATATTTTCAGTCTGGCAGACCTGAGAGTGTGTGCTGAATGATTTGACTACTTTCTAATACTTTTTTTCTGAACAGAAGTTGATCCTAAACCTTCTATGAAAGTGCCAAATGTATTGTAGGCATGCTAACTGCTGAACTATTTCTGGCCAGGAGGTGGTGCCAGAAAATAACTTTATCTTCAAGGCTCTCCTTCCCCAGTCCAGTGTTTTCAGAAATGTTCCTCGCCAGGTTTTCAGTGATGGTAAAAGATTCTGGGATGACAGCTCATGGGCCTAAAGTCTTTTCTTGCCCTAAGCCAGATAGCCAGTGGTGGCAGTCATGCACGCTGCTGTTGTGCTGCTCTTTTGTTCTTTTCTGGGGGAATTAAACATCTTTTGTATAAGCCTGTTCGCTCTTTGGCCTCTTGAATGAAGCTGTTAGGGTAGACACTGGAAGGCGGGAATGTGAATCAGATGCCAGACTGAGATTCATCAAAGTGGTGGGCAGTGGGGTACCAAGTCTTAGCTTCTTGGACTGAGTTGTAACTGGATACTGAGAAGTGAGGCAGCGTGTCTAATTACTGAATTCCTATGCCATCAAGTCTTCAGTCCCTGATTTTTCCATTTTTACACCTAAGTGATATGGGTTAAAAGAGCTGGCTGCATTTCTTCTTGGCAGGTCGTCTTGATATCGACGTAGAATATGTAAATGATTGCAAGAGGTTAGCCAAGCAGTGTCGGCTGCAGGACCTCATAGACGATTTGGAGACCAAATGTAAAAAAGTCTATGAATTTGGTAAGCATTTTACTTGCTGTTGTCTCTGCTGTGCCTGTGTGTCCTTTCAGGGAGAAGGAGGAAAGTGTGGTGGTGGATTTTTCATGGTGCTCTTGGGGCTTCCAGAAAGTGATTCTGTTGTGGAATTCCCATGTTTGCATGATAGTTTTCAGTCATGGGCTCTCTGTAGGGCAGCTGTGGTGGTTTCTGACACATGCATATTTATCATTTATATTGAATGTTTTCATTATAGTAGAGCAGCCATGGCAGCAGGACTTTGCTGTGGTTGCCAGACATTCAGTGGAGCACTGTAGGGTATATTGGGAAGTGCCTTTCAGCAGAGACCTTGTTTAAATCCCTTGGGAGATATAATATGTACAATTAAAAGTCCTTTTCTGCATTTATCTGACCCTAACCAAAGTAAAACATTTGATAATCGGCTCAAAATGAATGCGGAGAGATATATAACACTTTTTTAAGAGCAGAGAAGTATTTCTGAAAGCATGTGTGTATTTATAACACAGGTATGTGCCAAACCTTAAATGATGCAATCCTTTATTTAAGGGCTTTTTGTTATCCAAAGAGCTTGTGATCTAATCATGACATCAGCTTATTGCATGAAAACCAACAGTTGGAGTTTATCATTCATCTCCTTAGTTCAAGCTAAAGGACACGTGAGTAAGAATCAAAACAGCACAAGTAGGACGAAGCGGTGTTAGTCATTAAGTAAAAAAAATTATCTGGTAACAAAACCTTCAGGCTGAAAACATCTGATTCTCATTTCATGCTCTGAGTTAACTCCTTTACTTCAGTCACGTTAATTTTGGTTTGAGAAGAGAATCTAGTCTGTAGTTTTCAAGTCAATAGCATCTTCCTTGATCTGAGAGGTAAGAGTGTAGCTATTCCACCTTTCCCTTTTGAATTATGAGTTCTGATTATTCAGCCTCCTGAAGTTGCAGGGCTTAACAGATAGAGGCAATACTTCTGGCTCAAGAAATTCCTCATCTGCAAACCACATGGAAGATATTACCATATGTATGTCTCCACTTAGGCATGTGCAATTGTTTGGTGGTGGTGGGGTACTAGGTTACCACAGTAGAGCTGTTCCCATGTAGACCAGGGTGGAAGTCCTTATGTCATGGAAGCTGTTTGATAAGTCTTACCTCAGTCGTGTAAGCACAAATGTAAGCATGCATCTGAAGAGATGAGAAATGCATTTCTTGATTTCTTGCTACAAGTAGTGTAAGATATCAGTTTGTGTGTTAAATAAGTGATGGAAAAGGGGAGTGGTGGTGAGTACCATGACTAGAAAATAAAAACTACTCAGACAATCAGGTAACAGAATTATCTTGTGGCATCTTTTGATATCAGAGTAATCCAGTGAGATCCTGGAGATCCCCCCCCCACCCCGCCCCGTTTTTTCCTTTTTTTTCTTTTTCTTTTTTTCTCCCAGTGTCTAGCTGAGACCCTGGAGGTGATCATTCCACCTTAATACATCAAGTTAAAATCTCATATTAGATTGTGGGAGGAAAATAAGGTGGATAGTTTGCTAGCTGTCTGAAGCCATTGCATAGCATGTCATTGGCAACCTAAGGATCGTGAAGTCCAGTAGTTAAATTCATGAACTGCAAAAACGCTGAGTTCTTGGTGGGGTGCAAAAATGGAAAATGGTGAAGCAACATTTCAGGTTGGCTGGGAGTTTCAGATACAAGCTCCACTTGCAAACGTGATGATACAAACTTCCTGGATGGCACTGGACAAATTTAATTTCTGTGTTCTTTGGGAGGGAACAGTTGTTCTTCATTTCTAAGGTCTGACAGCAGAGATAATCAATGGGTGGTGTAAAGCACTGATGGAAAGTACTAGGCTTGATTTTATTTACGACAGGTTGGATTCAAGTGAATAGACATAACTGCTGATAGATCTGTTAAATGTTTGTTTCTCATATCAGATCTCATGTGGAAGCCAGGAAAACTTGATTCTCCAGAAAATAATACATATAAGAATTATAGAAGTTAAAAATTGGGAAAGATCTTAGATCATATCATGTCTGGCATTGTGTTCCCTCTAGTGCGTTAGGTATCTCTGCTTGTTCAAAGTGCTTTCTGTGGAATAGACAGCTGATTCAGGTCTGCAGAGCAGGGCCATGTCTTGCATCTGTATTATAAAGGTGAGATGTGCCTAATAAAACAACGTGAACTGAAGCCTGTGCAGCTCCAGTGGGTAATTGCAGTCTCTTCAATCTCATTATCTAGAGTTAAGCAGCATTTCAAAAGCACTTAGTATCTTGTCATGCACAGACAGTAGTTTAGGAAAACCCTGGAGAGGATGACCCAGTGCCTTCTGTTGCACCTGAGATAGACTTCAGTGTGAATGCTTGCATATCTTCCCCCACATGTATATTGTGGCTATAACAAGAAAAAACTGTTGCAGTGTTTGGAAAAGCTCAGACAGGGTTTGTCCAGATTAAGCCATAATCCTTCCTTTAGAAGTAGAGGTATTTGAAAATAAATGTTCTGCAGTTATTCCTACAAGTTTTAGGGCAAAGAGGTTGAGAGCAAGGTTTGTGATGCTTGCCTTCATAGCAGAGGCACTGGGTGTACAGAATCTGTGGTTATAGCTAGTCATGGCATTGGGAGGAGGATGTGTAAGGCAGGTATCTGAGTGTGGCATCATTTTGGAAAGGTTTGGGAGTTTGGTGGGGGGTTTTGTGGCTTTTACTTTTTGTGGTGCATTGGCTCAATTGAAACAAAAGACTACAAAGAAGTATTGAGCAGTGGAAACAAAGGTAGCTGATGAATTGGTAGGTGACGCTCAGTGCTATACAGCTGGCCTAGACTGGGAAGAAAGACAAAATCCTCCATTCTCAACCGTAGTTGGGTTATTCCCTCCAGCTCCTTGCATTGTTTACGTTGCTCTTTTCAGAAAACCCTTCATTCCTACTTCTTGCAAGGAGGTGATGGTCCCTGCTGCTTGCTTGCAGCCAACAGCTTATTCCTGTTCTGTTACTTTGATTTTTATTGTTTCTGTTAGGAGAGAGTTGCTTGTGATACCAAATGCTGTGCTCTTGGATTTGAGAGATGCGGTGTCTGAAATGTTTCATGATAGATGTCCTTCTCAGACAAATCACTGTTCTTTCATGTCACTATGAAAGTGCACAGATGCTTTGTAGATCTCAAGAGAAGAACTCTTTCTCTTGACTACTGCTTAAAACTTGCTGGGTCCATTAGCGCTTACAGAGCCTGATTGATTTGGCAACTGTTATAACAGGCACTACACAAATATAAATGATTCTCTCTGCTGTAAAGAATTTCTAATTGCACAGTGAGAAATTTCCTTCTCTCACGCTGGTCTGTAAGTGGACAGGGCTCTTCGAGAAAATGCACTCAGCCTTGTTTGTGTTGGTGCCAGGTCTCCTCTTGGCTTATTTACCCTGGAAGTCATCTGTCTGAAGTTTAGTGCTAATAGAGCAGCCTGTCTCCTTGCTGGTGTAGCTCCGAGTGTAGCAATGCTGGTACCTGACTGTCTTGTATTGATAAATTACCCTTCTCTTTCCAGTATCTTTCTGGGATATTCAGCCTATTTGAGGTACAGTGGTGGCGTATCTGAAGAGTGCAGCAGTAACATGGAGGAGGGGGTGGAGAACTTGTTTTGTGGCACATCATGGTCTTGTTTCGCCCACGGCCCAGTGGAGTCATCTGATGGAGCTCATGTAATGCTGTGCAAAATGTCAGGAAAAATGAGGTCTCAAGGTGGCGTGATTCACCTGCGAGGGGTTTTAATGTGGTGAATCATGCCTGCCAGAAATTCTTCTGAACACTTCAGCGTGGGGCTGCTTAACTCTTCCGTCCTTGAGAGTTAACTCTGCACCTCTCTGGCTCCCAGCAGCATCTCAAGCCTTCCTCACCACAACTTTGCATTTTCCAGTGGTGCTCTGTGTTTTTTCACATGCTTCCCTATATGCCAGTGACTCTTGAATGTCTTACGTGCTCCAGTCCTCACCCCAAAGCATGCTGAGCTGAAAACAAACCTGGGGTAGTGAACTGCGGGAGGGAGGTGGCCAGAAAGAGGAAAGGCTGTGATGGGAGTGGTATTGTAACACAATAGCTGGGGGTACTTTGGGTTGCCACTCGTTTGAAGTTAGGGGGGTTGGCTTCAAGGAGCTCCACAGCAACTTTGGTCATAGCAAGACCACAGAAGTATGATTGTGTATTTTGCTTCCCCTTTATCAAGCTGTTTAATTGCATAGGCTGGTAGGGCAAGACAGGAAGATGCACTAGGTCTGAAAAAGGCAAATGAAATTGCCATCTCTGTATGGTTTATTTGATCTCTTTGGTGGTGGTAGCAATGCTTATTTAATGTTTGCAAACAACACAGGCACACTCAGGAGTCCAGGTGTTTTGGGGGTCTTTGTGCTTTGGGGATCTACAGGTAGAGAGTAGAGGACAGACTCGGGTGCACTGAACTTATTACCTAAACAAGAATAAATCCCTTTATTCCCTGGAGTGAAGTTAGGATGGCACAGCTGAAACAGGACCCATGAGAGCACGTGGTCGAGCAGAGGGGCATGGAAGCAGCTTTGTTTTAACTAAATACTCCCTGGCATAGGCTTCACTTTAGGTGATGCTGTCAGTGGTAGGGGTGGTTGGCTGGGGAAGGCGTTGTGTGAGCGGCTCCTACAGGGATCAGGGGCAGGCTGATCAACGGTCCTCAACTATAATTGATGACAAGGATTGCAGAGAGCAAGTTGGGCTTGAAATATGCCTGTGTTTGCCACGGTTGATATTCCAGCACAAGGAATTAAGTGGAGACTCAAGGAGAGACAACAATACATGCATCCCCTTCCAGCCCTGCTCACCAGCTGTACTGAGGGGTGCTGTATGCATGTTTACATAGAGGAATCGCATGTGTTTTGCAGTAAAAGCTGCAGTAACAGCAATAATACTGATTTTTTTCTGGAGTGTCTTTCTTTTCTCTAAATGGGAGAGAATGTTTGTAGAGGAATTTAGGCATCTCTGCTCTTTTTGTTTTTTTGCTTCTTCCAGTTTCTTCCAAGCCAGGGACCTGTGTGAAAGTGCTGACGATTGAGCCCACAGGTAACTGCCAGCTGCAGGAAGATCTGGCTCTCCTAGCAGACTGCGCCCTGCCAGCCGAACTGCGGGTAGGGAGCATTTATACTACTTCGGGTATCTGCAGGGCTGTGCTATGTGTTTACATGTGTTGTTGTATTTTCTCCATTTGAGTTTAGTGCTTGCTTGTTTGCTGGTGCTCCAAATGCTGAAAGCCTCTTATTGCTTGGAAAGGCTGTAAAATTGTTTAATGAGGCTGTCAGTGCTGGTCCTTTCCCTTGGATTTTTCCCCCAGCAGGGATCTCTGTAAACAAAACCCTTGCCATGCGGTTGGTGGGGATTTCCCCATTGACGACAATGGGACAAGAGTTGACCCCCAGCTCTTTTTCCTTCTCTCTGCTATCCTTCTGGAGCATCAGAAATGTTTTATCAGCAGACATTGGTACCCAAAGGAACTTACGGATGGAAGATGGCTTGCTGGGCTTGCTTGCTAGGAACTGACACCCTGCAGTGGAGAGGTGCTTTCAAACCCTGAAAATATTTCCAGCAGAAATGAGAGTCCCTCTGAAGCGAATTTAACCTGACTGGCAATAGATTTGCGTTTCATAACTACGTCTTGTTGGCCCTTAGAAATAGCCCACAGACCACAGGTTGATGATCACCATGTTAAAATACCATCATTATTATTAGTTAGGCTCATATATGTGGATCTTCGCTCCCAGTTGCAGGAGAACAGGATAAATATTAGTGGTCTTCATTCTCCCTGCATCTGTTGTTTTCTGTAATATCAGCAGATTCACTTTGCTCTTATGTCTGTCCTTTTCTTCCTCTCTCTCGTACCAACCACTGAATTTAATAACGTGAACTCATTTTAGGTGGCTGCTGTGCCCAGAGGTTGTATGACTGAGTGATGTAGCAAAGTTTATTGCCTTTTTTCTGTTTGTCCTCTGTCAAATAGACCAGCCTGGTGCGGAAAGCGTGTGCGTGTGCATGGATAAGGTTTCTTACCTGTAATAAGCCAGTGTGTTTTGTGCTGGCTTTTGGCAGACATATTTCTCTGAGTACTGAGCACTTTATAGAGGGAGTTTTTCTCCATCAAGTTTCCATCTACCAATGCAGAAATCTTTCCTACGTAACCTGCCTCCCCCAAATAACTGTGCATTTATTTGTGGCTTTCAATATGCTTTTCTGTATGTTTGCAGGCTTTAAAGGGAGGCGATACTATAAGTAAGCGTCAGATTTACCTCCCCAAGATTTAAAAAAAGGATCGTGGGCCCCAAAATAGTGAGATTCACATAAATTTTAAGTCACTTCACAAATAAAAAGAATGCTTTCTGTTTGATTGCTTTTTCTCAGACCTTGATGGCATGCTCCTGTTAGGCTAAGCTTTTTTTCTCAAGGGTTAGAAACACTTCCCTTTTTTAATTCTTTCATGCAGAATAGGAGCTGGAAGGAAAATATGAAACTTGGAATAATATAATCATCTGACAGCATGTCGTGGTTTCAACCCAGCTGGCAACTAAGCACCACCCAGCCGCTCACTCGCTCCCCCCGCCCCCCGGTGGGATGGGGGAGAGAATCAGAAGGTTAAAAGCGAGAAAACTCGTGGGTTGAGATAAAGACAGTTTAATAGGTAAAGGAAAAGCCGTGCACGCAAGCAAAGCAAAACAAGGAATTCATCCACCACCTCCCATGGGCAGGCAGGTGTTCAGCCATCCCCAGGAAAGCAGGGCTCCATCACGCCTAACGGTGACTTGGGAAGACAAACGCCATCACTCTGAACATCCCCCCCTTCCTTCTTCTTCCCCCAGCTTTTACTGCTGAGCATGATGTGTCCCCTCCCAGCTCCTTGTGCACCCCCAGCCTGCTCGCTGGTGGGGTGGTGTGAGGAGCAGAAAAGGCCTTGACTCTGTGTCAGCACTGCTCAGCAGTAACGAAAACACCCCCATGTTACCAACACTCTTTTCAGCACAAATCCAAAACAGAGCCCCATCCTAGCTGCTATGAAGAAAATTAACTCTATCCCAGCCAAAACCAGCACACTGCACTGTGAATGCCTCTGTGAGCTGTGTTTTTCTTGCTATATTCATAGATCAGAACGAAGGCAGTTACAGCAGCATTAGACTTGTTATGGCTGTAAAAGTGAAGAGGGCATAGGCACACGCCTGTTCACTAGAGAATTTGTATGCCATGCACAAATGTGAGTGCTTTGTTTAAGCCTGATAAATTCTAAAAGATTCCCATTTTTCTCTCTCTAGGTCTTTTTTTTTTTGTTAACTTACAAAGAATATATGAACAAAGCTCTTCATCCTATTGCCATTTATATCTCATCCTAATGTTTTCAAATTGTTAAATTCTGTGAATTAGGCATCTTTGTTCTGGGACAGAGGAATTGCACATCCTCATTCTTAGTGTTTGATGCCATACAAGGAATAGTATACAAACTATGTAACCTAACATGTCAGGGCACCATGTACAAACATCTGTGTTCTCGAGAGAAACGTACATTTTTTTCCAGGCTATGCAGAACAAAATAGGTATTCGGCTTCTGGATAAAAGCCAGCATTTCCAGAATTTGGCAAGAGACATTCGGAGCTGCTGCATGTCATGTAATGCCATATTACATGAAGTGGGGTTGTATACGACTTTCTATTTCACTATAAAAAAATAATGTGCATGTAATGTCTTTGATACTTCAGTGATACAGAAAACTATGCATCTCAATTTCATAGTTCAGTAATATGTTATATGACTTAAAAAAATATTTTATATTCAATCATGGTTCATTATTAGTTTTTAGAGTGAGAACCATCTATTCTTTGAACTCTTAAACACGTTTATAATCTTGGTATCTTGTTTCTCATTCCTGTTTATACTTTAAAGCCCTTTCTCCTTCAGTGTTTGTTTTTAAAAGTGTGGTTGTTGTCTCTATATTGTTTTAAACTAGGAATGGCCAGAATTTTTCTGACTGCAACAAATAATTGGTTTGTTGCAATAAATTTAGCAGTGACAGATTTAAGTAAAAATACCATCAAAAGCCAGGCAACTGTCAAAAACCATGTGGCTTTCCACTGTCTGTCTGCCTAGCTTTTCATCTTCTGTCTGCCAGGTGACCTCTGAGTTAGAGACTCCAGGGCTTCCAGTGTATGAGACTGTAGGCACATCATTTCCTTGCAGCTGGTTTTTCATTACCTTTTAACTGAAATCTTATTTTCCAAACCAAGATGAAATCAGACTTAAAAGGATCAGAGTTTGCCATGAAATAAATACTGTTCTCTCCATCTCTATTGACATTTGGTGTGGCTGCAAAGAAATGTGACCATTTGTCACTTTTGGGGTAAAGCTAAATCTTGTAATGCGTAGAAAGAACAGTTGGAAACAAGTAGATGGGTTCCATCTTGTCTGCCTCCACACCTGTGTAGCGTGGTTGTCCATGGCAGTTATTCCTGTGCTTTGCTTTGCCCATTTGGCAGAGGCAGATTAACTGAACTATTTACAACATGCTGGATTTTTTTTTTTTTTAATCCACTTGCATCTGGTTATGGGCTGGTAATCTTCTCTTGGATCACTAACCCCTGTATTTTGTGTTGTAATTTATTTACAATTTTCTTGCTGAGATAATCTGGCCAAGGTACAAATTGCTGCCACTGATTTGTTTTGTATGGTTTTGCCTCCAGCAACATTTCTATTTAAGTGCCAATAGCAAATTCGTAGCAGCAAAGACGTGGTCCTCCACATGTGATGGCTGGAAGATCCTGAGAATGTTCAAGCAGTCTTATGCTATAGAAGTGTTGAGAATATTTCTGTATGGTGAATGAGTTATTGTGAATGTGTTTGCACCTCGTAGGCTAGACCGTTTTGTGCTTCCTGGGCAACATACTTTGGCAGCTGTGCTTTGTCTGCACAGGGGTATGCTAAGGAGGTTGCCTGAATGGGGGGGTGGGAGGAATAAGCCAGTTTTCTGCAGGGAGACCCTGAAAGGGAGATGAAATTCTTCAAGCGTGACAAGGGAGGAGAGTAGAAGTAGTAGAGACTTAAAAGGGGAGTAAAAGGGAAAATTCTGCAAAGCCACTTCATGCTGAATAGGAGAGACAAAGACATGAACCTGCTTTTGTAGTAGGAATTGGAAATGACCTTGCAAACCTGAGCATCGGAGTGGGGACCAGGCAAGGCTAGAAGCAGGAAATTGAGCCTGGAGGAGTTTGTAATTCAGGAGACAGACAAAACTCCCATGTCCATTCCAGAGGGATGGATTCCTTTTAAAGATTTACCTTTGGACAATGAAAGGGGAGCAAAGAAGGGACGCATGCAGGAGATGTGGAGTTTGTCTCAATTAAAATTCTTGTGCTACAAAGAGTAGCATCTTATCAAAGCCTGTTTCTAGGTTTGTTTTACCTGTAATGTGCCTGCAAAGTTGTAGCCTTGAAAGTCATGTCAGAATTTCTAGGAGAGGACGTGGAAGCTGTGGGCATAGGGTGGGGAAACAGTGGGCAGTTGGATCATGACTACTAGCATTTGTAATGGTAACTACTAGCCACAGAGAGTGTGGCTGCAGACCGCCGTTTGTTCATTGCCTTGAAACATGAGACACAGATAACAGCAAAATAGCAGCCTGGGGAATCTACAACTGGGACGATTTGATCTCATCTTTGATGCTGGAGGTGCTCATTGTGTTACAGCTATATAAAAAAATAGATCAGGTGGGAAGCGTTCCTTGAATTGCTGTATCTCGTCTGGGAGAGGAGTTCCCCGATGGGGAAGGACTCACAGGGGAGAGGTGCTATGGAGAGGCAGGATTACTGTGGCAGCCATGCGCACAGTTTGAATGTCACTGGGCATACTCTCCTGTGATTAGGAACCAGAAGCTGCCAAATGTTGCTGTGGACAAAGAGCCTGGCAAATGGGTCCAGATTGCCATGTTCAGTGGTGGTGTGAGCTTTTGCCAGCTTGGTGCCTTGCCACATCCTAGAACCTGTTTTGTGAGAGAAACCCCGTTGCATGCGAACTGAGCTTGGCTGAGCACCAACCCAGTGTATCGCAGGCCATGTCTTTGTTTAGTTTGGGAGGGAGGAGTCATCTGGCTCCTCAGTAAAGCTGAAAGTCAGTTGCTTTCAGTTAGGATGGAGGCAGGCGTGTTGGAAATGGTGCTTAGGTAGTCTGCGATTGGGAGAATGATCTTCGTGGTCAGCCCAGGGTTTTCCCAGGTGCAAACTTGGGATGTAGCTTTCCTGGATGAGAGACAGCAGTAATAAACTCCTCGGCCCAAGCAGCTCAGGGGCATGTGTTTGGAAAGCAAGAACCAGGGGAAAATTTTGTTTCTAGAGATTAATTGTCTTGATTACATCACTGTGAACATAAACTTTTTTCTACAATTGAATTACCCTGTATATAGGATAAGGTGAAAGTGAAAATATTTGGAAGTGTCACTTCAAAATAACATAAGGCTAACAGATTTTTTTTGTGTGTGTGTACTGTCTTTGTTGGCATGTGGGACTGGGAGGAGGTGTGTTGGTGTTAAAAATAATGCACTAGAGTATTAATACTGCAACAACACTATCTTTGGCTGCAAATCAAATGAGAAATTTAAAATGTGCTTTAGAAACATTGGATTATTCAAGTGAGGCAGTAATTGTAGTGAAACCATTTCAAACTGCTGTATACTTCTATGTAATCTATACGTAACTACATCTACCTCTACATCTACACAGTAAAGGGCTAGTCCTAAGCTCTAGTATGCTTATGATACCCACTACATGAAGTAAACTTCACCTCCGCTTGGTTATCTGTCTTGTTAGGTGGCACAGAAATGCTTTCCAGAGGTGTATGGAGGGTCAGGGAGTTTCCATGGATAAGGGAGGCAGCTGTAACTTGTACCAGGAATATGTCTATCAGGAGTGCAAGGACTTCAGTTCCTCACATTGAAATCTGTGTTCAGAGCATCTCTGGTGCTCTGCACTGTGGTGAGGGAACGAATGGATGGTTGCTTCTGGGAAGACCAAGAAGTCCAAAGTCGGGACCCTGAGTGTGTTTAGAGCATGAACGTGAAAGGTAGGGTTTTCTGGTTTTTCTTCCTAGGTTGGTTTTGGGGAGTTGCCGTTTGACAGCACTGACAACTTTAACAGTTGTCCCGACGTGTGTTTCCGGGTGGCAGATTACAACTTTCTGTGCCATAAGGTATGTGCTTGTGCTATACTTCATTCTCCTCCCTTTTTGCCATGAGCCTAGTCTACCTGTCTCCCCCACTCCTCCAGTGCTGGATATGCTCTGCAGAAGCAGCATTGCCTCATCAACTGGAAAACCAAAAGTCTTATTGCAGCTGGAAATTATATTTAAAGCATTTAACAAAACAGCAAACCCTGCCTTTCTCGCAGAGGTGAGGAGATAAATTTATGGATTCAGCTACAACATTCACAGCTGCAAAATCTCCTACTGCCAGCTTGCGAGTTCAGTGTCTGGAGAGGGGAATGTTTGATCTGCAAGTAAACAGCAGTAAGAATGGATTTTGAAATCCAACCTCAACTCAAACTCTGCCCTAATGCCATGCTACTTTTGAATCTCTTAAGTTTACAATTTGTTTTTTTGGTTCTGAGGGTAGGCATGGATAGAAATAAAGTATGGAAAAGTGTTGGAGATGCAGCTTCAAAATATAGGGAGAATTAGAGTTAGTCTGAACTTCCGAAATATCTTTTAAGCTGTTCCGACAGCTGGTTGGTAGTGCTGTTTGACTTGGTGCAATGAGAAAGATGTGAGTGTTTTGGTCTGTCTTCCCTCTCCAGGCATTTTTCTGTGGTCGCAGTGATTATTTCAAAGCCCTTCTTGAAGACCATTTCAGTGAGAGTGAGGAGCTGCAGACACAGCCCAGCATCCCTGTGGTGACTCTCCACAACATCTCAGAAGACATCTTCATCCGAGTCCTCTACTACATCTACAGTGACGATACAGAGGTGAGGCCAGCCATGGAGCCTTTCCTCCTGTGCTGATTAATTCTGGAGGTGTTCACAGCAGTGTTTTCCTACAGCATCTGGAGGTGGGGTGTATGTGTGGTTACTTAAATCCCACTGCCCTACTCTGCTACCTCACTTCTGTCTCAGGAACCCACATACTGGGACTTGCTGTTAGCCAGGCAGGGATCTAGTTTATGTGCATGACATTCGGGAAGCAAATCCCTAGTCTTTCATCCCATAACAAAAATTTGGAAATTAGGTTGCACGTTGTATGTTGGCGTGATAAATGCAGGGTGTTGCAGATTTCCCTCTTGGGTTCTGTGGAAGGATAAGGTGAGCAGCTGCCAGTAGATGGCAGATTGAACACATTTGGAGATGTAGAAAGGTTGAGAGATTTGGCTTATTTACTCTTGGCATCATAGCCCACTTTTCCATTTGTAGCAAGTCATTATTTCCACTGTTATTTATTGCTGGGGTGGGCAAAGGTTCCACTGGGAGACCAACGCCTTGCTGTGCTCAGCAAGCAGTAACAAAATGGCCCTAACCCACCTAGTTTTTAGCCTAATGGAAGGTGCAGCAAATCTCAGCATTTAAGCAGCTTCCTGCTTTGTTTTCGTGGCAAATGCTTTCAGCAGGTCTAGCTAGAAGATGCCGCAACACATTCTGGCATTAGGACAGTGATCAGAGACGCTGCTGCCTGCCAGCGTCACTTCTCCCACGCAGTATTTGTGCTCTGGGTTAGGTGCCACATACAGAGAGTGCACGCAGCTGTGACCTTATTTCTGCTGATCCGTTCACCTCCGGGTAGCAGCAGGGAATGTGCGGTAGGGAGAAATGTATTTAGCAGGCAGCAAGGGCAGGATTGCCATTGGTATGCCGGAGAGCAGATGCTTCACTTGTCTGCACTCTTCCCTCAGCCACGCGCTGAAAGGGCAGGCAGAGAGGGAAAGAAGCATGGTGAGGTTGTGAAGACCCTCCTGACCTTGTGACTGCACTGCAGCGTGACCCTGTTCCCTTGCACCTCTCCAGTCTGCCTGCCTTCCTTGTGATGTCTTACAGGAAGGATGTTTCCCAAGCAGCCGTTCCTTTCCAAGGGGTGTCTCAGCTGCCCTGTCTGGACTTGGAGCAGGAGGACAGACCAACAGCAACGTGTAGGAGTTGAAAGGGTCTTGCTCATATGTTTTCTATGCAGAATGGCGCCATCACAGAAACTAGCTTGGATTTCAAACTGAGCAGCCAAGATATGAGCTTCTGCAGAGTTCATCTGTCATGAAAAACTACCAGGAAAAATGATCAGGAAAACAGGAATATAGCTCAAGTTCCACACTTATGTGTGGAGTGTTCTCCCTGCCGTGGGTTTCTCCAGCCAAGTGTCAGCACTCCCAGTTCCACGTTCCTTTTTCCAAAGGATTTATATGCCTCTCTGCCGTGTAGTAGTGACAATGCTTGCAGTTGGAGGGAAGAGTGTGTGCAGAGGACAGAACAGGTTCCAGGCAGAAAGAGAAGTTGCTGATTGGAATACTTGTGTGGGCTCAAGGGGAGCTTTTAGAGGAACGTTTGCGAGGTTTGTCCTTGATCAAGCAGTTGGGAGCTGCTGCCATCAATAGTACTGACTCAAAACCCCTCCAACTTGTGAGGTTCCTGGAGCTTATGAAAGGACAAAGCAGCACTTGATTAATAACCCCAAGAGCTTAATACACCACTGGCACTACAGCACTCATGGCATGCCTCTAATACATCTTGCATCCTTCTGCACAGATGTTGCAGGGTGTTACACAGCTGAGACATGTGCTGTGAGTAGTCTCTCCAAACAGCGGTGTGGACAGCTGTAGGAGAAGAAATAACCAGCCTTTCGCAGTTGTAAGAGTGAGCAACCACATGTGTAGATGTGGACAGCAGTGTTTTTGCTGCTAACCAGTTATCAGGGCAGTGGACCATGCTGCACCAGTTACCATTCCTCAATCTAGACCAGTGTGGCTTGGTCTCTAGATGCAAGTGATGTCGCCTCCTCCACAACCAGGGTATACTGCATCCTGCAGATTTGCTGTTAAAATGGATGTGGGTAACTGCTCTTTGCACTTCACGTTAGCAGGAACAGAACTGTGCAAAGAGAGGCTCTAGTTCCAGGTTAGTGACACAGATGGCTGACTAAAATAGGATTTGCCCAGCCACGGGGAGGAGACTGAGTGAAGCTGGAGGTGGTGTCTCCAGCATTATCTACAGCGTTTTTTATCTTCAGATCACTAGTAAAGAGCAAAAATACCCAAGAGGGAAATGGGAGGGTGGGTCTCTAGCTCAAGAGACTGAAAATGTTAAAGACCATTCACAACGGTGTAAGCTTGAGCATCTGGTGCATGAATTTAGTTCAGTTTGAATGCCTGTTAAAGCTCCAGTAGTATTTGATGTGCAGAGCCTGTTCCTTACCTAGTTGGGCCTCACCTATAGTTTATTTGGGGTGCAATCGTCTGTCTTTGGGCGTATCCCTGTGCCAGGGAGGTTGTGCTGGCTGAGTTAGCAGAGCCAGTTTGAGGAAGGAACTCAAGAGAATTTTGCATGTTTCTCACAAAATGCAAGTCCAGCAGTACAAAATGGGAGGAAAGGTCCTAGTGGGGACAAGGTGTTCTATTCTGCCAGCCTGTTCTGTTTGTCTCTTTGAACGGCTTTCAGTACCTCTGGTAAAAGCTACCTCCTTCCACTGCCACATTGAACACTTGTTATCAGCCAGCTTTCAACTGCACTTCAGTCTTTCAGCATTGCTTTGTGCTTAGCTAGAGGCGTTAGCTGCAGCATGGCAAACTTCTTGCTTTGTGCTGAGCAAACTGCCACTGCAGCATTTTAAACTCCTCTGTGGTAACTGAGTGCAAGACCTAGCCCTGAAAAATTGAGCTCCTGTCTCTCCATAGTACTGTTAACACTTGTCTGGTAATGGACCAAACAACACTTTAGGGAATCTCTGCTAAGACACAAAAGAAGGCGGCAGTTTGCCAGCGAAAAGTGGGTAGGACTGGACAATAATTCCCCTCTTTCCATTGCCAGCTGTCCCCGGAAAACGCCTACGATGTGCTGTGTGTGGCAGACATGTACCTGCTGCCTGGGCTCAAGCGCCTTTGTGGCAGGACCTTGGCTCAGATCCTTGATGAGGACAACATTGTCAGCATCTGGAGGATTGCAAAGCTGTTCCAGCTGACCCGGCTGGAGGACCAGTGCACTGAGTACATGGCAAAGATCATCGAGAAGGTAGCAGAAGCACTCCCCGCTGCACTTACCACATGTGCCCATAAATCCAACTGCACAGTGAGCCATAGATACAACAGAGTTAATGGTTGCATTTTGGTCTGTAATAAATGGTTGCCCTCTCTGGTTTAACGTGCTTTCTGAAAATGAGCAGCGGTTAAGTAGCAAAGCACATGGTGAGTTAGGACAGGGGGTGAAGAGTGTGACAGTACCTGATGTCGCTGCAAGCACCAGATGCTGGTGGTTGTCTAGCACATCCCTGTGGACTGTGGGGTGAAAAACCTGCCCAAAAAGTTCTGCAAGTGCCATGGGCAGGTGACTTTCACTGAGCTTTCAGCCACCATGCCCAGAGCAACAACGGTGTTGCCTGAATACACCAGCTGCAGCCTGGAGAACCCAATGGGGTGTGCAGGAAATGTTTTTCGGCATTTGCTGGAGGGAGTTCTTCCTGGCATAATGCTACAGAAAGGAGTAATCAATGTGATCTCTACTGTCCTCCAGGATGACAAATCTAACAGTAGGGGTTTCCACAGGGGAAATTTGGCCATGAACAGCTAGAAGTAATGAATCTAACACTGAAGTTTTCTTTATGGGACTCCATTTAAGTGTAATCCTGAGTGATAATAGCTTGAAGTTTCAGGACTCATGGAGAAAGTTGCCATACGGAAGGATAAACTAGAATCTATGGGGCGTTCTTATTCTGAGACAGATCTTTATGAATGGCTTGTACAGTTCACATGGGAATGTAACATTTTCACCTGCAGCTTGAAAGGTGTGAAATTTTTTGGTGTGTGAAAAAAGCAAAGGAAATTATTCTGGGGCTGTTATTTTGTTCAGTGTATAGCTTGGGGATGATAGGCACATCAGCATGCACCCAGATTCTGGCTTCTGAAAAAGGGATATTGTTTGAAAGCTGAATGAATATCCCAAGTAGTAATCGGGCAAGGTAGGGCTTTACTTGTGTGTTCCCCTTGCATTCCCCTTCTCTAGCCTCAGTGGGAGTCCTCAGACCCAGCATTGGCAATGTGCCTTCCTAAGGGTGTTGGCACAAATGGAGCCACCCCAGCTGTTCAAACATCAGCAGCTGCCAGCATCTTGTAGAGATGCACTGATGATGGCAACAGGGAGAGATTTTGGCAGCGTGTGTAGCATAGAGCAGGGCTCAGCAACCTGCCGTGCCCAGGCACAGTTTGGTAGCATAGACAGACGGAAGCTGCCTCTCACCCTTCAGCACACCACATGTTCCTGGGGAACTTGATGCAAAATCATTCATGGGTGACCTGATTCTGTCAGGTTGGGTGCAGAACAGAGCAGCTGCCTTGCTGTGATCTGCTGGTCAGCTGTTGGTGGTGGGGCTGAGAGCCATGGTGGGGATAGTCATCTGTGGCTCCTGGTTCTGAACTGGGCACAAGCTCCCACTGTCTTGCCTGTTGCAAGACATTTTCCAAAAGTGTCTGGCAGCATCCTGGTTCCTGCTGAGGAGCCTTTCTGGAGGGAATATTGTGTATATTCACGTGCCCCATACCAGAACTATGGATGCTTAGTTAGTGGGTATTACAGTGAGCTGTCTGAGGTGCAGACTGCTTACAGTTGTGACCATTTATTGTTGGAGTATTACTGCCTGCTTAGGATGAATGGTAGGATCTCCAAGTGGTGTCTGTAGGAGACACAGGAAGATTTGGGTCTCCATGTACCCTTAGCATTCCCTTTTTCTTCTGTGGGATCCCTCAACAGTGGCTGAGCCCATTATCGCAACCCTTTACATCCCGTTACCTGTCTTCTTGTCTTTCTAATGGTTCTCTTTTCCAACCTGTCCAGCTGGTGGAGTTGGAGGAGTTTGTGGCTGCTGTGAAGGAGAATGCGGAGGCTGTGGAGGAACGGCAGGAGACTGACTCCATTCCTCTGGTTGATGACATCCGCTTCCACATCACCAGCAATGTGCAGACTTACAGTGCCATCGAGGAAGCCAACCAGAAACTTGAAGCTCTGGAAAACCTCCTGGCCAGCATAGGGCTTGAGTGCTGATGTGTGCAAACCCTGGCTGTCATACACAGCCTGCCTAGCCCCCAGTGGGTTGGCTTGGAGTGCAAGAACATCTGTCTCTCTGAATGTCTCTCCTCCTCTCCTTTGTCCTCCTTCCCATCCACTTTCAGGCATGGTTTCTTTTTAATTTATTTATGTCTGGACAGTTGTGTGTCTGGTTTGTGTTTGGTTTTATTTTGTTTTTTGTTTCTCCTTTCAGAAGTAGCTCCCAAAACTCAGTCCAAATCAGTAGCTGCTGCTTTGTACAATACAATGCAGATAGGAGACTGCAAGCTGTTAGGGTCTTAGCTTCCTGTGGTAAGGAAGCTGTTCTGGGGGGACTTGCTACTGCTGGGTGTTAGGACCCATCCTGTTCTGTTGCCCAACAACACACCTCTGAAATTGGTTCATGCCAGGATATTTGTTGATTTGCCACCAGCAGGGGAAGAAAACTGGATTAAACTGTCCAAATAATATATTGGAAAGGAGGTGGCCTTTCTTTCACTGTCAGCATTATAAGATTGGCAAAGGTGGGCAGTGCTTCCCTAACAGGGACACAGGAGTACTTGGCTATGTGGAAGGCACTGTCTTCACCTGCTATTCTAGTTCTTAGATGAAAAAAACCAAAGTGATTTCCAGGTCTTCCCTAGCTTTTCATTGCTTTGAAGTGGTCAGAATTTAAAAGCTTTGCTTTCTGAACAAACATCTTTGGGAATACAATAGAGACCAGAGTCCTTCCATTTTTAGAAAGCAGTAGCTTTCAATGCATAGAAAAGGGAGAGCACCCCTTTTCTTCGTAACGGGAAGGAAACACCTTCTTGGAAACAACACTTCTCCCTTTCTTTTTGTCCACTGTAGTAGAGCAAAACTGACTTGCTTGGTGGGTTAGGGAAGAGGGGTCACCGGAAGTCTCTTTTAAGAGGAAAAGGGGCCTTTTGGGTCTATTGCAGGGCAGCTGTCCCACTTGTCGACCTTCTAGCTTTGCTCAGCCTTGAGCCTTGTAGCTTCATTGTTCTCCAGGAAATTCACTGTTTGTACTAATGAATGTTTTTGAATCTGTGTTCTGCAGTAGGTCGTGTTATCTTGTGTTGTCTCCCTAGATTCCTAATGAGGGTAACGATGTTCCTTCTCCTTGGCACCAATCAGCAGGCGATACCCCTGCATAAAGCTTGCCTTGCCAAATAGGCTGCCCTCAGAGCTGTTCACCTCCAGAATGGCATGTTAGGAGAGTCTCGAGTCCCCAAGGCACAGGCCGGGCATACTTTGTCGTGCTGTGAGTTGGGAGGGAGAAGAGGCGTTGTGTGAAGTGCACAGAGAATCTTGCACAGGCAGTGGGCTGCCATTACTAACGCATGTTGTCATTTTGGTCACTTTGTGAGGCAAGAGCTTGAAATAATCCATGTCAGGTGTGCTTTTAGTGTTTGAGGTGGGAACTGGACACGGATCCCCTGCAGCTTCAAAGTGTTGTTTTCTGTAATGGTAGTGGTACTTCATGTGGATAAGGAGAGGGTTTGGAGGTCCAGCGTTCGGCAGGCACTTGCTTCAGGTGTGGATGTACTGGGAGGATGGGTTTCTCTTCTTTGCTAATCTCACCAGGTGAGAGACTGATGCTCCCACACCATGTGGGAACTGCAGCCTCACTGCCCCTGCTCAGAGCATCTGCCTGTATCTGGCATGCGTTGAAGCTGTTTGCATGTACGTGGGCAGGCTTTGGGCACCACTTGCACTAGGCAGGCTGGGTTCAGTTGCAATGAGGAGGGGGCACTGGGGTTTGGCTGCTGTACTCGAGAGAAGCTGGACTTTGGCAAAAATCACATGTCAGGATTGAGTTGCACTAACAGAAGCTGGGGACAGAGCTGGTGGGGCAGGAATGATGTACGTTGGCTTAACTGGACCCTGGATGTTTGTGCACTTTGTCATCTGTGTTTAACTGTTTTCTCTTGCAGAACAAGTCTCTCTGGGGCAGGGGATGGTGGCTGCAGGGCTATTCGAGCAGGGCGTGCTTCAGTTCTTCTGTTTCGAAATGCTTGTGAGGAAGTGTAAGGAGTTCTTGTGGTTTGTTTTCTGCAGCCATATTAGGGTGAGGGGAGAGGATGTGCCCCTGCAGGGGTGTGCTGCTGTATGGAAGCAGTGAGTGTAGCAGGAGTGTGCTTCTGTTTGGGGTGGTGACGTGGAGAGGAGCTGTGTGTTTGTTGTGTGATTTGTGGAATGTACCTCCATGTCCATCTCTAAGCTTGGTGTGGCTTTGACAGGACCACCAAAGAGCCCAGCACAACTTGAACTGATAAAGGCATCTCAGTGGACTTGAGGGGAAGAGCTATTGAGAAAGCTTTAATGTGAAGTCCCATATATTTTGGAGAAAGAAGGGTGAAAGCAGAACTGCCTGTTTTCTTGCTCAGTGGAGTGTCAGGCTCATGAAAGCCTGCTACAGAAACGACCGACAGCTTAACCCAGCTGGTTCAGTTCCCCTGTGTTTCTCTTCCCTATATGGCTGAAGATAATACTGAACACATAAGCAGGATGTTTAGTTTATCACATCCCCTCTGCTCCTCCTGCATAAATTCTGCATCTGACATCTTAGTAGTCAGCATTC
Source organism: Aptenodytes forsteri (assembly GCF_000699145.1). Classification (NCBI taxonomy): domain Eukaryota; kingdom Metazoa; phylum Chordata; class Aves; order Sphenisciformes; family Spheniscidae; genus Aptenodytes; species Aptenodytes forsteri. The sequence continues at coordinate 10,962,569 of NW_008795909.1, forward strand.
CACAGCAGTGGTTGTGACAGCCCTGCACAAGGCTTGCACGGAGCCACCAAAGAACAGAACGTGGCCTTTGCCTTCTGCTTGTACGGAATGAGATGCAGAAACAGGATTACCGAGGAACGTGCTAATGCTTTTCTCAGCAGATGCCTCAGCTGCTAAAGCAAAATGGACACTGGTAGTGGGCAAAGCAGGAGGAAGGCAGAGGAGGGGCAGCGGTGCTGGGAAGCATTTTCCATATGGCTGCTCTGGAATAATTCCATTCCTGCGTCCTTAAGCATGGAGCAAGTGAGGCTGCAGTTGTACATGTGGGAGGAAAGGTCAGTATGGCCTTTTGATCTGCCTCCCCAGTAGTGCAGTTCCACACAGGCTGCCAAGCTAATGCCTCATCTGTCTGCGTGCACTTAGCGGTCACATCTGTGAGCCCTGTCAGATTGTCCAATTACTCGGGGTCCTTTAACTCCCCCCCCCATCCCTTTTGGTGAAATAGGGCTATCAAAAAGCATGCATAAGCAGATGGTCAGCATGCAGGCAAGCTCTCTAATTAAGATGAGCCAGGTCAAAACTTAGATTTGAATTCACTTTATTCTTGCTGCAAATAATTTTATCACAAAATAAAAACCTTTTGATTTTTCTTCTGTTGCCAGCGTCCTTATTGTGTTCTGTTGCCTCTGTCCTTTTTATTTACTACTAGCCACTTGTTGAATTAAGAAGATTGTAAAATTTATCAGAGCAACAATATATTTAAGAAGAAATGTGTAAGCATGTGTGCAGCAATAAAATAGTATATTTCACTATATCTGTTCCTGCTGTGGCCTCTTTGTTACCAACTGACAACATCAGCGTGGCTTTATTTCTGAAAGGTCTCGGTGGGCTCCTTCAGCTTATTTTCCCGCACCTGGGCCAAGGGCTGGTTTCCAAGCAGTGAGGAAAGCGTGACTCTGCTCTCCTCCCTTGGTGACCTGTTTGTACAGTCCTGCCAGAACATGGGCATAAAGCACCGACTTGTTTTTACTGGCTCCTTTCTCCCAGGATTACTCTGTTTCATTAGCAGCACTGTGGCACAGGCTTGGTCAGCGTGGTGGTGGTGTGTCAGGGAGCTGGTGTTTATCTCGGAATGTTGCTCTGGGAAGCCCCCGATAGGTAAGTTGTCCCTCCCTCTCTTGTCACCCTGTGCCTCTGTCATTGCTGACTGTCCATTAAATCCAAGGATGGTGATTTCTCAGCCTCTGTGCTTAACTACTCGTGTTCAGTGTGCTCATGGAGCCTCTGAAGCATGTGTTTTCTCCAAAACCTCAAGTCTGCTGAAGTGCCTGGGCAGTCCTTCCTCTCCTCTCTGAGGACACAGATGCTTATTTTCTCTTTTGCCTTCTTGTACGTCTGGGTGGCTGCAATAGTCTTGGTGGCAATAACTGAGCTGCCTATGTGCAGCCCCTGTTGACTTCAGAGCGTGACTGGCATTCAGGGAACGAGGATCCAAGCCTGTCCCCGTGGCTCTGTGTAGGAACATGCAGCTTTCGGGGGGGATACTAATAGCATCTGAATGACTAATGCTGTTGAAGGGAGGGACTGGGCTTAGAAAAATTCAAGCACTAATCAGGCTTTTGGGACTCAATAAACAGTGCTTACAAGGAGTATCATTGTGCTGTGAGAGCCTGGAGTAAACGACGAGCCTCTTTAAGAGGCTTGAGCTGTTGACGTTGGTAGTCATGGTCAAACTGTGGGGATAGCACCTTCCCACATAACAGCTCGCAGTCAGTGTGTGTTGACAGACTCGTCTGCTCAGGGTGGCACTTGAGTTTTTCTCTCTCTTGCTGTGGGCAGCCTGGCGACGCCCGGCACAGCCTGGGGGGCTGGGTTGTGTCTGTGCTCAGCTCCCAGGGATGAACAAACCTAGCTAGGGCTGGTGATGGGAAACAAAACCTTGGCTCGGTTCTCTGCTCACAGGGGGTGGGGGTGCTGGCAGAGCAGGTTTTTGTTTTACCTTCTAAGCTAAAACAGATTGGACATAACACATTTATTAAGATGAGAGGCCACACTGGCAAACCACTTGTCAGAGTTGGGGCCTGTTTTGAATAAAGATGCTGGCTCTGCCGGGGTTGCTGCCTGCCTCGGAAGAAGTGCTGAGGGAGAGGGGCAGAGAACTCCTTTTCTAGGGTTGCAAATGGTTTCTAGGGTTTTAGGTTGGAAATCGGAGGTGGGTTATTGGCAATAACCAAGGCAGGGCTGCAGAGAGGCAGAATATTAATTCGGGGACAGCAGCCACATTTGGGTGCAGCTATGGACATGCAGACCCTCAAGGCCAGCTTCAAGCTACATGTGATCAGCATCTGGGGAAGGGGGCAGGCATACACATGCCTTTCACTTTTCCGAGTTGTGGTTAACTTTGTAAGCCGACAAGTTTGGGACAAGGTCTGAAAGGCATTTCAGGAGACTGAAGAAAGCCTTGGAAGAGGTTCAGTACCCATGCAAAGAGCTAGCTCTGGTCCCGAGGGTCTGGCTGCTCGGTTCCCAAAATAAGCTCTGAGAAATGAGTGTGAGAGCTTTCCTCTCCCTCCTCCTGTTACCGTCAGAGCAAGCTTGAGGGGAAAGGGAGCAGGATTGGAAAGTGAGATCTGCTCCCTCCTGACTGCAGCTCTCTGCCAGTGGGTCTGCTTTGCGCCCTGCTCTGTTAGTTGGTATGGCAAAACATGAGGCCATCGCTTTGGCACAGTGTGTTAGGAAAGAGGGAGGTGGGGGGAGTGCTATGGTGTGGCCAGATGCATCGGTTCATGGGCTCGGGGTAGGGTCGGGTTGGTCTTGTTAAAGAAATCCAAAGTAACTCGATGTAGCTTTCCCATGGAGGAAACTGAGCTGGTCTGTGTTGCACTGGGATGTCATTAAAACCCCAGTAAGAAAAAATGCCTCCCTCTTTATCGTATCACTTCTTTGCAAGCCAGGGTCATCCCAGTACCATTCGTACAAGGCTGCGACAGTGATGAACCATGTGAGCAAGGCTGTGCAGAGACCTGCTCTGGAGGGAAGGCAAATAAATGTGTTAGCTACTGCTCCTTGAGATATGCCTTAGGAGGTGAAGGCTGATCTTTCATATCAAGGCTAAGATGACATTATATCTCTCCCTTCTGCTCAGAAGGTTTTATTCTAACACATTCTTGGCACAGCATAGCAGAACCACCAATATTTCTATGAATTTTATTAAGCTTGCTTCCATAACGGGAGCCAGCAATCTGCTCTCTAGAACTTCCACCCCCCTCCTCCCTGGATCTAAAACTGAACTTTTATCCACGAGTTTTAAAACAAGTTTGTTGGCGGCAAGTTCAATCTCTCCCTTTCCCAAAGGCTGTCACTGAGAAGCTGAAAATGCTTCAGGCGAATTGTCCAGAAAGCTTTTTCTGCCGTGCTGCTTCTCCGGTCTGAGTGCCCGTCGGGCACAGCGTCTTCAAAGCCGTTCAAGGCGCTGGCTCTGGCCGCTCTGCTCCTGGGGTGACTGCTCCTTCCCTTCCCGGGGCCAGGGGAGATGGTGTTTCTTGTGTCCTGATTTTATGTGACCTTTTCAAATCATGCATGCAATTAAACAACAGTCTTCCAGGTCTGAAAGCACATGAGGGGAAAGTACTTCTCTTGCTCTGCCGACTGCAGTGCTGGCTGCAATAACAGGGCAGATCAGTCTTGCGTGCAAAGTTCAGCGTTTGCTGGGTATCCAGGACTTGCCAGTCATGGAAGTGCCCCCGGGCTGGGTTTTGGTGCAGAGCAGCCACAGCGTGGGATGCACACACGCTTGGCACAGGAAGAGAGGACTTGGTGTTAAAAGTGCACGGGGTGAGCCCTGGAAGCTCAGCGCCGTCGGGGCTTTTGATCAGATAACACAAGAGCTGCCCTGTGCTGTGGGCAGGCAGCTTGTTGCCATTGCTGCAGCACAAAGCCGACCCTGCAGTCCAGTGTGAGGGAAAAACTGTTTTTTTTTCTCTGAATGGGGAACCAGAGTTGTTTATTTCTAGCATGTGGATATCTCCTGCTCCAAGTTCACTGTGTTGGCCTCAGGAGAGCTTTGCTGGTGTTGCCATTGCATGGTTTTTCATCTAAATGAAGGTACAACTCTGTTACGAAGGCTGCTGACCTTCGGAAGGCTGGAAAGCCCTGCCTTTCCTGGGGCTCTGGCTCACAGCAGGGTTCACTGTGGTCTGGCAGGGGCTTGCTTGCCTTTGGTCATGGACCCTTCCTAAACTGACGCAGGGAAGGTACCACTTGTCCTTTGCACCCAAGCTGCCATTGCTTCGCCTCTGCAGTTCTCATCTCTGCGTGTTTTCTTACAAGACAAGCGTTTTCCATGCTGGACATCTTGCCCTCCCTCTGCTCCACCCCCGCCAGGCCAAACAGTTTTCTTTGCCAAGTTTCCTCTGTTTAGATATCAGCACACATCATGCGATCTATCCAAACTCTGAATTGATCTCTTAGGAATTTTTTTCATCTGAATTCCTAGAATGTCTCCCCTCTGCCACCCCCGCCAGGCCAAACAGTTTTCTTTGCCAAGTTTCCTCTGTTTAGATATCAGCACACATCATGCGATCTATCCAAACTCTGAATTGATCTCTTAGGAATTTTTTTCATCTGAATTCCTAGAATGTTTCCAGGCACAGAAGAGCTTCCTCCGGAGGGAAGGGAAATTAATCCCGTGTCCCTCCTTCCTGAGGAGTGGTGACCACGGGAAGGCCGGTTGTTTGGCTTGCTCCTGTTGGGAGGTGCGGGCTCTGCAGTGTTTGCTCATGGACGTGGCTGTTTGGTTTAATAAGGCAGTTGTTAGGAGAGCAGCAGGAAGGTGAGTGGAAGCTCCACATCAGCAGCTTCCCCATCAGATGGAGAAAGAGAGCATCCCGGACTGATAAGCTAGGAGAGCATTGCCCTGTTTCTGTGTGCGAAGGGAACTTGTTGTGCTCGTATGCGGAGAGAAGAGCAAACAGCTGCCCAAAAAACCCCACTTTTGAGAGCCTGGGGTGAGCAGGAGCAGCGGCGGCAGGAGTCAGGCTGCCAGCACGGTGCGCAGTAGCGGTGGTCTCTGATGGTACGGTAGCACCTGCATGGCCCCAGCAGCTCCATCCCCCTTTCCCTGGGATGGAGATCTGCCCGAGGCTGGGCAGGGCTGGTGGCAGCCACAGAGGTGCGAGTCCCCGCTCGCCGCCACCAGCAGCTCTGGAGTGAATTACAGCCCCGCTTCTCCTCCTCCTCTGATGGCCTATAAATCCCACGCTTAACCATTTGCCAGCAGAAAATGCAACTGAAGCACTGATGCCTTATATGCTGAGCAGATCTTCTGAATTAAAATTCCCCGCTGCTCACTGAAGCTGCAGCATTTGGCTCTTCTCCAGTGCCTGAGCCTGGCCCAGGTGATGGGCTTTGTGGTCCCAGAGGTCTGATGGAGGCACGGTCCCTGCAGCAATGTGACTGAGTGAGACACCTCTCACCCCATGCCCCAGTGGTGGGGCAGGCTGATCCTACCTACCAGCCCTGTCAGGGCTGCTGGAGAGAACTGCCCCCCCCCATGGCACTGCTCTGGCTCCTGCTTTACCATCAGCTGATCACCACCTTGCACCAACCCCAAGAGAAACCACCAGCTCTCGATGACACAAGACTGAGCACAGGCTGGGGGAAGAGAAATAGGCAAAAAGCTTCAGGGTTCCTGCAGACTCACAGGATCAGACTAGAAGCACACACTAAAACCAGAACGGCCACCTACGGCCGTGACAGCTCACCGGGCACTGGCTGGTGACACCGGGAAAACCGGTGGCACCATGGCATGCACCCTCTGTCAGCCCTCAAATCGGTGAGGAGCTTAATGAGCCACTAAAATACCAGGTAAAAGAGCCAGGGACTTGCCAGTATTAAAGCAAGTCTTGTTACTATTGATGTTTCTTACTGCCACAGCGTGCCCGCTGGCTTGGCAAAAAGCCCCGGCTCTGCTCTCTGTGCCGATGTGCATCAAAGACATCAGCCAGAGCTTCTGAGCCAGCGAGCCGGGGTGGGATCAGATGTACAGCCTGCGCAGGCCGCAGAAAGAGAATATTCTTCTCTTGATTTAGCAAGTAGAGGCATGAGGAGGATGAAATGAGTTGCCTGAGGTTGCGGGTTGGGTCTGGAGCTGCTAATGACTCTAGCCAGAGGGTGGACATGCAGTCCTGTCTGTCCCCTGCCACGGCAGTGGCAGTCGTCACCTGTTTTGGGGTGCCAGTGAGTGGCCAGGGAGCCCTTGCAAATGCAGCAGCTTGTCCTGAAGACTGCGTGGGGAGGGAGGCAGGGGGGGACCCTGCGGCTGGGCTGCGCCCCAGCCCCGCTCTCTGGGCAGGAGGAACATTTCCACAGCACGGGGCACCCTAACAGCACCAACCCTGGCTTTGGACGAACCGGGGGCTCTTACAGCACCTGGGCACTGCCTGGGAGCTGAGAGAGCAGCAAACCCCGCTCCCCAGCCCTCTCTGGAGCCGCAGCTGGGGGCAAAAGGTAGGATTTAAGCGGCTGCTGCTCTTGGCCACAGCGCAGATGCTTCCTGTTTGAATTGGGTACGGTTCAGGACCAACATAATATTTTAACAGGCTTGTAAAGGCATGGGAACCAGGTCTCGAAGCAGGCTGAGCTTGCCTGTTACTCCAGGCTCCTCCACCAGCTCCGGTCTGCTGTTTTCATCTGGGGTGGGGGAAGCACTTGGGCCAGGGGATTTTTTTTTTATATTTTTTTTAAAGTTAGCACCTCAGCTACAATTAAAAAAAAGGCAGCTTTGACTCTGAGGAGAGTAGAGCTAGTTTTCCTTGAGATTACCCAGCCAGCCAGCCCTGTTAGGTCAAAGTTAGATGCAAAGACATCTTACACCTGCAGTGCCCCAAGCTAATTTTTTATTGTGCTGCTCTGGGCTTGCGAGTGGCGTGAGGCCGTGGATTTCAGGGCTCTTCGAAAAGCTGATCTTGAAGCAGAATGGGAACCTCAGGCCTCCATGAGACTGGGCTGCCCCCAGACCCCCAGCCTGCAGTGGCTGGGGAGCAGGTGCCAGCAATTTGGCAGCGCCCGGGGGCTGCAGCCCCCTCCTCCACAAGCTGAACAGCAATTTTATACCTCTGCCTTTCCCTTCTCACCCTCCAAAGGGATGGCAGTCACCAGTGATGCCCTCAAACACACTCTGTTCAGAAAACATAACTTTATTATTAGTTGCAATATACATCGTATTCCTTTAAGAACCCGAAACTTGTATATGTTTTTTCCCACTGAAAATACATGTGTATGTATATATGTTTTTATATATGTATATATATAAATGTATTTTATTGAACTGGAACACAATGGAACAAGAGAGACAAGCTCAGAAATTACTTGGAAAAGTAAGTGTGATCTCAATGGGTTTGTGCTGGCAGTGTGCTAAGGTGAGTGGTATAAAAAGAACAGGCTAAATAGAAAATGTGATGGGTTAGGCAGTGGGGAATGGTCCCTCAGTGCTACAGGTGGTGATATATACAGTAGTTACACGTTGCTATTGCTCAGTCATGAGTGCCACCTATTCTCAAAGGCAGACCGGTCTCTGGTGCGGCTCCGCACAGCAGCATTCATAAGGCCAGCTGTGCTCCCTGCAAATGGTACCTGCCATTTGAAAATAGAGTTTAATTACATTTCCCTTGGCAGCAGCTCTGCTCATTACTAATCTGGTCAGTGAAGGAAGAATTCCTCTGGGACATGGTGAAACCTAACTGGGTCAATATAAAGTAGCTTACAGGCAGGGTAAGGGATCAGCAACAGCGGTGAGAGCTGAAATGCGCAGGCTGAGCTGCAGCTGCTGCAAATCAGCATCTCAGCTGACCCAGGCTGATTTGCTCCTGGCTCCTTCTTTCTGCACTCATTTCCCCACCTGCAAACGGGCTGCCCTCCCTCCGCTCAGCAGCCTGCCTGGAGGTGTGGGCTGCCGGGAGCTTTTTTTGGGTAGGTTTCCCTGTGTTACTTTCCTCAGAAGATTACTCTTCAGAAAACTGTCTGAGGGTGGCAATAACCCCTGCTGTGCCAGGGCTTGGGGCTTATTTGGCTTTATTTTGTTGTTGTTCTTTCAACTTTTTGTTTGTTAACCTGATTTTCAAACACAGCTTCCCCAGGCCACATGCCATTGCTGAGCTTAGCTAGACAGAGGGACAAGCCTTCCCCAGGTCAATGTAATTGGTTTCCTTTTATTTCTGCTGAGCTGCAGAATATTTCTTGGCTGAAAGGACACATTTTAGCAAAGGCACTGACCGCGGCCCTTCCTCTGCCTGAAGCCAGGTTAGAGGGAGCAGACGGGCTCTGACCTTCCTGCTGGAGGGTCACTTCCTCCCCCCTCACAAAGTGCTTGTCAATTTGGGAAGGGATGTAAAGAATGTGGGCATTGATTTGCTCCTCCTGACTTCCTTGGGAAAAGTGCTTTCAAAAATCCCATCCTTAAATCATCATCTTGCTACTACCCCCGCAATGTCTGTCACCACTGGATCACGCCTACTTGATTCCCCTTCCCGCTGAAGAAGCAGGTGGGGTTTATCACCGCTGTAGCGTTTCTCTTCTTGCTGTCTTTCCCCAGCAGCATCCGACAAGGAGGAATCTTGCTTGGGGAAAAGAAGTTGCAACAAGCCAGGCTGCTGGAAGATGCAGAGCAGGCGACCTGTGCATCTCCTCCTTCCCACAGCAAGCGTCACCAGAGGTTTAGCAGGGGTTGGTGGGAACAGCTGATTGCACCGGAATAATATTTGAATCAAAAGCTGGTGTTGCTGGGAGAACTACAGCTCGTTCCTCTCTTTAGAGGCAGGAAAATACAAGTGTGAAAGTGCCTGGATCAATCTCTATAAAAGAGCTTGCCTGACTTGGGCCCCTTACAGCAATCACAAGGATGTAACCTGCATCCACACATCCTTCATCCATCCACGCTGCTGGGACTGAATGGGACCGAGCCCCGATTCTGACTGTTATTGCACAGAGGTCCCTTTCCTGAATCTTGCCAGAAGTGGCTTCAAGGGGAGGAGAGGTGGGTGGCCCCCCCGCGACTGTCGCAGGCAGGATCCAGCCCTGGGGGCAGTGGCACAAGGCATAGCGATGGTTCCCACTGCTGCCGGGGAAGGCAATAAGGTTTGTCACTGGGGGAGATGCCCCACTCTCTAATTGTGCAACATTTGCAGGCATTTTCTTCTTGCAAAACTGGAGGGAGAGGCGCAGGTTAAACCCCTTCCCTTTGGCTAGTGCCAAGAAGTGTATCCATAATTAGGGCCATCACCCTGGACAAACTGAGCTGCGCAGCCACGCTGTGATCGCTACGCTGCTTTTGCTGTATCGATACAATGCCTCTGCTCCATAACTGGATCTAAGTCTTTCCTTTCGCCCTGCTGCTACCAGATACCCAGGCAGCTCTAGGATTTGGCTTGTCTGCAGCACTGGACCAGTTTACAAGCTCCTCCATGGCAGCCTGTACACCAGTGCCCCTGGACACCCCGAGTGCAGCAAGGTAGATGTTGGATGGATGATTGCACCCTATACTCGGCCTTTAGCTCCCCACGTTGCCTAAAGGGCTGAACTCGGCCCCTCTGCTCGGTGATCTGCCCAGAGGTGGCTGTGCTGATTAGGAGGAGATTGGGACGAGCTTGGACGGGATGTCTGTTCATGCTGTGGGTCTCCTGCTAAACCGGTGTACCATGAGGACACCCACTGCTAATCCCCACCCACCAGATGCTCTGCGCTTCTCTCTAGCATTATTTTCAGGACATTTTCCAATTGATGAAGGAAAACAACAGATTATGACTGTAAAGTTATGGTGAGAGGACTGGATCCCGGTAGGACAACATTATTCCTTGCCAAGAGAAGGAACAATTAACCCCTTCTTTAGACTCTCCTCCCATTTCTTCCCCATCTCCCAGCCACCTCTATATACATCATATATTATATTACTATATTCTCTTATAACTTTGACTTTGCTTTTTCAGTTTCAGTAGCGCAAGTTATTAATTCAAAAAGAAAAAAAAAAAGGGGGGGGAGGGAAGGAAGGAAGGAAGGAAAAAAAGCAGCCCCTAGGAATATTTACAGAATAGTTCATTTTGCAGAGGAGATGAGGTTTGGCATTGGGAAAAGCATGGTTTTTGAATGTGCTAAGTGGGTTTGATTCCACATTCCTCCTGTCCCCTCTGGGATCCTGCTCTGATGATGAAAATTAAAGAGCTGTTCAACACGCCTTCCCCAAGTGCAAACTCGCAGAGGACGTGCAGGGCGGTGGGGGAGGCTCTCTTTATGCTCTTCCCTGGTTATAAAGGCAGTATCCAAAGGGGTCTGACCTTGAAAACCAGCCTTTCACTTTCAGGGAGCTGTCAGCTCCATCTTTAGCCTCTCCTTGTTACCCAGCACCTTCGTTACTGCTCTCCTCTCAAGGACCAGGGCTTTTAAGGTACTGGATGGTGGAGTCAGGGAAGGGACTGTACACACCTGGAATCAAAACCATGAAGTGGAAGATACTGACTTCTTTAACATACCAAAAATTATTGCGGTATAAATACACCCCTGTCACCCCAGCGAAAGCAGAGAAGGGGAAGTGATGGGGGAAGTTTGGTGGGTGAGGGGCATTTCAGTAAAATCACCCGACCTGGAAAGCTTTGATGGCTGCTCCCACAGCTATCAATTCTTCCACAGATTAGGGCAATGGCCATTTACATCAGCCAATAATGCCCCACCCTGTGCCTCTCCCCCCACCCTCCCTTACGCTGTGCATGATAAAATATCCCAAGAGTCCCTCCACGTTAGATCTTTTTCAGAGAGACTGCTATTAAGAAAAGCATCTATTCCCAGAAAACCACAGTAAGAGCTGCAAAACCAATTGCTCTTAGGTATGGCTGGTTTCCCCAGCTGCTGAGACCTTCTGGCCAATCCATGTTAGTATTTCTGTGAAGACAGAGGTAGAGACCTCAGGCAGCTCTTTGTGAAGGGCATGATAGGCTTCCTCATACACCTGCAACCAGGGAGAGAGTGGAGATTAGCACAGAAAAAAAAATTCCACATGAACTAAACAGCCTTCAGTCCCCTCTTGTCAACACCCACAGGTCCAACACGTCCTACCCACACCTTGTCAGGTTTTTTTCCTAGATGTGGCAGGTTATGAAATCAAAGAGATGCCATTGGCGGTGCTGGCCCTCTGCGAGCAGGAAGGCATTGGCATTGTAGCTTGACATCTGCCCATCACCCAAGCACCCTGCTGCCCTTTAGGAAGACAATGCATGTCCCAACCCCATGCATTTCTTGCTTCCTATCCCACTAAGAAGGAGGAAATACTTATCATGCCCTTGGAGTTTAAAGGACAATGGGGGATGTTCCCATCATGCCTTGTGCAATTTTACTCCTTTTATGCCCAGACTATCCAGTTATTTTTCCAATGACAAAAGCTTTCCCTTGGTCTCCCTGTCTCTCTTTCAGGCTCATTCATGTGCTAACAATTGGTTAATCAGCTGTGGCTCTCTTGAAATGAGCAGATGTGAAGTGGCTTTTGTTGTGCGATGCTTTGGAAAGGGCCCCCTGTACCTTTACGCGCTGGGGCATGAGGTAAGTCTGGTGCTCACACAGTTGGCGTTGTTCAGAAGAGCTTTTGGGGTCAGCACTTTACCTGCTTGTGAGCCTGGCTCTACTTCTACGCCAAGTTGCTTCATGTCCAAGAGACCTTCTAGGTACACAGCCACGCTTGGGTCAGGTCTTGAGATCACTCACCACCCCTTGCCCACAGCTCAGCTGTAGCTGGTGAAAGGCCACCACACCGTGCCGTGGGAGGGCTACCTCCTGGTGAAAGGGGCTGTAACCTGCTCGGTCTCGCCAGTGCATCAGCCCTGCTTTGCCTTCAGCTCTCCAGAGCTCAGCAGGCTCTCTAACCCTCACAGTCACTCATGCTCAGGCCAACACTGACAGGATAATACCCTAAAAATCAAGAAAGCAAGATGACCTTGAGTGTTTTGTCCTGACTCTGCACTGTGTCCATCAGTAAATAGGACCCTTTGATATCGCAGAGCTTGTCGGAAGAGCCGTGTAGCACCAGGATGGGCAAAGTCAGCTTGGGCAGAGCTCGCTCAATTCTGGCAATGGCGTTCATCAGCTGGATGACGAAGGAGACCTTCACGCCACCGTGGTAAACCAAGGGATCAGATGTATAAGACTCCATCTGGCAGGAGAAAGAGGTATTTAAGGTTAGCAATATTTCATGCAGAAAAGACAAAGCAGATCAGCCCAGCAGTGAGGAGTATCTTCCCTTGGCTTGCACGGTCATTTCCTACTCTGTCAGGACATCCTGCCATCACAGTCAAGGTCGAGGTCTTTACTGTGGCTAACCAGGATGGCTCACACAACCTGGTTTACCCCCTGCTGTGTGTTTCTCTCTTACGTCACTAGAAAATATTCAAGCCAAAGCTCTTTCTGCAGGCAAACAACCAGTGCTGGACAAAGACTGTTCCTGTGGGGGCACCTGCCTGCATTTTTCTTCTCTGCCATGTCCTTCTGTCACTCAAAGGTGACAGTCTTTTCTGAAGAGGGTTCTTCAGACTGCGTTACTTGAAAGCTGATGTTCCCCGGGTCCTTATCCTCTCTGCTGAGGGCTCAGATGTTCTTCTCTTTCACCTTCCCTCTCTGGGGATGAAGACCGTGACCTACACCTACAGACAACTGACACATCTGACTGCAAAGCACTCTTACGCTGAGGGGTCCTCTCCGGGTGCAAAGTGTGCACAGACAAGGCAGCAAATGACGGTATTAGGTGATAGGCAAAAAAACCCCAAAGTCAACAACTTGCTCAGCCAGATTGTGAGAGGATAAAAACGTACAAGAGCTGGTGCAGAAAGTTGCTAGGAACAAGTAGTTACTGCAGCAGGCAAATCTACAGTAAATATTTGTATACTGTACATGGAGACGGCCCACACAGCCACTGCCATCTCAATATTTGCCAGAATGCTTTGATTATGGGTTGGTCTCTGGCACAGCCTCCAGTTTCTCCAACCCTGGCAGATGTGTATAGAAATGGTTATTTATAGGTTAGCCGAAAACAGTCTCCTTCTCTCCTCGCAGGCAGTGGGGTCTGTCCAAATTCTCCCTTGCTTTGCAGAAATGTGAGGCCCTCTTGCTGCTGCACGTGTTTGCCTTGAGGGGACCAGGGGTGGGAGGTGACCCCCGCAAGGCCACCCCAGGGACATGTAGCTATGCGTAGGCGAAGGCAGAGACATGCGCTGTAGCAGGACAGCCTGCCTGGTCCCCAGCAAGAAGCCAGGAAGGCTTAGGGGTGGATTCTGCATTCATCTCCCTGTGAGATGAGATTATCAGGGTGGCAGAAGGACACTACATGGTGGGGCTTTCCCAGCTGGGGGGATTAATTTGCCAGAGGGCGTAAAGCCAGTTTCCCTCCTCATTGCCTCAAATGCGTTGGGGCACAAAACACTGGAAATGGAGCTGGCAGCGAGGCATGCCAGTGCTCACAGGTCTTTCCCCATCACTTTCTTGCTTCCAGTCCCCACTATCTCCTGCTGCTTGAACCCATGGTTCCTGTCCCCGAGTGCAGCAAGGGAAGGAGCAGGTGGGAATTTGGGACTATTAGCGGCTGTCACCCTTCAGTCCCAGCCCACAGAGCTGAAGATGGTCAAGGGGGTGAGAGCTGTAGAGCCGCTCTACCTTGTGCTGGAGTTGGACCAAAGAAATTCAAGTTGTTGTAGCACTCATTTAAGGACCCTTAGATTCAGCAGACATTTCCAGGATTTGATTAAGGCCATTGTTGTGTTTTGTCCTCTGTGCAAGATCATGGCTAATCTGGAGTGAGGGGTAGTTTTTGGCAGGGAGACAAAGACAGAGGTCTCTCATCACAGCTCCTAATATTAGGATCTTATGTATAGTATCTCCCTTTCAAAGAAGCAAGTGCCCATGCACGCTGAGGGTTTGGAAAACACTCTTTGTAAGAGGCCACTGCAAAGATGAGATTGCGATTAAGGTAAAATGATCCACTCTTAAGACATGCTGAGCATCCTCCGCTCCTGCTAAAGGCCCTAGGAAGCAGAGAGGCTGAACAGCCTGTGATCCTCTCTTGGCTCTGCATGAACCCTCCCAGTGCCCGACCAGCTTGTTGGTGCAGAAACCTCCACCCACGTCCTCCATCCCCTACACCGCTCAGCCTGTCTGCCTGCCACACCTTCCCTGCTCTGCAAAGTGCTTCAAAAGAGCAAGCAGCTGCCTGTGTTTAGAAAGAAGCATCCTCTCATGAACGTGCTCATGGAAAAAGTTCAGCTTTGACTTCCAAGTCACCAATCGCCCGGTGTGGTGTTGCAAGCTCTCCCATTGACAGCTGGGTGTACCCTGATATTTTCAGCCAAATGTGTTGACTTTTCATCAGCGTTTTGAGCAAAACCACTGTGTTGCACTGGCTACTTAGCAACTGGCTTCAGTCTAATCTGGGAGTTACTTGTCTGGATCTATGTCACAACGCTGTGCTAAAGCAACACAGCTTTGAGGGTTTTTTTTATTATTTTTTAGTTTTTTTTTTTTAATTGAAGGCAACAAATGAGGGACTTTGTGGCGGGGGGGATCAGGAGGGGTGGGCAGATGGATTGACAGAAGTTCCCTTCCCATGGAGTAAAACAATGTTGATGAATTCACATGAGCTGGCCCCCTCCCCAGCCCCATAAATGCTAAGAGAATGACCTAATGGGTTTCTTTCTTTCTCTTGTTCTTTTCTGAAAGAACACGGATTTTTCAGCTACAGAGCAGCCAACAAATATTTTTGTGTAGATGATGGGAGGGGAAAAAATAATAACCCGATCTTAACCCAGATCAATCAGGACTGCAGGGGAAGGATCCTGTTCCCAGTCAATGAACCAGAACCCTTGTCAGAGTTAATGTTCAGTGCATGGGGCAAGTGCAAAGCAGCAGCTTGCTGGGGAAAGAGGAAAAGAAAGGGAATGGGCTGTATATTCTGCAAGCTATAAACTGCAAACCTTGCAAGCCCAGAGCTCACATTGGTGCACCAAGCTCTGGGACAGTGGGGGCAAGCTAGTGAGGGTGTCCCCAGGAGAGCCTGCGACTGCTTCCAGCCACAGTCCAGCGAAGGCTCCGCACAGTCCATCACAACAGCTCTTTTTTCTCTTTATGTAATGCTAAGACAGGAGCCACCATCAGGGCTCCTGGTGCATGACGTTCCCCTGCTTAGAGGTCTGTATCTTCCCTTTGCATTTTGCGAAGCAATAAATTCATTATAAGGTAATTACAGCCTCATCCTACGTGAACTCTGCAGGAACAAGACTAAAGTCAGTGGGACTATTCCACTGAATTAAATGACAGCTAAACATCTCCATACCATCCTGTGATTCAGTCCCTACACCCTGAGGACAGCCTGCTGGGAACACAAACTCATCAGGACATTCTTGGATGATGTCCCAAAAATATTTCTAGAGAATAGAAAGTTAGTCTGGCAGGAGAATATGTTTAACATGGAAGTTTCCAGAACATTGTGTGCTTTGAAGCTGTGCATCTTGAGTCTAAAAGGAGGGTGGTCTGTGTGTTAGGGGCAGCCAGAGGACCGAGGTGCTGTGTTGTCTTCAGTAACTGCCTGGAGCCTCAAATCCTGGTGTTTGAAGATGGTCAGGAAAGTGCTTTACATCGCAATCCACAGCTGCTATGTCAGCTGTGTGTTCACTTGCAGGTGTGCAGGCAGCACAGCAAGGAGGGGCTTGTCTCATTTTGAAGACTACTCCATTAGAAGCAGACTCTAATGAAGCAGACCTACATTTTTATCCACTGCCAAAGGCTTCCCCTTGCTCCACGGAAAGGGAAAGGGCAGAGGAAAAACAACAATGCTCAAAGGAAGCTCTTGAGACTTTGAGCATCATAGAGCAGAAGGAGCAGCAGCAAGTATTTGGGTAGCAAGACAACACAATAGCATTTATTATAAACTATGTCCAGTGGTTGCTGTAGTGATTCCTAACATCTCCCCAACATCGAAATGCTCAGTCAATATTGTGCACTAAATTAAGGGAGCTCACTGACACTTTTCTAAATGCATTATTATTTGGGATGTTCCCACATCAGCACTTTTCTCCTCTAAAGCTCTTTAGTGCAGCACTAGCATCTTCCAGCAGAGGATCCAACTGTCAGAGGTGGGTGTATTTAAAACTGCTACCCTTAAGGACCAGCTGTGGCACAGAGTTGAAGTGCCGCACAACAAATCGGTGCAGAAGCAGGCAAAGACCCATGTCTCCCAGCCACGCTCACTTTTCAGGTAGGGGGTAACACTCTAAAATGCCTCTTCTCCAGAGCACTGATTGCTTTTATCCTCCCTAAATACAAATGCAGAAGTGAAAACCTTTCTCCATGTGTTTTTAATGAATTAGTTCTCTAATTTAAACCTTTTCTCTGAATTATATGCAACAAGTTATGGCAGCTGAATGTAATTAAGAACAGGTTTCTATAGCTTGACTGGAATCAGCCTTCTTCCCAAGTATATATTTTGTGCAGCCTCATATGGTACTTAAGAACATATGTCATACAGTGCTTCAGTGGATGCAGATGAACTCGCTCCATGCTCGTCCTGACAGTTTCCTAGGACCTACTTTGTCTTCCTTTTCTCAACTCCTTGAATCTTTCTGCCTTCAGCCCAGTGAAATGTTATGCTCTACTCACAGATAAGTAAACTGAAAGTCATTTGACCATAAAACTTTTTGGCAGAGCCAAGAAACAACCTTGAACGGCTTGTGGCTCTTCTGGGAGACTCTGCTTTCCAGTTTACCGAATGGGTGAGTCAAAGAGGTGGGATATGCCAAGGCTGAATGCATGGCACTCACAGCCACTGACGTTGTCTTTGCTCCTGATCCTTTCAGCTTCAATTCCAATGCCGGTCAAGCTGCCTCCCCAGAGGAAGGCAATTTATTAACTTCTACTTAAGATACGAACCATCGCATGAACAGCAGGAAAAATGACAGCATCTGTCAGTGAGATGCAAGCTGACGTGGGAGCACAGAACAACTGACCACTACACCAGCGAATCCCTCCTGCTTTTGACACACCCTTAGGTGCCATTTTCTATCATTCAAGTTGATTTCTGAAATGTACCAAGTTCTGGGTCCAGCCCAAGCACCTTTGTTCACTTACAGTTTGTGTCTCCTTTCTTTCACTCCTCCCACAACAGTGAGAAGGAAAAAAACTCGTTAGGTGTTGTTGCAGCAGTTGCAATGATACCTGGGTTTGCCAGCCATGGCATGAACAGGCTGCAACAGTTTTTACTAGGAGTGGGAATGAATGGGAGAAGAGTCCCAAGCAATGGTGACACTACAAAAATTTCACCCTGGAACAGCTCTGTGCACAGTTGCAGTGGTGGAGCTGGAATTGGGTTGTTACAATGGCTGCTTCAATTGCAGCTCGTTTAAGTATTATTCTCGGGCACAGCAGGAATACATCATTTGTTCAGAAAGGCTGTAGCAGACCCAGCATGTAATCCAAGAGACCTTGTAGCAAGGTCTTTGGGGCAAGCATGCTCTTTTCCTCTGTTTGAATGCATTCAGCACAACATGATCTTGGTTTGCAAGCAGGAAAACAAATCTCTAGGACTGTAGTGTTTTGCACGGTTTCACTGCAAAGAGCGGGGGTGGAAAAGTTGACTTTAGCAGTGTGTTTGCAACCTGCATGAGTTGTTTTTGCCACTGTAATGAGCGGTGGTAGTGCAGCAGAGACAAACACAGTTCCCCTGTGCTTTCCACTGCAACTGTAGCACAGGTCTCTGTTATGTCTTGTACCCAGAGTGGCTGTGGGTGCAAGATGCACCAAAGGGATGAACAGCTGATTTCCCAGTTTTCTGCTACGTGCAGTCAGTTCCACTGACTTCAGAGATGTTTCACTGACACCAGCATAGATCTGGTGCTCTCATGATTTAGCATAACACTTGTGTGTGTTTTTAAAGATAAATGGCAGGACTGGGATGATGGGTGCAAGATGCACCAAAGGGATGAACAGCTGATTTCCCAGTTTTCTGCTACGTGCAGTCAGTTCCACTGACTTCAGAGATGTTTCACCTTTTGACACCAGCATAGATCTGGTGCTCTCATGATTTAGCAAAACACTTGTGGTTTTTTTTAAAGATAAATGGCAGGACTGGGATGAGATACCGACTATGCAGTGACTTTAAATGGCATTAAGGTTCTCACCTCCTTCTTGTTCCGGGAAATTGCATTTGGATCTATCGATCCCAGTGACAGGTTTGGGAGAACAAAGTTGAGCACTTTCGCTGCAAAAACCTGTGGGAGAGGAAAGCAAGCAGTTAAAGAGCTAGTTAGAGCAAGAGAGATAACATAGAGGGCCAAATCCTGAGCTGAAGGGAATCAGCACAGAAGTTAAATAGTTGAGAAATGTCAACTGACACTGGAGAAAGATCTGTCCTATATTTAAAACATTTCTCTTAAAGAGAAAGTGTTTAAACTGCTCCCAGAATCAGGGAGTGGGTGTGCTAGTCTGAAATGCCATCAGCTGTCCATCCACATGCAACATCACAACTTCATTGTACTTTGCCTTTTTCTCATTCTCAAGTTAATTTCTAAAAAGGCCTCAGTTAAGCACTTTGATAGGAAAAAGCCGTTTCCAGCCCTCGGAAGGACTGGGTTTTGTTGTTTTACTGCCCTTTCCTTGCTGCCACAGCTTTGATTTCAGGCTGCAGTACGTAAGTGATGTTCGGTGCAATTTGCAGTAGTTGCCTAGGCTGCACTCTTTTTGATAAGCATATTCTCCGGGGAAGCTGTAAATAAACAACAGCAAAATGTGCATGCAGTGGCTAAGGAAATCCATTGCTCACTTGTCTCCTGGGAACGAAACACAAAAGCATTCAGCAGCCCAGGCTCGAAACAGCTGGCAGAAGAAAGAGTAACATCTTTCATTTCAATAATAGCACTACAAGCACGCTGATACCAGGGTTCTGCTCTGATCTTTGATAGCTGTCTTTAATTAAGTGATCGCCACTTAAGTCAGAAAACATGCAATTAGTGTTTGTTGGTCTATGGCCCTTCGTGTTCACAGCTAACACTTGCAGGCAGGCTGTCACCTATGTTCTCTGTTTCTGCTGATATGTAATCACTTCTGAAGCACTCCCTGACATTTCAGATCTCAGATGATACATGACAGAGTAATTATGATATTAGAGGAATAACACAAGGTTGAAGTCAAAGCCATCCAGGAGTGAAAGGCAGTAAAGACTCACAGCAGATTTGAGAAGACGTGTACCTTGGGGTGGATATGACTGGGAACCGGTGTCACTGTCTACCAGTATATTGAACCCCTCACTGGCTATGACATTGTGTCAGCAAAATTAATTTCTACTGAGGTCTCCGGAGTTAGACTAGTAAAATAACATATCCACACCGATGCAGGTATGAGCTTATGATGCAAACAAGCAGAAATGGGGTTTTCTTTGTTTTGTGTTAACTCCAGGCAGTGATGGTTTGAGGAATGCATCTTCATGAATCATAGGCAAGGTTATGGACTCTGTGCGCTGACAACGCTGTAACAGTTTTGCTTCTCTGAAACCACTTACGATGACCCAGATATATGCCAAGTAACTTTAGATACCTAGCTGAGGTATTTAACTTAGAACAAGTGTAATTGTCCTAGGTTTTCCTTACAGAGTATGGGGAGTGAAACACCTCCCAGAACACCTCTAAGATCCGAATAACCGTCTGGAAGTGCCCATCTCCAAAGATTATCACGATAACTAAGGCAATTAGGCTGCCCTAAAATTGGAGCCTGAGTTAAGAGCTAGGGTAAGTTCTTATGCCTAAAGATTTGCTTATTCAAGAGGAAATGCCTTGGCATGAGAGGTTAGCTGGTGCTCTCTCAAGATCTATTTAGAGTATTGGCCTCAAGATCAATATGTTAGTATTAAGGCCACAGATATTTAGGACCAAGATGACACATAAAAGAGTAAAAGATGGCAGGGTTTTTGGAAGATGGGGGCTTTGCTTACTTTTAAATTTGGCTGAAGAAAGAAGTTGGCTGACATACTCTCAAATTCCAGAAGAAGACGTGAGTTTGATGGGGATTCTGCTCTGTGTCTGCTTGGTATGTGTCTGAATATTTATATTCCCAAGGATCTGCAATAGGGATTTTGCAGAAGGAGCACAAAGTTGAATCTTCCTCTCATATGAGCAACAATACACCAGTCTAACGATATGCTGAAGGCGGGGAAGGTGTGACAAGGAGAGGAGAACTACATCTATGCTCTTTCTCAATCTCTTCCTTGTTGGAGACAGATTAGACAGGCTTTTGTCGGATTCAGTATGGCCATTTTTCTGTTTGAAAGATATATGCTTATCATCCCAACCCCACTGCCTACTGATGACCTCGCCTCCGTGATATGCTTTGGAAATGTTCTTGAAGTTTTTGCGTGTATCTGGAGTTTTGCCAAAGCGGGTCACAAGCTGACTGCTAAACTGCCACAGGGGTAGGGCTGGCTTCTGACCACCAGTATAGCGGCATGTACTGTCCTGGGTTGGTGATACCAGCAAAGTCATTTCTGGTGTTCAGCTGTACAAGAGAAGCACCAGGCCCTGTACATAGGCATGTCAGATGTACTTACACACACACATACATATTCCCTGTGTGCATGAAATCTCTTATTTATGCACAGACAGAACTAACGTTGGTCTATAGGACTGATTGTGAAAGGACTCTGCCACCATCCTTCAAAGGGTCTTCAGATCTGCAGGAAATGCTCCATTCCCTCCAACATGTAGTACACCCTCAAAATTCAGATGTAATTTTGATGATTCTTGGAGGCAAGGTCACGGACAGAAAAATCAAGTTATATGTTGTAATAAAAAATTCAGAAGGTTCCCCGGGGCCTTCACTGATTTTGCGAGCACTGTGATACAGTTTGTGACATGCCCGACTTTAGCTAAAAGCCGTGTTGTTGAAGTGCTGGCTATATTTGATACATGAAAGTTTATCTCCCTGTTGGTTCAAAGTGGCAATGTTGGTTCTTGAGAGAACAGCTCCCAAATGATCAAGAACAGGTAATGGAGTGATGGGGATATTACTGGTTGGGCTGAGGATGACACTCCAGAGCAGTGGTTATTAGAGCTGCTCAAGGCTACCGCAGGTGTGCGAAATACTAACGGTGTTCAAATCCAGCCCTTCCCTCTCTATGGGAAAGATCTCAGAATAAGATTGAAATAGATGGCTGAACATTGCCTCTTGACTGGAAGTGTAACTTAAAGCTGATTTCACGTTTTTTGCCTTAGTTTAACTATACGGGTGCTTTGCAGTGTAGACACTTTTCTTCTGAATGGAGCAATCCCTGTTCCCTGCACACCTCGATGTGCTTATTTCTCTCTCCCATGATCTCTGCTTGACAAACTGCTTGGGTGAAGGCCCTTTAGTTCATTTCAGCTACAAATGAGTTGGATTAACAAAAATGTGGTGTTTGAACTGGTTAAGCTAGCCAGGCTCATTTGACTAAGCTGAAAAGTCTCTGGAAGTGTGATGTCTCTCTCAGTGTGATGAGCTACAGAGACCAGGCTGAGAGCAACTGAACAGTGTTATCAGGGAGATATTGTATCAGGGATATGATTTGATGTGATATCATCAAGGAGATATCAGACATGGTGTCTCCATACCTGGATACCAAGCCACCTTATATATGCTTGTCTGACCCTGATGACTAACATCTCTGCTAAACTGGACAGTCCAGAGCAAAGCCAAAATAAGGGTTTTTAATATACTACTTCCTTCTAGTTTGACTGTATGTTTAAAAACAGTCCTCTGCACTGTTACTGGGTGCAGATTCAGCCTGAATGACTGGGAGACCCTCAGGTACTGGAACAACGTGATGTCCAGTTGAGTTGGAAAGCAATAGATCAGCAAGAGGCCAAATGGAAAACACAAAAAGCAAGGAGAGAATATTGTGTACTTAGTCTTTAAGTCATAGGCTGAGGGCTAGCATAGGATTAATCATCAGGGAATATTTCCTAAGGGGTTGTCCTGCCCACCTGATTTCAACGCATTCAATAGCCAAAATGTAGTGGGAGATCCTCTTTTACCCTTACTCTGCTCTTTGCCAGCATATGTGACTCCCGTCTCTTTGCATCCTTTGAAATTTTGAAGATTCAGAGCCGAATTTTGTCCAGATTAGTTGAAAAGAAAAGGGGGAAGGCAGCAAGATCCCTCCCTCTTCACTGGATTTGCAACAAGTAGGTCAATGCTTCTATCAGGACACAGGATTTATAGGGCATTGATGAAACTGTGTGTCTGCAAAGAGCAGAATTTTATTTTCCTGCACGTAGTCTGCAAACGCGCTGCGTTTCTGCTGCTGCCAGGGCTGGTTCGGCAGCGAGGGAAGGTATTTCTAAGACAGACTGAAGGACCCAGTGTGTAATCTGGCCCACTGTTATTGTTTCCTTGAGCCCTCATTTGTTTAGGCCAAGGTAAATTCTTGCTCAGTTGGAAACTTCCCCAGCAAAGGGATGAATGCAGTGGTCCTTGGGAAATGGCCCAGGGCCGAGAAGTCATACCAGTTCCAAGGGAAAACCAAAGCCTTTATGCCTGAGAGGCACAAACACCAAGGAAATGTTTTTTGGCTCTCAGAAGAAAAAAAAGCACACAAGTGTTTTCAGCTCAGCTTTTTGGGAAAACGTGGCTTACACAGGAATACTCTGCCTGTTTTCACTCCTTCCTCTTGAAAATACCTTTTCAAATTCAGGAGTGATTTCAACTAAACTTGACAGAGCAGAGATATTTCAGGAATAATTAATTTTTTATCAGTTTTGAGATGCAACAATAGATTTGAAAGAGAAAGAAACTCACTGTGCACTTGTATTACTGCATGTGAGAGACTCCCTAGGAAAGAGACCGTATAAACACCTCCAAAATACTTCAGTTAGAGATTAGGATTTCCGACACTGAAATAAAGCAACAATCTGGTACAGATCTGCAAGAAAACAGACTACGGTAATACTAGTTCCCACAGAACTGGTGAGTCCTTATTTCAGAGAGGGTTTAGCATCCAGCAAAAGGTATAGCTCTAGAAGAAGGAAAATCTTTCCATATTTTCCTTGACTCAACTGGAAATAGAAGGCTGATAGTGCCTCTCAGATCAGACTCTATACTATTTTTTTTTTTCTTAATATTTATTCTTTTTCCCTTTCCAAAGTAAGAAAAAACAGGGGCACTGGTGCTGATGGGACCCTTATGCTGAGTCAGGGATAGCCTCACCTGTGAAGAATCAGCTACCAGACTCCTAAAAGCACCCTTTGGTGCTCTGACTCCTATTTAAATAAGTTTTTCCAGACTGGACAAATTCAGGATTCACTTTCCCTCTGAAAAGTAGGTGGACCTGGAAATAGGGCTGATAGTGCCTCTCAGATTCAGACTCTATACTATTTTTTTTTTCTTAATATTTATTCTTTTTCCCTTTCCAAAGTAAGAAAAAACAGGGGCACTGGTGCTGATGGGACCCTTATGCTGAGTCAGGGATAGCCTCACCTGTGAAGAATCAGCTACCAGACTCCTAAAAGCACCCTTTGGTGCTCTGACTCCTATTTAAATAAGTTTTTCCAGACTGGACAAATTCAGGATTCACTTTCCCTCTGAAAAGTAGGTGGACTGTGGGGGAGGCACTTAGAAGGAAAATACTGACTGGCATTCAGGTGGTGCAGATCTCAGCAGGGTTTTGCATTTTAAGGCTAGCGGTCTTAACGCGTTTCCTTCAGTGGCAGAGTGAGGTGATTAAAAAGCACCCCTTGGTGCTTGTAATGATTTGTGGGGTCAGTAGATGGCTTTGGCTACAGGAGAAGGTGCAACAGCATTATACCGAAAGCTGAGGCAATCTATTTCCTTTCTCTTAGAAGAAAAAAAGCCAGGAGAAATAGCTTAGAAGTAGATTAAAACAAGAAGCTAGCCCTAGGAGAAGAGTCTAGGGAGAAAGGATAAAGGAACGGGTCCTGCGGGAATGAGATATTCTGTCGTTCCTGCTGGCTTTGCTGGTCCTTCCCTTTGCTTCCAGGTTCTTTTAGGATTGTTGTTTATTCTTTTAAAAATTCAGATAGGAGGGGAGAGCTGAGGATCAGTTGCCTTGCAGAGCCTCCCTGGGGAAGCGGAGAGCGGGCAGTGCAAATTTGGATCGGAAATAGCTCTGGAAGGGAGATGTGAATGGAAAGGGGGTAAAGCCTAAATGCAAACTGAAGGAGATGGTCTGGACAAGAACCAGCCTCGGTACCAAGCCAAATGGGACGCTGCTGGGGCAGTGATGCTTTAGCTGGAAGCCTTCTTTGAGGCTCATGAAGGATTCCTGGGACTCAAGAGCTCTAGTTTTGTTTAGAAATTGGTCATCCCCCAAATGCCAAAAATAACCCTGGCCTGACTTAGCCAGCAGCCCGTGTTGCAACTATACCAGACTCTGTATGAGTCAGGAAGAAAACTGTAGGAGAGGAAGGGAAAGGACGGCACTGTGTGGGCTGCCACAGGGTGTGGTGAAGAAAGCATAGTCTGCTACCGCCTCCCGAGGTAGCATCGTTCTCCAGCTCTCATTTAAATAAGTTTTTTTGGACGAGTTCAGGATTCACTTCCCCTCTGAAAAGTAGGTGGGACTGTGGGGGAGGCACTTACAAGAGAAGTATTGACTGGCCTCCAGGTGGCACAGATCTCAGCACGGTTTTGCATTTTAAGGCTAGAGGTCTTAACGTGTTTCCTTCAGCTGAAGAGCGAGGTGACTAGGTGCAACGCGGGTTTGCTCTTACCTTGATGGGAGTGGCGACTTCTGGGCTGGCTACCACTAAAGGAGAGATTAACAGCATGCCTGAAAACTCACTGGGTCTCTCACTAGCTGTCAGAATGGAGATGGCTCCCCCCTGCAATGCAAAATAACAGCCCACAGCTTAATACAGGTGTCAACATCTCGTTTGTATAGTAATCCTGTTACTGGAAGGGTTTTAGTCCAAACAAGCAAATTATTTCTGCCCCAGTGAGAGTGCAGTGTGGTCAACAAGGAAGGCTGGAGGAGTAGGGGCACTAGAAGTGTCTGGTTTTTGTAGGGGAGAAGAGACCCGGTTTCTGCTCTCATGCTGTAAACCCTCACGTCACACTGAACTCAACTCTCCGTGCAACGTCTGTCAGCTCCCTAGGATGCCTTGTGTCCTCCTCAGTTAAAAGGACTAAGAAGAAAATGTCTGAAGTGGTAGTTCAGGTGGGACTTGAAAAATAAGTTGAGGCTCTATCAGCGTGACAGACTGGTGCTGCGTCAGGAAGATGCCGTGAAGCCGGGCTCGCTCCGTGCTTGTGGCACTGGTAACCTGGGCAACGCAGTGCTGCCATCCGGTACGCGAAAATCTTCACTAATTACTGGAAGTTCAATATTCTCCTCTTCAGTGTCCCCAGCCCCTCCAGCCCCGCAGTGCTGTGCCCAGGGCCTGACAGTTAACAGCCAGCCCATGGTTTAGAGCTGAACGCCAGCCAGGCTGAGCCCTCCTGCAATGAGGACAGAGGCTGATGGCGTGAGGGGTGGGGGACAGAAGGGACCTGGCTGGCTGGCTCGGGAAAGTTTGCAGAGGATCAGTTGCCAAGGGAAATATTTGGTGAAATTCCACGCTGTCGGAGAACCAGGGGCTTGTTAAATGGAGCAGCAGCGAGAAGCATCTCAAAGACCTCACTGGGAAATTAGCTCCTTGTTACAGTGGCTTTGGAGCGCAGCGAGCACTTCAGAGCATGCCATGCCTTCTTATGCAAGAACACTTGTTTATCTGAGCATGGCCTGAATCCCAAAGTACTTATTCATTTTCGCCTCCTCTGGGAAGGCAGGGAGAGCAGATCAATGACATCAGTGGGAATATTGCTAGCTTGAATAAAGGGATTTGGCCCATGCTGTCAGAATCAGACTTCAGATCTGTTCAGCAAATCAGTGCCTTTGTTTTTGCAGCCCTAATCCCTGGTACATTTTCCTGGTAGGCTGTTTCACAGAATGAGGCTACAGGGTATTTTCATGCTTCATCCCTTAGCCGCTCACAAAGCTTTGGAGGGCTTAATCTCCTGGCTACTGGTCAAAATGAAAGAAGCCCAATGCTGCAGGGAGGTGGTGGGACTTATCATGTACCCGGTGTGAATGAACGGTCCTGTTGAAAAATAAGCCCATTGTTGCAAATGGCACTAATTAGGGCCATGATCCGGGTAGAAAAGTTAAGGACTGACTATACTCAAGACAGATCTCGTGGGGTAAGGCATGCTGGCAACTCAGTCAGTGAATGAAGCGGAAGGGAAGGCTGCTTGTAGTTTTGTTTTTCCTGCTGTGGGCTGAGTTATTTCCTGCCGTCCACAAGAGTACCACCCTGCTGCGGCACGTGTCCTGGGTGCTGCCCGGAGGGGTAGGGGATGGTGCTTACCATGGAGTGCCCCAGAATGAGAATGGGCAGCTCGGGGTGCTCTTTCTTCATGAGATCAATGTGCTGCAAGCTGTCCCTGATGAAGACGTGGAAATCTGAGACAACCATACGATCACCCTCGCTCTGGCCATGGCCAACTGTAGGGGAAAAGGAGAGCATGCATCTAAGTGATTCGAAGCAGTGGTTGCAATCAAGAAAGGCTTTAGCAAAAACATGCCTGTTAGACTGTACTGTCCTAACTTGACCTTCTCCTGCAGTCATCTCTCAACAGAAAGAGTGCTGCAGAAATACAAAGGAAGCTGCACAGAACAATTTAAAAAGTCCCATACTGTCCATGATCTGGTTAAAAAAAAAATTTATATTCCCCTGTGTTTCTACCTGCTCTTCAAAACTGATAGTACTGATCTAATCTCTTGAAGCCTTCAACATCAGGGTGAGGAGGGCAGAAGGGCTGTCTTGCCTTGCTGTAGGGATGGGAGGTCACTGCATCCTGGGAAATCAGTTTTTGCCGCTGGGGTCTGATGGCTCAGCCAACTGCTGTGTAGACTCTTGGCAAGAAACAGAAATATTCTGAAGACTAGATATGGTCACTATAAACTTAATGGGCCATGGACACAGCCTTTTCCAGTGCCTGGGTGTGCATGAGCTTTGCAGAGTCCTGCCTTTATCTCACTGCTACCCTGGAGCACTGGGCGGGCTGGAAACCTTCCCTGCTATGAGGTGAAGTGCTCTCAGCAGAAGAGGCCAAGTGATGGTGGTTGCAACAGCCTGCAGTGGGAAAGTAAGTGGCATGCTCCTCCTAAAAAGGTGGTAATGCAAACTGTGCTGCACCTGGACGCTGTTAGCTCGTTCTGTATCTGGGAATTATCTTGACTAATCAAAGGGAAGGGAAAGACTAAAACGGGAGATGGTGAGTTGCTATGGGAACAGCGGCATCCCTGGCAGAGGTGGAGCCAGCATCGCCACAAACACAGCCCCAGGCAATTTTGAGCTTGCAAAGGCTTGAAATTAATACCACCTAGGGGAAGCAGTTTGCATGTCTACCTGACCGCACATACACGTTATTATCTATTGCAAATAGGATTCTTCCTTAAAAACAGTCTCCTTGCTTGTTTCTGTTCCATGCAGGTTATTAAGGAAAACTGTGAAGGGGAACACACATCCCATCCATATGGGATAGGGTATAGGGAGTCTCAGACAACATCTCCCTCCTGCTGCGTGTCTCCCTAGGCCTTCTCCAGTGGGCACTTAGGCATACTTAAAGGCACAAAGGGGCAATGACTTGTCAAAGGATGTGAAGTCCCTGATAATTGTTTGCGTGCTGGATGGTACCCCCTCTAGTGATCAGCAAAGAAAAGCATTGCCTACCCAGCCGGAAAGGTAAAGGCTTTTCAGTTAGATCTGCTGGCAACAGTCATACCAGAAGAAATCAGTATGTCTAAACTTAATTTTCTTGCAAGCCATCCAAAAAATCACCTTCCAAATTAGGCAGACCTTCTAAAAAAAAGCTGGACTAAATACATTCCATCTAAGAAAAACTGAACCCCAAACTTGCTCTTCTTTTGTCCTGCCAGGTGCTCTCCAGAGCTGGGTCTCTTGGCAGTGAACACTGCAATCAGTCATGCTGTCTGCCAGATAAACCCATAGATGTCATGCTGGTCAATTATAAATAACATATTACCGGTTCTGCTTTCCATGCACGCATTCCAATTCCTGCCAAAACATGATATAGCAAGCATTCTCCGTGGATCAGTGACCAGAAACAAATCGAAGAGCCAATTAAAATACAAGTTGCAATAATCTGCGGAAGTGAAGCCATGTGTGTGGCTTGTGGTTCTATTAACTTTAAACTGATTTTTGTTACAGATGGAAAGTGAGCGTTTCCCAACTTTTATACATGTCCAGTCCACTCACTTCGTGGACCTCAAATGCGTTATCTGCCTAATATTTAAACTTCAAATTTAGCAGGTTAATATGAGTTGAATAGTCCAGAGAGAGGAAAATTTTCTCTTAGCAGAGCTCTGCACTTCCAATTCTTTTTTCTCCGGTGCTGCTTGCACTTGCTTCTAGTATCTCTTTCTCTACAGTGTCTGTGTAAGACAGCTGAGCAAGCAGAAATAGCAAGCCCCAGTGGCCCACGTCTGTCTCTCGGCCATGACTCCCTGTTGTGGGGCTGTGAGGCCTTGCTCTATTTTTGGATGAGACAGAGGCAGGTCTGGAAAGCTTCCTTGGTCCTCAGCGTGGAGAAAATCCCCTGGTCCTACCACATAACAATGACACCGCTCATAACAGTCAGAGTTATGACTGTGGAAGCCAAGAAATACCTGTGCAATAGCTGTCACAAGCATCTCATTGGATTTCTGCAGGGTTTGGGGTTTTTTATTAATAACTTAAGGAACCCACCTTTTGACCCTGCTTTTAACTACTAAACTGCTGTTCCCCACTCAGATGGCACAGAGGAATGCTCGAGGAGCAGTTTGTCTGCATGTATGGTAAAGGAAGGCCATGCAAGTCTTTGCTTTGATGCTATCCCTGCCCCTTGTGCAAGGTGGCCAGATGGCATTGCTAGGTTGTGTTCATTTTACTACTTTTCTCTCTTCCCCTCCAAGAAACCAAACTTACTCCACCAGAGAATGAGTTTATTGCAAGTTTGAATATCCCAGTTGAGAAAGCTTCAGGATGAGGAACAAAGACCTCTTCTATTAGATGAAAGACGTGCACAACATCAATACAGTCAAGAATATTGACATGTTTTTCCCTGATCTTTTACCTTTAGAGCTCTTAAGAATGAAAGGTCAGGTCCATCCTTGATGTAAAGCTATTTGCTTTGGGTTTTGCTGGGAACAAATCTGATGTAGTGGTTCCATGGTGCCAGTGGCAAGACAGTGGGTGCAGGAGGAGGGTTACTGCCTGCGCCCAGGAACTGGAATTAACCAGAGGCTGCTCCACACCCAAGTGACAGAATACCCAAGGGAGACAACAGACAAGTGTCATGAGAATCACAGCTCTGTGAGTTCCTCATCACAATGCTTCCTCTGGGGCCCCTGGTTTCAAAAGGGCCATGTGAGGTTATGACCATGAGTTGCTCATCTGTAAAGAGCTATGACTGCCAGTGCACATCCGCGTGACACACTTGGTTTACAAAAACTGTCGAATAGGTTTCATATCTACCTGGCTTCACATCTAGCTTGTGTGGTTCACTGCTAGTATCGTGTATCTGCAGTGGCTCAGTGATCGACCATTTCAGGCTGCATGTAGTGAGATAATCGTGGGCAACCTTTCCTGGATGCGAGCCTTTAAAACTGAGAATCCAAACCACATCTTTTCAAATTGCAAATCTAGAATTAGGAGGTCTAAGCCTCCGTTTCCAACCAAACACACCACTGCAAAATAACATACTTTGCTCAAACAAAGTCTGAATAAAGGCTGCAATGATCTGGCCCAATATGTAATAGCTATGAGGTTCCGCCCTCTGTATTTTCTGCATCAGGTTGCTCAGACTGCAGCTCTACCACCATAGAGACAAGAACAGTAACTCGTGATCAGTCAATCCTGTCGGAAAGCATGATTTCAGAGCATGATTTCACCTATGATTATAGATCCTCCGAATACACACCTCTCTGGATGGAAGAATACTGACTGGCTGTGCAGGAAGACAAAGCTGAGGGTTCAGCAATGAAATATTTGAGGGTGTGAGGGCTCTGGGGAGTGCGTTATCATCGTGTAGGTATCACTCAGCCTGCATAATGGCTCCTGTGGCCCTGCAAATGCATGCTTCTACAAGTCTCTCTATTCGTCAAATCCCGTATCTTCTTGTGCTGTGGGGCTTGCTTTTGAAAACCACTCGAAAGCAGCCAGACTCTTCAGCTGACATTGGCTCACACGCCTCAGAAAATGTTACATCCTGGTCAGACTGGAGATATGCTGAAAAAAATGTAAATAAAAAGCACAGTGCAACTCAACACTCCCATCCCTTCAGTAAAGGCCAAATGGGAACTGCCTGAAGAAACGAGCAGCCTGGTTCTGGGCTTGCTAGGCAGATTCATTCAGACGAGGGGAGCTGTGCTGGGTCTCCACCAGTACGATGCTTTTTTGCTGGGGCTGTGGGGCCACATCATAGCTGAAGAAATCTGTCCTTAAATACACTAAATAGGACCAACAGAGCATTAGGCAAAGAGGAGAGCCAGGCAGTGCCTGTCTCCGCACACCCTAGGGTGCATTAGCACCCAGCCCTCCGAGGCGCTGCAGGGACGGATGAGCGCGGCAGCACACCTTGTCCACCCTCAGATATTTGCAGAGTTTTTGTTCTAAACACCAACTTTCATATAAGCCACACACTACACATATTTCTTTCTCCTTCCTAGTGCTAAACCCTCCTGACAAAGGCACAGCCCAACCCTGCATGCTCAGGTGTGGACTGAATCGCTCTTCAGAGCTTCAGCAGGAATGTTTTGCTATGGAAGATGAGGTGACAGGGGAAATGCAGGGTCAAATGTTGACTTCAGCTATGCTGCTGTAAATTTACCGATTTCAGTGGTGTTCCTCAAAGCTTACAGTTATGGGAGAGCAGAAATTATGGGCTATGTTGTTTTTTCAGCCTTTGCTCCCTATTTATTATGGAAAAGCCATAAAACAGAGAGAGAGGACATGAGAAATCTGCCTGGGGAGCAGTAATTCTCCAGGCAGAGTATGGATCTTGACTTTTCACATATTTTGATGTTTCCAGCTTTGGGGGAAAGGGGATGGTTTGGATCCATTTTTATTGTAGCGAGGACACCATCACAGGCATCTGTGGGGTGAAATGCTCTCCCTAACCAACTCATGGTAGAAACAATCAGGAGGAATGCAGGGTTTGACTCCTGCCTGCCTTGGGATCCATCACACTGTGTGTTTGTTTTCCTCCCTAGGTATGTAACTCCAAGATTTTGAAGTGGGAGAACCAGGAACAGGGAGGGTTAGGAGATGGTCAGGCACTCCAGGCTTACCACTCCCTGAGCATAAATACATTTGGAATTGCCATGGCACTAACACAGGAGCACCGGGAGTTTTCAGAAGTAGCTAAAGGTGAGAACTGCCACCACTGTGAGGTCAATGATTCACCAGCCACAGCCGAGGAGCCACTCCTGTACCGCAGAGTCCCACATCGAATGGACGCTTCTTAATTATCTCAGAGGGGGCCATCAGCAAAGCTCGGTACTATAGTGTCTGATCTAACAAGCTGGAGCATGGGTGCCATTCAATTCCCAAAGGATCCTCTTGAGGCCAGAAAAGGTGATTTCACTGCTTCAATGCTGGCTCCACAGTAGCAGCAGGGAGCAGCACATTACAGCGCAGGCAGTGGTGTGCAAAGGAAGGATTTTTGTTGGAGCCCACAACCAAGCTCAGGCTGAAGACCCTCTTCTTTCACTGCCCCCTTCATCAATAAGCTTATTGGAGTCCAACAAGTCCATTTGAAGCAAATGACTAAATGCCTTTTGGAAAAGGAGGTATTTACATGAGTATTATGTGCTTATTAGCTTTCTAAAAGATTCGTTTTATGCCTGAAAGCCTCTGCCTCTGTTTTCTGCCCCAAACTGGAGACAGGATGGGCTCCTCCTGGATGCTGGACACCACAGCATGTGGGAAGGTGAGCCCACCTCCCCCACCCACCCTTTTTTGCTCTCACTCCCCAGCAGGTGATGCTGCTGGAGAGGCACATGAAAATAGTATGTCCTCCCTGCTGCTAAACTGTCTGGGTTAGGAAACAAAAAGATAATTAATAGATCTCATGGACACTTTCGCTCTGCGGGTGGCCCACGCAGAGGAGCAATGCTGGGTCTCAAGCCCACAGGAGGTAGATGCCAGTGACAGAAATTTGGATGGCTCTTCTGGTGCGCAAGGTGCAAATGTGCCAACCTAATCCCTCTCCTGCGATACTCCTGAGCTTGTGGCAGCTTGCTCAGGTGGGGATCTCGCTGTGGTGCTCCACAACCTGCCCTGCAATCCCACTGCTATGGGAAGGGACCACTTCAGTAGCTCATTTTAATATCCAGCCCCCACAGACTGGGAGACAGCGTCCCGTGTCTGCCTCAGCTTTCCCCTCTGCCCCATACGAAATGCATTCAGAATGGAGGTAAAACTTATACTTAAATCACAAGATGAAGCAGATACAGTTTTCAGGAGTGTTTCAGTTTTGGAAGTCAGTGCAGCAGTTAAGTAAGTGGTGTCACAAGGCATTATAGCTGATGCCTGTATTTATGAGATCTATTGAAACTCGTCTGAGCAAGGACTGCTTTTTTTTTTTGCACTTGTACAGCACCCAGCACCGCAGGGCATCATCACAGACCTTGGCCCAAGGTACTGCAAGACCTAAAAGTAATAATTAACTCTAATCCCAGACTGTAAGGCAGCACAGTTTTGCAGAGGAGGAGATGGGAGAAAGCACATAAATGGGGAATGTGGGTGAGACAATACACAAGACGACACTAATAATGGGTTTACATAGCAAATGTTGTGTGAAGCCTTGATTTTCTGCTTGGGTGTTTTTTTAAGGTTTAATGAAAAAAAATATTAATGAACTAGTAAACACTTAAATTGTCGTAACAGTTCACTACTGAAAACGCTATACTTGTTTTGTAATGAATCAAGTACACATCCTTTTCATCAAGTAAGCAAAGCTCATTAATTGAACATACTGGATTTCAAAGCTCTCAGTGTTTAATTATTTGTTTAACAAGCAGTACATCTAATCCACCAGACACACAAACAATTAAAACAACAGGAAGAAGCTTCAAAGCAGGACAATCAACATCTGGAAAAGTCAACAGACTGTGCCTGTATTGTCAGTAACATGTAAAGCAAATGTTCCACTCACAGAACAAATACACACAGGAAGCACCTCTGAGTTCATCCTGCAGATTCTTACTCAACAAAGCAGCTTCCTTGCCCTGAGAAGAGACTTATCACAGCAAGGGAGCCTGTTCTGGTTTTATTTCCCCTATCTTTTCCCATTCCTCAACCAAATCAAGTCTGATGCACAGCAGGCATTCAGTAGTGTCTGCACTCCATATGTACGTACTCTTCATTTTGCATGCAGGTTGAGAGCAAAGGCAGGACAGAGGCACCTGAGCTAGCTGAGAAGCAGCGTAAGCTGTCCTAGGATTTGCCATGCTACCTTGACTCCCATCAAGTTGCCACCTAGGTCAGCTGCTGTGCTGCAGCGTATTTTGTAGCTAAACCTTGGAGGTGAGCTTTTCAATGTCCATCTGACCGAGCCTTAGCTGTGCCCCATCGCTCTCATCCTCTCCCACAGCTCTGGTTTCCACAAGAAGAAAAAGCAGTGCTTAGGCTGGAAAGGAGCTGTGGAGTGCTCCAGCTAAGCCTGTGATCTGGACCACCAGCAGACAGGACCGTGGGACACAGTGCAGAGTAAACCTGCTCTTGTATGGGCAAGCTTTACACTGTGAATATTTGATACAATCCAACTGCATAAGGCTTTTCCAGGAGGACTACTTCCACGTCAGATGGGAAGCATCAGGAACTAAAAGGAGAGGGTTCCTCCTCACCACTACTTCCATCTTTATGTTCCTCGAGGATCTGAAATATAGCTCAACACATGCTTATCCTTAGTAGCTTTTGTCCACTCTTCTCTGTCTGGGTAGTCCTCAGCATCCCTTCTTTCACACCACCTGTATAGATACAGTGAGTACACTGGGTTTCCCATGACAGCAGGCACATTATAAAACCATTAGATATGGTACCCAACAGAAGTATCTCTCCACCCGTGATGTTTTATGTATGGAGCATGTTCCTAAGAATTACAGATGGATTCTGCCTCTCTCTTACCAAAAGGGAGTCTTATCCTGAACACACAAGTCCATCAGCTTCCCTATTCCTTCTCAAGGTTAGGAAAATAATTTTTCTTTCAGCATTTGCTGGATAGTTTTTATTCACTTGCCTCACACAAAGAGTGCAACAAACTGAAAGCCTTCTCCTCCCACGTCAGACACATTTGCAGAACTGAGATATTTTTAGAATAGTGCACACACAGAGTTATATTGTTTGTTGTCTTGGTTAGGGAAAAAAAAAGAAACTGGCAATTTTCTATACTAAAATTATTTGTGCCCTATTGCTGGGGAGCAGAGAACTTGCAGAGTCTTGCTGAAGCCATTTAAAATTTCTGTACTCCAGAGATGACAAACAAAATGACCTGGTACATATCAGAGCAGTCGTTAATTCTGTCTGACAAGGCAAACTGTTTCTGTCAATGTTAAGAGCCAATTCATCTCTAATGGATACAAGCACGGTTCTTTTGGCTTCAGAAGACTTGCCCATTTCTTATGCTGTTGCTGAATTTGGCTCTGAATTACAGTTCCTTAAAAGTCTTCCTGGAACATCATGCTGCTCATGAAAACATTCTGAAACCCCCCATCTGAGTGTGTTGCAAAATACTGAGCTCTTCATAGGCTGCATTTACAAACAGCAGTCACTGTGGCCAGACTAGAAATACAAGTGTCTCCTGGGACGTCATGTAATGAAAAGGGGCAAGACAGTATGAAAACCTGCACAGACCACAGTCACTTCCCAAGCCGCCGGGATTAGGGTAGCTTTGTCATTCCTATCACAAAATCAGGATGCTGCTGCTGAGCGGCTTGTGGAAGCTAAGGCCCACGAAAGAGGAATATGGAGCCTGGTTCCTTCTCCACAAATCTCATACACCACAGTATTCCACTTTCTTCCTCAGCCCCTTCTGCAATGCCACATCCCAAGCCAGCCCTCAAGAATATTAAAGCAAAAGACAGCTGAAGGGAATGCCCTTCTCTACCAGGCTACTGGGATCAATGGTTTGAAAATGCTGCACAAAGCCGGCGTAGATGGTTGAGCAGCTGTTGAGTTCCTCTGCAAAAGAGTTTCTTTTGGTGATGGGTGAAGCGATTCCTATCTAATCTCTTTTTCCATGGGATGAAAATCACAATATAAATGTAAGATATATAATCAGTGAGGCACAACTTATGGTGCCTCTACTGAGTCTTATAATCTGGCACTAAGTGATTTTATTTAAGGCCCTATAATAATTTTAAACTGTTATTCTTGCAGTGTTGCACTGAGATTTTGCCCTCTTTCATCACGAGCAGGTAATTTCCTTAAGTATAGTTGAGGTGACTTTATTTAGCATGAGAGCTGGTCTTCAAAGACTTATTCTGGCCTGACATAGAACCAGCATCAGTGCTCAGATACTGCAGAAAAAATTGCATGGAGTTTGCTGGAGTTAATCCAAGGTCTCACTAGTTCACTTGACCTATATGCTGCTGGTCTTTTAAGAACAGAGAAGGGCCTCTTTTCTGCTCTCCACGTATGCCTTAAGATAACACTACTGGTAGCTAGAGTTCCACACTCACTGGAAGAGGAGAGCAGCCAAGGACAATCTCCCTGCTATTTTAATTTAGCTTTAAAAACATATATATAATTTTCTTCTCTTGTTTTAGTACCATAAAATCCAAAAAAAGGGTGCAAACTTTATTTTTTTCCAGATGAAAACAAGGATGAAAGTCCACTTGCATTAACTTTCTGATCCAGGTTCCAGCTTTAGAACAGCTGGGGCACCAATTCAAAATGTCAGGGTTTTCAATGAAAAAGCCAGCGCTGGAGTGGAACTGCACACTCCCCTTCCCCTTCCCTGCCCATTTATTCCAAAGCACGGCTGGCATGTGGGTTGGCTCTCCAACACGCACATGCTATTAAGTCCTAAATGACAGCTTGTTTAACTAGAAAACATTTCCATTTTTTCCTTAACAAAGGCCATTCATTTCTTGCTCTTCTATTTGCTTAAAGACGGTTTCATTTGCCCTGCCTGAGAGTTTGCACAACCCGCCTGATTGTTCCCCTCCAAATAGCGCTGCAAGTTAATGACCCACCTCCTGATCTCTGAGCAGGGAGGCTTGCCCAGCACACTGCAGCATGATCAAGCGAGCTAGTTACATTGCAAAATCCATACATGTGCCTTGAATATTTTTATGCTTGAGAAAACAATCAAATCAATTTATCTCAGGAAAGACAGTCCTAATTCTTCCCTGCTAACAGTAGATTAGGCATCAAGAAGAAAAGAAGATGAAAGCTGGATCATGTAGCAACTCCCTCCATGCTGTTGACGAATGTCTTGGGGGACAGGCACAACTTCCTTTCAAGCTATCTTCAAAAGGTTCCCCTCCATGCAGACCACCCATTGGGAAACCACATCAATAACAACAACAAAAAAAGAATTTAGAAGAGCCATTTTTCACCCTATTTATTTACATATTAAAATAAACACAATTTCCCATATAGAGCAAGGGCTCCTGGTGGGTTCTGTTTGGTCTGTGAGATTCTTGGCACTGGAGTACAGCATTTCTCTATTCCAAAGCAACCTTGGCACAGATTTTTTGGTTATGTAAGTTTTTCAGCAACCGGCAAATGAATAATAATAATGCTTCTAAAAAGTGGGAATCATGTTCTAAGACACCGGCAAGGTGTTTTACCAATTAATCTGCCAAAAGGTCATTAGCAAACCAGAGCTCCCAAACTCCTGCATTCAGGGTCAGTTCTCCCCACGGGTTGCGCTTCCAGTTCTCAATCAACCTGTCCAAAGGGAGCTTTCCCACAGAGTTAAAGAGATTTTCGCTTTTTGCTTCGCTCCTTTGCATTGCCACATGGCAGTGCCACCCTCATTAGAGTGGATTTGTCCCTGCTCCTGACAAGGCAGGAAGGAAATACCACTATTCCAGAGCTGACAGCTTTTTATACCCACTTTGCACAAGCTCAATGGGTGAGCAGCAGGTGGATTATTTGAAATAAGGGTAGGCTTTTTTTGTTTGTTTTTTTAACAGGGTACAGTCGCATAGAGCTATAGGTCACTCAAACCCTACCAGACCTGACCGGGACCTGCTTTTCCCAGCAACACAAATTAAGGAAAAATCCTTCT
This sequence comes from Aptenodytes forsteri, assembly GCF_000699145.1. NCBI lineage: Eukaryota > Metazoa > Chordata > Aves > Sphenisciformes > Spheniscidae > Aptenodytes > Aptenodytes forsteri. The sequence goes on from NW_008795909.1 coordinate 10,999,883, forward strand.
GATTAAGCAGGTCTGGCAGGGAGCATCCCTGGGTGGGACAACCCTACCCAGTGTGCCAGAGCAGAGTCCCACAGCTGCCAGTTGGCTCATGGCTGGGTGGTATTTAGATGGTGCACGGGGAAAGTCACGGGGAAAGTAGCATGGCAGTAAATAGCTCTACTAAATTCGTCCTGCAGCAAAGCTCTTGTCCTTTCTTGGTAGAGATTGATTTCAGTTATTGTTTCAGCTGCTTTTTAGCACTTGATACCCTTTTCTCTGTAACTCTTCTCTCTGCAACTCTGAAATCGATTAAGCAGCTGGCAGGGAGCATCCCTGGGTGGGACAACCCTACCCAGTGTGCCAGAGCAGAGTCCCACAGCTGCCAGTTGGCTCATGGCTGGGTGGTATTTAGATGGTGCACGGGGAAAGTCACGGGGAAAGTAGCATGGCAGTAAATAGCTCTACTAAATTCGTCCTGCAGCAAAGCTCTTGTCCTTTCTTGGTAGAGATTGATTTCAGTTATTGTTTCAGCTGCTTTTTAGCACTTGATACCCTTTTCTCTGTAACTCTTCTCTCTGCAACTCTGAAATCCTCACTACATATATATTTACCAAACAAGCCAGGATCAAACAGGCAGGTTATTGCTTTCTGTGCTCTATTACTCATTTCAAGCCGTGGCTGGCTGACAGTAGACGATGAATACTAGCTGGCAGGTCTGCACTTCAGTAAACAACACACAGGTACAAGTGTTGAGCTGTTGAAGGTCTACGGACCTGTATGTTGCTTTTGGGCTGTGCAAGCTACTTTGCAATCAGTCAGCGAGGGCATATTTGCAGCTCAGAGAAAGCTCTCTTCAAAATCTGGGCAGGATAGGTCCAATGTTCATGAAAAGGCACGGACTGTAGTCAAAATAACAGGTCGTATCAGGCAGTCTCAGTTCAGAACAGCCCCCAGCCTCCTCTCCCTTCCCCCAGCCCTCTGCTGAACTGAGCATGAACTTGGCACCACTACGGATCAGGCTGCCTACTCCTTAGCATTAGACAAACTGCCAGGATGTCCCAGCACACTTTGTCTTTGATAAATTCAGAACCAGAAAATAAATGCAGTGTGGAGAACGTCAATTTTAAGGGACCGGGGTTGAGAGCACTAGTCTTTGTACCATCTACAATTCAGCACTTTTTTTTAATTTTATTTTTGAAGCTAAACAAGGATTCTCAAATTGGAGAGTACTGCCAAGCCCTGAATAAATCCCAGCATTAGAGATGCTGTGGGTATAACAGCTTTCCCCATGAACTGAATCTGCAGATGGTATCTTCAGGGAAATTAACCCCCGAGTGCCACAGGATAGGCTCTATGGCATCAGTTTTAATGCCCTAGGAAATCTCACCTTGTGGTTAAAACAGGTTATTCCACTCATGGGGCAATACTGACAGATGGTGGAGTAAAGCACAGGCTTAGCTGGTACAGAGTAACTTTTCTGCATTGTTTGTGAAGTGGTCAAGTTTCCAGGTGCAATCCTGAATACAAATTCAGCCAAAGGACATGTAAGTACCAAACTAGTCAACCAGCACGTAATTATCTGACATATGATTGTTTGCTTTCACCCACAACCCCATTCCTTAGCAGTTCTGAAAGCAAACGCTTAGCATTTGGACATAAGAAAGCGCTACACAGTTGCAATTTAACCTTTGTTATTTTTCTGCCTCATCCCTTTAAATATTGGTGAGATATTTTATTCTAAGCTGCTCTCTTCACTGGCTGAATCTTCCTCTCAGCCTGTAAAGAGCCATTCACATTAACAGTTTTACATTCTTGGAGCTCAGGGCTTTTCGTCTGCAAGCTCTCTGGAAGTGGGTTGGTATCACGTTTGGATTTTGCCATGAGTAACCCGCGATATAGTGAGGTGAAGTGTTTTTCCTGAGATCCACGATGAATCTGTGGCAGAGCCAAGTGAGGGTTCCCAAACACCTTCTTGCATAGTCTACTACTGCAATACAGAATGAGCCACATCCTGATCTGAATCATACAGGATCGATCATATGATTAATGGGAAGGACTACCTGCAAGAGATATCCGTGGCTACTAAAACTGCTGCTCTATTGAAACATAACAGACCGTAGGCCAGACCTAAAGCTATGTGAAATCCAGGGAAGTCTTCGGAATACCAAGCAAAAGAGCTTTTCTAGTTCAGGTCACCAAAATTTGGCCACAGCTGGCACAGACCAAGCTACGTTATCATCTGAAGACTGGCTGTTGCTTACCGAAATGGGTTGATGAGTTCTCATTCGATGTCTTAGTGCATTACGGAACTGGAACACCTCCACTGCAGCTGGCTCCCTGGCCGCCAGACTGCACAGAAGGCTCCAGAGTGGGCTCCACATACACCTTCAGGTAAGACTTCTTCCAGCTGGCCTTAGGTTTTGTGAGATCTTTCTGCAGTCCTCATTTTGTTGTTATAAAGAAGGAAGATGCTCAAGGCTGAAAGGAATGCTACTGTGATGCTGGAAAATCTCATCTGAGTCGGAGACCAAACCAGAGGCTAACCAGATGTTCTACTTTATTTTACTAACGGACTCGGAAATGAAAAGGATCACACTGCCAGAGGCTTTCAATTATGAAGATTAATTTTTTAAAATTCTGAAATCATTTTCCCAAATCACCAACCATTATTCTCATAGTTCCCTGTACACCCCTTTATCAGCTAAATTGATCTGTTCTTCTCTAAAATAAGAGTCCAAGACGTGTTAGCTTCTTACTAAAATAGGAAAAACAACCTTAAAACCTATGAGTCAAATCATGGCCCCACTGAAGTTAGTGACATTTAGCTACCGCCTTCAGAGGGTGCAAGTGTGTTTTCTGTGTGTAGAGACATAGAGCTCAAGCAATTAAGAAATAAACCCCCAAACTACATAAAAATCACATTATAAACATGGTTTTAAATTAAAGGCATTCTGAAATTAAAGAGAAGCTGCAGTGCTGAGCTGGGAGCGCACGCATTGGCACCATCCCTGAAGGAGCTAGAGACGAAGATGAGGGCGGGCATCTGGCACATACGTGATCGGCCGATGCCTCAAAGGGGGAAGGAGAGGCAGAACCAGGAAAGGTCCAAGGGCTATGTCATACATAAGTGAGAGACGTCAGTTAATGTTAATGCTCTGCCAGGCCCTGCAGACAAGGTGTGAGACCAAAAGAGAAATGCTCTTAACTAACATGTTGTGGGTAACTAATAGATGGAGAAGAGAAAAACATTGGCACTGAAATATATAGCCCTAAAGTGGGCAGAAATACACTGGGACAAAAAGTGAGAAGTTTCTAAGAGTCAGAGGAGCAAGAGCCTGGAACAGCCTGCTCAGCTGGAACAGTGTTTGCTACCAACCAAACTTGGTTAAAAACTGAGCTTTGGCCTTTTGTGAAAAAGACAGAGGGAAGCTATTTGCAGGAACAAAAGACTAGATAACCCAGGGAGTGTCTTCCTGTCTGTGTTCCTAATAAGAGTATGTTTTAATAAACAAAGAGATGTCCTGTTTCACATTCAATATGAATGTGCAATAGGAGGAACATGATTAACTGAAAAAAACAGACGCTGTAACCAAATATGTTTCTCTGCAACACTCAGACTGATTAAAGAGGGAAGAATCTGAATATGTGAAGCAAAAAAGGATGAATTTTTCCCTTCGTTCATCGTCTATTTTGCTTCTGGGGCTTGTTGCTGCAATATTCAATGTCTTGTTTGCAGTCACTGCTAGAGAACATTTTGGTTTTTAAAAAAGTCTCTGCATCTTTTGTAACAAGAAAGATGTCTTAGTTTTAGGACTTGTGAGTCCCTTAAAAGGGCTCATGGTCTATAACAAATAGAGCTACTCCCAGGTGAACCAACAAGGCTAGTTATTTATGGAGGAATCAGGCCTACAAGCACTATAACAACACGCCACACTTTATGAACGAGCAAATAAACAATCAAACAACAAACAGTAGAATTACAAAGTATAAAAAGCAGTATACGGGCTGCTTCTCCGTCTTTATTTTGGCAAGCGCAACTCCGGCCCCAACCTTCAACCTGATCTAGGAGGATGGGCCATTAAGGGACATCCACTGAAGACTGTGAAGCTGGGGGGGGGCTGATACCTCACTTGCAAGGAACCTATTGTTGGTTTAGACCCTGTAACAGCTCATGCCATTTTACAATGCACTAACAAACACAGTGCAGTAGGTTTGCCTGGGGCAGGCCCAGGGCATCTGTTAATAGCAACATTTGGTGAAAAGTAGAATAAGACTGCCAGTTTTGATCAAAACACACAAATGCATGGAGCTTAAGTGAGCCCTCCCATGACTTCAGACTGCTACGTATGTTGTAAGGAAAATCAATTCTCTCATTCGAAATTTTGAAAAGTTTTGCTTGCTTTAGTGCATAATTTCCCCCGATACTGTAGCTGTTCAGTTCAGCAAGAGCAATTTTATTCACTGGTTTCCAATGCAGGTAGGGCACAAAGTGCATCAAAAATGAAGATGAAATGGCAGTTTTAGGCCATTTATTGACTGGCTATACGCTTTACTTCTCTTTGTAAAGCTGCCTGTCCTTTGCCTTTGTTCAGTGCATATATGAGCTCTCTTTGAATACCACACTCCTTAATAAGGCTGTTCCTCCAGATCAGTGCTGAACTAGACACTAACCTGAGATGGACTGTGCTCCTTTAACTTCTGTTACCTATCTAAAAAGGCGTTGAAGGAAACCAGACTATGTTTTAATCCAACAGGAGTTATATACACAAAATATATTTTCTCCTGTACTTTGCAAATGGTGTTCAGTAACTTGGAACACTCATTTGTAACTCAATAGGATGACAAACTCCACATCTGTATGAAGATAGATTTATGGGTGAGGAATCATCAGTAATTAGCTTCTGAAACAACCTCCTCCAAATCAGGCACATCTGACAAATAAACAATAGGAAAGCTAGTCACATTAATGAAATGCTGTTGCTATGGAAAAATTGTCCCTGTAAAGGTGAAAAAACCCACACTTCCTTCTTTTCGTTGTGCAAAGACATCAAAAAGCATCTTCCTGAAGATGAAGCTGTTCCTAATTGTAGATACCATTAAATTCTGCTTTTAAGAGGGTCATTTCTTCACCCATTTCAAAACCTCCTGTGCTTTAATTTTGGAAGCAACATCCCAAATGCTAGCAGCTAGGATGCTCTTTAGTTCATAAAGAATAACGGAGGCTGGAAGGGACATATGGAGATTATCTAGCTTAAGCCCCTACTCAAAGTGTTTCCCGTTCAATCAGGTTGTTCAGGGCCTTGTTGAGTTGAGCTTTAAATATCTCCAAGGCTAGATATTTCCCCACCTCTCTGGGTCCTGCTGCAGCATTCGACTGCCCTCATGGTGAAAACATTTTTCCTTGTATCTAATTGGGATTTCTCATGCTGTGACTTGTGTCAGTTCCCTCTCATCCCATCACCGTGCACCTCCAAGAAGAGTCTGGCTCTGCTGCCTCCACACCCTCCCACTGGGGACTTGTAGGCAGCAATAAGATCTCCTCTTAGCCTTCTCTTCTAAGGCTAAATAAACCCAGTTTTATCAGCCTCTCCTCGTACATCTTGTTCTCCAGTACTCTAATTGTTTTGACAGCCCTCCTCTGGCCTTGCTCCAGTATGTTAATGTTTTCCTTTTACTGGGGAGCAAATTGGACCCGGTGCTTCAGATGTGGTCTCACAAATGCTGAATGAAAGAGAATAATCACTTCTCTTGAGTTGCTGGCTATAATCTTTCCAATACAGCTCAGTATGTGGTGGCCTTCTTCACCACAAGGTCACACTGTTGACCCATGTTCGACTTGTCTGCAAGGATCCCCAGGTCCTTTTCTGCAAAGCTGCTTTCTATTCATTCAGTGCCCAAACTTTAATGCTGAATGGGGTTACTCCACCCCAGATGCAGAGCTTCACAAGCGCCTTTGTTAAAACTTCATAAGGTCCCTGCCAGTCTGTTTCTTCAGCCTGTCACGGTTCCTATGAATTGCAGCCTTCCAGCATATGCTCACTTTCCACAATTTGGTACCCCTGTAAACTTGCTGAAAGTGCTCTCCATCCCATCATCCACGCCGTTAATGAAAAAGGTCCACTGAGGGTATATGCAACATCCACTTATTATTTTTTCCATTAAAGAATACAGATTCCTCTGACACTTCTTGAGGCCAAAGTCCTTGCTGATATGAACTAATGTTCTGCCATGGATGTCAAAGGAAATGACCCCTGGAACAAAGTTTGAAGCAAGTTTGGTGTCTGTCCAATAGCCCCAGATAATAGACACAGCTAGCAACATGAAATGATCTGTTCTCTCAGCCTTAGCTCTTTAATAACCATCTGGTCCTTGTCCTTCCATCTTGCATGCAGACATACTCCTACAGCTAGCAAAGCTGGTTATGGGAGAGCAAGTAAGCTGTTGAAAACATTACACGAGGTTGCCAACCCTCCTTCACTAATGGGAAATGCAGTTACAAGTTACATGCCTGAACCTGCTTTCTGACATGGTGACAGAGTTGTCCTGGATTTACCTGAGCAGCTGTGAAAGCAGAATTTGACCCTTGATGTGGGGATTGATTGATATATGTAAAGACTGAGTACAGATGACAATTGCACAGATCTTTGAGACAACAGGTTGTGAAATGAAATGAACTTAGTTCAGTCAAGGCTATTTCCTCTTTAGTTTCCTTTATTCACCAAAGTGAACCCTTTGTCCAAATAAAGGATGTTTTATTCCTGATTATCAGGACCAGTTGTCCAAAATTCCTATCACTTAGTCCCAACATTATCGGCACCCCACACAAATTTAGTGGCCCACTCCTCTTTGTCATGGAGGGTCTCTCTCATCTGAGAGGCAGAATCACAGAAGGGAAGCCAGAAGGACTCAACCCTCATGAGAAGAAGGAAGCCTTTTAAGCTTCCCGAATTAATGACATGTCTTTCCTCTGTCATGCTGTCTGTCTGTTAACTGTTAACAGTGACAGGTTGAGGAGCACGGTCTGGAAGGTGGCCAGTGCCGACAGCTCCACGCTCAAAGTTGTTGTGCTCAAAAGGGAGCACTCTGTTCCTTCTATCGCTGTGTCCGCTCTCACTAGAGCCCGTTGTTACAGCCTCACGCCTCCTTGTGTGAAGGCCAACAGCGAGGCTTTGTTCAAGAAGCAGCTGCTAAGATGTACTCCCTCATGGAATAACCCGTTGACATTTCTTCCTCTGCTCATTAGTAAGCAGTGAATAATTAGGAGAAATAGGGTAGATTACACGGCCCGCTGCTTTCAGAGTAAAAACCAGCTCCTCCGACCCCAGTGTGCCCCAAAAAGGATTCCATCATAAAGTGGGCTTGCAGCAAAGCCAGGGGAGGTGGCTCTGTAGCATCTTCTTCTCATCACCTGATGGAGCGAGGAAAGAGAACGGCTCGTGCCAGGTGGATGGGGCAAAACCGGAGCATAGGGTGTCCCAGCTCTGCTTCACTCGGAGCTGAACCCACACCTCTGCTGCATCAAGAGCAAGCTCAGCTCAGCCAGGACCTGAGCCAATGATCCTGTTTGACTGGATGATACGTTGTTGTTTATTCAATAATCTATTGTTATAGGGTGGATCTACAGCAGTGAGGAAATGGCTGAGCAGTTGGAAGGAGCAGAGTAATTGGGGGAATTGAGGAAACCATAACCATTCTTTTGCAATCTTTACCGCAGTCCAACATTATCATCTAGTGATGGGCACATATGGGGCAGTGATGAAGGAGCATCTGCATTGCCTCCACCCCCCTCATCCAAACAATGCCTGCATCCAGCTCTGGGTTATAGCACAGAACTTACCTGCCTATTTTATATCACTGATTACACCACAATTAAATCTGACTTTAAAAAAAAAATTGGTCAGATAAACAAATAGATTGCCTTGAGCAGCCCAGGTTTGGTTTGGCATGCTTTCATGGCACACATTAGATGACACCACATGTCTGATTTCAGGTGCTCTTGCTTCTATGTGTCTGTGCTAAAGGTGTATCCAGTCCTCACAATTTCCAAAACCCCTTGCCTAAAAGATAGGTGCAGGACCATGTTTTCCCCACTTTTACATCAGCACGGCTCCAGTATCAATCTTGGGAAGTCCATGAAACAAAGAAAGTCTCATCCCCTGAGTGGTGTGGAGGGGAAACACCTCTGAGTATCCCCTGCCCCTTTCCTAACCCAAACGTTTTAAGCAAAACACTCCACTGTGGCTTACGTGTGCACTGTCAGATACATCAGCTGTGCGCAGCCTCACTGTCTCTTTATTTTTAGTTTGCTGTGGTCTAGCTGCTTCCTGGCTCGACAGCGTTGTTTCATCTGCCTTCACAAGACAAACAAAATAAAAGCCGCACTTGGATTTCCAAGTCCCAGCTTGTGGCTTCCTCTAGAGCATGAGACACTGTAGGTTATTTGCTTTCACGATTCACATAGTGTTTTCTTGCTGTTGTGTAGTTGCTCTCCTCAAACGGCAACACTGCTTACTACCCTGAAAGATGCCATGTGGTGCAGGCGGAGATTCGGGACTGTATGGTCCCAGTGTGAATGAAGGGCGAGCGCTAAAGTGACAGAATCACTGCTGAGATGGCTTCACCAGAGCAAGACTGGGCTGCAGAAGTATGTAATGAGCTTCTCAAAAATAACAATAACAGCGTGCACACCTCCGTTTAATAAAACCCATCTCAAAGTACTTGCAATTGCCTGTTGTGCCACAGGATGCTACCCCGGGCTGCACTGTATTCTGATACAATTATACATTTCAGCATCATTGTGTCGTAGGAGGTGTATCCAAACCACTTTTTCCTACACGAGCTGTGGCCTCTCTGGGAGGTACTATCCATGACCACCAACAGAGCCCGACTCCATGCAGCAATCTGGGAGAAAGCAAGAGAAAATACACTAGCCAGTCAAAAGAGTGTGTTCAAGAGCTTGTCCAATGCATGGGGAAAGTTGCATCTTTTAGCGGTATGAAAAAGGCTCAAACGGAATGACGTGTTTTCCTTAGCCAGCTGTCAGTGCTGCTCTGAGATCCAGTGCTACAAGACCAGTCATCACTCCCGAAGAGCTGGAGGTGAGAAGTGACTGGTTTCACTTTGGCTGGAGCTCATCAGTGATGGGCAGGCTGGCCTCCCAGGTCATCTCAAGTTAAATCTTGCTTTTTGGTCTTCAAGTTCAGAATTCACATCTGTGTTGGGAGAAGCACACGCTGTAGCCCCACTTTACATGAGAATCCCCACAACCTAAACAGAGTTAGAAAAGGGTGGCAGAACTAAGTTTACTCAGTAGCTATTTGTTTTATAGGAGGACTTTGCTCCAGGTTCTTAGTTTTCTCACTGCCTAAAGAATTACATGGTGTACTGCAGTATCTGAACTCTCACCCTGTAATTATGGTCTGTGGTTTCACCTCCTGCGTGCCCCACACATGCTGAGCATTCCTCACTGCTGCCCTGGAAGGCAGATAAGCCTGACTGCAACCTTCGTTCAACATTTGGAGAAGGAAAGGCTAGGGAGAGCTAGGCTGGCTTGGGGCCGTACCAAACACAGAGTCAAAACAGGGATAAAATGGCACTGGCAGTGCTCTGCCAGCCAGGCCAAAGAGCCATCTCCTCCGGGATCCCCCTGCTAAGAGGAACCTGTAGCGGCTGCTTACAGGAGAGAACATGAGAGGTGGGGCAGACCAGCACGACTCTTCTCTGGTATATCCCCTCAGCTTCCATCTCTGCCCGCACGCCATGCAGCAAACATCACTGCCTGCTTTTGACGTCGCAGCTGTGTTTACGACCCAATCTTCCCCCAGGTTAAAAGGGGAAAATGGATGAATTCCAGACGGGGCTCATGGGTCCATGTGACACTTAACATGGATCAGGGGTCCAAGAATCATAAATAAGTGTCCCCTTATATTCCCGTAGTTTTTGCTCTGTCATGAGCTTTCAATCTAGCAGTTTTCAGAGCTATATGCACAAAGATTTATGTCCATACACTTGGATCATGGTGGGACAGATTAATCACCCCTTAGCAGCTCTTGCTCTGCTCCAAATGAATTATCATAAAAGACTGAAAGACAGACAAGTTGAGAAAATTTGAAGAACAAAAGGGCTAATTTTCCCATAGGGAATGTACTTGCAAAGTTTAATCTGAAGCTCTGAAGAACTTCCTCCTTCTTTGCTCGACAATCCTAACGAACTATCAGCGGCAAATGCCCCCACAGCAGTCCTTATCTGACAAACATGAATGGGCTCAGAGTCTTCAGATTGGAACTGTTAGTAAAAATATTGAAAGAAAGCGCTTTCCCGACTCTTGAAGAGCAGGGTTTTATGCAGAGGAAATGCATATGGAGAGAAGGCAACTCAACCTGACAGCTGGGCTCTGACTCTCCTCCTGCCCTTGCAGTCACCACTCCAGTCCGAACTGTAACAGCATTTTCCACCCCCCCATGACACTTGTGTGTGGGAAACACCGTGGTTTTGCACGACTGCAGACCTCACTGCCTGCCAGCCATGCTACCCTACTATGGGAGCTCTGCCTATAGCACGCAGTAGGTTCAGGACCTGTGTTTATGCATGGGGCTGGGCAGCACTATGAATTTCTCCTGGGGGAACAACTTTCATCACTTCAGAAGAAGCCCAAAAGAGGATGCACTAATACAGGTACACAGCTAGTGCTATATTCCCTTTGCTAGCCAAGGAGAGCACCTGTCTAAGGATGAGCACATCAGTAGCAGTCCAGCTGCTCAGAGCATGGCTGCTGGTATGGTTCAGGTAGTGCAACTTCGTGTGCAAGCAAATCCCAGTTCTGTGTGAGGTTCTTCCTGCTGCGAGGGCATGAAAGAGAACAGGATTCATGGGGAGAACAGTCATTTTTCACTCCTGCAAATGCGTCCACACCTGTGGTTATTTCCAGCCGTGCATATGGAAGATTTTATTTCCCAGCAACGTTCACGTATTATGCTGAAGGCCAGGAGCCCTTCTCTGGAAAAAAATAAATAGAAATGCCCACAACCCATTGCAAGCCTCCTGTCAAAGGAAACGCAAACAATGAGTGCCATTCTTTCCTATGTCTCTGCAGAAAAGCAGTTTAAACTTTTCCTGCTCTAGTGAGGTAGATTCAGTCTGAGGAAGCAGAAAGTGAACAGATTGCTATGGGTAAGCGGGCCCACACCCAGCCTCGCTAACAGTCACCAAGGAACAGTTGTGCTGGTCTGCGAGCAAACCAGCTCCGAATAGCGCTTGCCAAGGCTTTCCTGACTCCATCCCTGGAGGTTGCCCTGAAGCCTGCCTGATCACATCATCAGGGAGCGCTGCTCTCCAGGAACATTCCCTCGCACTGGTGTGCATGAGCTGTTACTTCTCACTCCCAGTGCTACCCTAATTCTTGCTCTTATTAATGCTGACACACTTCTTAGTCATTTCCCCCCCTCCCAGTTTCACCATGTTTAGTCCTTTTTAACCTTTCTGTGTAGATCAATCCTTCCCAGTGCTATGAATAAATAAAAGCCTTCTGTTCTCATCAACAAAATGGTCTTTTTACAGTTGCGAGAACAACATAGCAATCACTTGGAAAAAAAACAAAACAAAACCAGCTAATATTTGATGCATTTAAAAATCTCTGCTCCAGCTATTTTCTACTTTTTAGAAATAAGTGCTTTGTTAAATAGAGAAAACAGTGAGAAAATTAATGGGGAGCACAAGCAGCAGTAGGTGTCAGAGGGCCCTGCTAACCCATCAGAAATGCTCACCACACACAAAGTAGCAGCAAGGATGAAAAAGAAAGCTGAAATTCAGTTAGAAACATCTAAGGAATATGAATAAGGTGTTAAAGCTGCAACCTTTCCCTTTGCTTTGATCTGATGTTACACATAACTCGAGAGTGGGAAATTCAACAGCTTCAAAGAGGGTCAAAGGGTTGGAGGTCTCCACGTACCAGGACAGCTAGAGGTTTTATTCCGTCTGGAGAGAGAGGGAGGTTGGAGGGGCTGTCCTCAAGCAAATCTAAGGGCTAGGAACTGCTGCCAGGTTAGGGCTAAGTATTTCACTTTCCTCATCTTCACGTAAGACAGCCACATTACTGGTAAGAAGCACCAGCAAGTCCAAGTGAAAAAGAGGGCCAGTGCCACTACTGTTAAAAAGTCTAAGAGAGAAGTAAATACATTTTTGTGGCCCTTGCATCTTGGAAATGCTTTTGTAACTGCTATTAGTTGACATGTACTTTTGAAGGTGAAACTGTGGTTGTTCTGGGCTCTGGCCCTGTAATGCAACCACAGAGAATAAGATATCAGCAAATGAGATGTTATAGGAAGAGAGATGAGGATAGCTGGAACATCATGTGCTTTACTAACTTAAAATGCTTGGTATGAGAAAACAAAGCCACATTCTCTATCCTTTATTCTCATTTTCCTTGGCTCTCAGCTTTACAGATCCCTAAAAATACTGCATTATAACTAATGGAGCTGCAATCCGCCTGCATCTGACTGAAGAATTACAGTATCACTCCAGTTTGATGAACCTCCCACAGGTATTCCTTCTAAGAGGGCTTTCCTAAATTGATTGCCAATAACCTAATATGTTTGTCTGCCTCTTTCTTCTGTCATCAGAATGTTGCCATAATAAAATAAAAGTAATATAGAAAGGAAATTGAAAAAGTGACATGTCATTTCAAAATACCTAAAGCTTGCAGAAATGTATAGCAAGGTCATTCCAGCAGCCTTAACTCTGCCTTCATGAAGCTACACACCAAGTAAACCCAGAAATCATGGGAAACGGTTACATGCCTATTAAAAACACCATTTAAGAGACCACAGAAAAAAATGCTGTATTACAAAGAAATACCATTTTCCTCTTTCATGGGATTGACATAAAACAAAGCAATTTAACAATATTAGATGTAAGGTAGGGTTAAGAGATCTTCCGGAATTAAATTTTCACCACCACCATGGAAAACTTCTAATACATATCTATGAGGTCCAGCGGTCTTGGGATTCTATGAAATACCCCGAAGAGTAAATGCATGAATCCTGACATACTAAGAGAACTGAGCCAGTGATACCTTATATGGGGCAATACTAAGACACAAATTTGGGTGAATACTGTTACTCTGCGAAATGCCAACCTTTTTGCCGAAGCCTCGCATAACAGGAAGCAGTGGGGCAGAGCAGCCTTCGGCAAGATTTAGACCCAGTGCCTAAGCTCCTACAGACTCAGCAATATAAATGGAAATTATTTTTCCTTGTTTTGACTGAAGGATGGACACAATATAAATCAGTCAAGTCATGCATACTACAGCCCTAGTAACTTCCCAACTCATTTGGGAAATCATGCTAGCCATGCTGTGGAACTGCATTAATAATCTCACGGATAATGCGCCTATATTGGGAATTTTATCCCTGAGAATACCAGAACCAGAATAAATGTCCAGGTCAGGAAATCTACGCCAAGCTCTTAAGACTAAGAGCCACTGTAAGAGATGGGGAATAGAAAGCAATTATTATGCTAACATGATTGAATAATCAATATTACCCAAAGATATCCAAAGGACAGGACGCAAAGGGGGAACACACTGGTGAAATGATTTGGAATAGATAAAATGGTGGAGGAAAGCTCAGTCTGATCTGAGCAAATTTGGCAATGGAGGTGTTTATGGCCTTTAGCTCTTGCTGGCATCCAGCTCAGGCTGTAACCTGTATTCCATCAAAGTTTATCCTCACCGCTTACCTCTTCAGGTGCAAAGATTGTTTTACAGAGCCTAAAATATGTTAATTGTCGTTCTAACTTATAGCGAATCTAGGTTCAGTTAAATTAGCTCTTTGTGTAACATAACTGTGTTTCCATTGTTCTGCTTTCAGGTTCCTCTTTACCCTCTCCCCATTACTGATGATTTAAAAACAAACTGCATTTACAAAGAAAACTGTAGGTTTGACAGGGAGAATGAAGTTGTTAACTGGCTTGAGCAACCAGATTTGTATTAATTGAAGTGAACTAATTAATCCAGCAACATCAGTCTACAGAAGAAAAAACCTCATCAAATATTTATGTTTCTCTAGTCAAAAATATATTTAAGGAAAAAGAGAGCAGATAACTGTCTCCTTATAGAGCACAAAAAATGCCTGACAGGAACTTTCACCCCAAAGACCTTCTCCATTAACAGAAGAGGCATTCTCCATATCAAATCCATGCAATAAATACGTTTTATCATTTCTTCTAGGTTTGTTGCTTCAAATATTTTTATTTTAACTCTACTTCTTAAACCCTGTATTGAGTTTTAAGGGAATGAGGAACTAAGGCATGACGTTAAGCATGCACAGCGAGCAACCGCAGGCCCACGGTGGCTCTGAACAAATTGCTTGTGTGTCCCAGAGTTCAGTAACTTTTTGCATATATTGTCTGTGGTCTGCTGACAGCAGCTGCAGAGTGGACAGCACGTGGCCTGTTCCATTGCCTTCCTCATAAACTTTATGCCATACAGATAAACAAAGAGGAATGGAGACACTTTCTACTGGGATTACTGCAGACTCCTGCTAGCCTACGTCCAGCTCAGAAGGAAGTATATGGAAATGAATGAATCAACACTTAGAAATATTGTGCCTATATAGGGAGAAAGAGACTGATGTGGTCAGCTACGATACATCTGCACGGGTCAACTGTCTTTGTAAAGCCAGCCCTGAATATGGCATGTGATCGATTACCCAGAAAAATCACGTTTTTAATTTACTTTCCTTGCAAGCTGTCCCGAGGACTAGGTATTCTCTTTTTCAGGGAAAATATAGGGTTAATTTTTGCACCTAAGTGCAGTGCTGTGATTGAAAGGGAGTCATGAGAGCAAGTGTGAGGGGAAGCCTTGGTCACCTGGATTCAGTAAGGTTTTACCTTTTCTCTCGCAGACTAAATGGTGCAATGTCTCACATGCTCTACCTTCTACCGCATTCAGGATCTTCAAGCCCAAATTAAGCAGTCCTGTCTTTGAGGAGATCTAGGGGCAGGTTTGAGTCTCAGCTTCAGCCAAGTGAATTGCAGTGTACTTTCCAATGTATTGCAGTGTACTTCCCCGATGTCAGGGGAGGATCTGCCAGAAGGAGATCAGATTTACACTAACTGAGATTCATCCCGTTTCAACCTGTCAGCTCAGAATTTGGCCTTGCCTTTTGTCCACTGCCATCATTAATCCCATTGATTCATTTTGCTAGTATCTAGAGTGACTCTTGCAGGGAGGCAGCGATCTGCAATGATAAAAACAAAGCAAAGACTTCCAAGCATAAGGAAGTCATGAAGTTGCAGGAGTCAGGTGTGACAGGAGGCTATCAAAGAACCAGGATAAATGGTTCAAATATGTTATCGGGATGTCCCAGTTCACGTGCTGCAGGAGATCTGGTGATACCCAGCATATCTGTGTCATAGAATGGAGCACAGAGCAGAGATCTTCAAGCCAGAAGAGGCTGGGACAGTAAGCCTACATGGCACAGCATTGCCCAGACCTACTGGCTGAGGGCTGAAGTGGTGTTGCTCTGTTATCACACACTTCCATGCACTCAAGCTGCTTTCTCATCAGAGCTGAGGTGTGTACAGCCAGCTCCAGAGTCTCTGCTGGACTGTGGAGATGCGTCCAGAGAAAGGTCTGTGATGTCTCCATGCCTGTCCATGTCCCAGTGCACCCATGGGTGCAGCTGTCTAGTTGTATTGGTGTATGAAAGCTGTGCTGTCATCTCAGCCTCCCCTCTGGGATCATTTAGGACAACGAGCATGAATCCAACAGAAATAGCTCCTAGTCCCACTTCCACAGTGGATAATAACTCCTCACCCCCCAAGAGATAGGTGAGAGAGAAATAATCCCTTAGACAGAAGTTAAAATAGCACCGGCAGTAATATCAATGACAAGGCTGAGGAAAACTCAAGGAACCCGGATAGCTTTTTTACAGATTCAATATGCAGATTGTTACAAAGCAACAGATGATCCCCTTCTCATTTATGCTGAAGTGTAAATATTTTATTAACTCTTCTCTCACTGCTGAGTAGCTTTAATAGCATTTGCTTCAGTAAAGTCCTGAGCTGCTGTAAATCAAGTACTGTTTTAGGCTACTCACCATGGTCATGGGCAAAAACAAACAAGTTAAGTCCTGTCAGCCTCTGGGCCAAGTCATCATAGCGGCCGCAGTGTTCCCCAGCGCCATGAGCGATAAACACGAGGGCCCTAAATGGAGCATTAAGGTATAAATCATTAACTTGGCAATCAACCCACAAAGGCTTCAGAGCTGCAAGTAAAAACAGCATGTTCAATTTAGCAACAGCATTTCAGACATCAGCAAATACAAGGCAAGTATATAATGTCTGAGGTGGGTTTTAACAGAGGAGAACCAATTGCCATCCTGATCTGCCATGGACCTGGTCTTCACCAGGTGTCAGTAGGACAGACCACATGGATGTCAGCTGCTCATGGGACAGACACTGCTCCTTCCCATTTGTCTGCCACCATGGCCTGCTGCAAGTTGAAGATACAGATGGGCATCAGCATCAATCCTTCAGCTGGATAACTACATCTTGGGCTTGAGGCGTCTACACTGCTCCTACAGTGGAAGTGTTGCCATTGATTTCATTTAGGGTTGATATTCCCCGTGATTTCAAATACAAATATCGTTCTTAACTTCATACCTTACAACACTGTCTGATGCTACAGAGCACTCTTAGAGATGACATTTCAGCTAAAGAATGGATCTCAAGCAGAGTCCTGAACGTTGATTGGAGTTTGGAATTTTTTCTTTTGCCCCCAATTCTGGTAATTTTACCATTCCAGTTTCTGCCCCAGAACAGTTGCTTCACATTGGTGATTAAAGTGACTCTTACATAGCCACCGTATGACTATAGGCAGGGATCATAAAAAACATCAGTCTAATAGACACTTCTTTTTGAATGACACGCAAATACTTATCTTCAAAGATTCCACTTTTACCAATTATGTTTTACTTTTACTGGAATGGCATCAAGTGAGAGTGGCTGAAGTTGAATGAACCTTCCCAGTGTTTTTACTGGGCAAAGTTTGCATAGAATTAGTCCAGAACTACAGCAGAAGTAGCAATGAAATTACAGAATTTTTGCTGAATTCGACAGGTGACTATTTAAAATCCAGCTTTAGCAACATAAACATAACTTGTTCATTTAAAAGTACCATCTGTCATTGCAACATCAGCAACCACAAAACAGTTTGAAGGCTACAAGTTAGACATTTTCAGTACATTAACAGTGAAATATTAAATGAACTGACAATATAAAATAATGACAGCAGTTTACAGCTAGTGAATTCCTCAACTTTATTTTGATTGAGGTTTTGAATATATTTTTAGACAGTGTGTTCACCGCAATAAACAGCTTTGATCTTAATATATTTAAACTTAAAAAAGATGTTGGATGATGTAGAAACTCCTGCTCTAGCTCTTTGATTAGCACCTGCTTCAAAGTATTTGCTCATGCTAGACAACTTGAAAGAGCACCCATCGAAACCAGAAGGATTTTACGGAGCACACAGCAAACACAAAAGCAGCAATGCAAAGATGCTCTGGTATCTGTCTAATACTAATTAGCAAGGGTGAGGTTAGGTCGTGTAGCATATTTCACTTGCTGTGCCTTACAAATGTTCTTTAGTACCACTGAAGGTTTCAAAACGATTAGTGTGGAGCACTCATTTCTTCCTTTGTCATCTTTCCCAGTCAATAGATTTGTCAAGTTATCAATGCACTTGCCAGACAGTCCAATTTTCAGAGTGCAGGGTCTATTATTATAGCTCCAAATACTGAAGAAATGGAGAGACTGCTCATTGCACAGCAGAGAACATTAACTTTCTGCAGCAGAGGCATCATGGCATTACGTGTCCCACCCCTCCCAGACACAGGCAGCTCAGCAGAGACACTGCGGCCAGTGCTGCAATAGGAAGTCATTATTCTATACGTGCCCCTGAAAATTGGAGGCACCATCCAAATGCTTCTGCCTCCACCTACGCGTAATGGTCTGATATTTCAGTCCTGATCCTGGGTCACCCAAAGAGACCACACATCACAGCCCCCAAGTCTGGGGCTGTCAGATCTGCCAAATGTTCAGAAATGCAGCACTGGGGCTGGGGGTGAAGCGAAGCCAGGCTGTTAACCCGCACGCTCTGGACTCTGCGGTACAGCAAGCAGGGGCACGGCGGGCACAGGACTCCAATGCAGAAACTAACGAAATGTGAGAGAAAATTCCTGTGTACCCATCACCTTGATATCCAGCAGACTCAGCCAGGCTAAGTCTCTCTGCCATATACCTCCTATTACCTGGCTCTTGACAGCTTCCCTGCTCAGTGTCTTACTTAAGCCCTCAGCTACTCTTCGGAGGACCTACCTTTTTTTCTGCTGACTAGGCACAGCATTAAGGTGCAACTTGGCTGACGGAATACAGCCCTTCATTTCTCAAAGAAATGTATGCAGTGAAATGCATCAAGTGAATGAAACCTAATGGGAAGCTGGCAAAGAGATCTCTGCTAGGAAATTCTTGCCATTATTTCATCCCCCTGACAGCAAAGCCCTAATTTTGCTTTCATTCACACTGATGCAGCACCACGACTTTGCCTGACAGCATGCTGCTAGATGCTCAGCCCCCTCATCTTCTGTGAAACCAGTGAGAAAAGAAAAAAACCCCAATGCTTCAGAGAGGCAAGGTGTTCCTGCAACCTCTCCTCTCATCTAGCACAACAATTGCCAGGCGTTGCAGAACTCAGCCTTTGGACACCACGGGGAAGAGTCCTGGGTTATTATTTGTCTGCAAAATACTGAATAAAATTCCTGAGACTATTTGTGCCTTAAGAGCCCTAATGGCAGTAGCTGTTGAGAAGACTTAGATACTTTTGAAAGTTTTGTCCTATCAATAGTCATAAACAAGAAGTAAAATTTCCAAATTGTTATGTTGAAACAGAAGTAGCTCGTTTTGTTGTTCGATAAAAAGTGAGAGTGGCTTTACTGACTAAAAACTAGGTCACTTCTACATAGCTCTTTAGCTCCAGCTTTTGGGTCTAAGCACAGGGGCCATAAACTAAACACAACAGCTTGAAAAATTGAAATTAGTATGAGTATCATCTGAGCAAGGATTGAAGGATTTGGCTTTTTCATCTAATCTCCCATTTTCCATTACAAAACAAGTTTAGAATTGGCAAATAACACCTGAAGGCAGTATAACAAATACAAGGTGCAACATATTTTCACTAGCAAGCTGGCATGAAAATACAGCGAGTGATTAGATTGACTGACAGCAGTTCTTTACTGTATGTAAACATTTTTGCAGACACCCCTGCTCTCAAATCGCAGCCTGCTCTTTCCTACCTCAATGGCTGACATAACAGAATATCAGAGACTGCTTTCCACAGAGTCGCTTAAAATTAACACAGAAACCCTTGCAGGCTTTGAGATTTTGTAGGGCTGCAGTGCCTCTGTGTGCGACCTCAATGGAAGTTTTGTTTAAACAAGGTTTGCCTATTGGCCATGTATCAAATTGATCCTGGGGAGAAATTTCTTCACCTCCAGCTCTTGCGGTAGCACTGGTGAAATCCTTAGAAACGTGCATATGTCAGGTAGAAAACATTGTGCACAGCCTGCAAAGCTTTCTGGTGGAGACTGACCTGTGCCTGAACCCATGCTAACTCCAGTCTCGCTAACCGCAGGCTGGGAAACCCGATGTATCTTTGGATGCTTCAGCTGGCCTTGGCTAGTGGAACTGTAATTGCTGAACATCTCAAAATGGCATTGCTCTGGCATCTGCTCAAGAAAGCACCTAATCACACAACAGCACGATTTCCCCACACTCTGCAGGTGTGTCTCCACACAAAGCCAAGGTGTGAGCTGTAGCATGAGTAAGCATCCACATGCTTGCTCTCACCTAACTAGTGCAACAACAATGGCTATTAAAGGAAACCAGTTTATTGACTGCTGTTTGCAAAAGCAACAGTTAGTTTTGACAGATCCCTGCCCTTCCCACAGCCTTCACTTCCTCTTCCTCCCTCCCCACTGCAGGTTTCTGCCTCCTGGTACTGCGCAGCTTGGCGAACAGATGCAGTTACTTATTACAACAAGAGGGCAGGACAATATTTGTCTTTACTGTTCAGATCAACTACTGGCTGTGTTTACTTATCTCCCATTAGGAGGTGATGGTGTATACCATTTACCAGTCCCTGCTCCCACATCTCCACTGTGCTGGTCACCCATGACTGGTGTCAGTCCCTCCTGTGTCGCAGTTGCAGCTTGCTAAGTAAGCAATACACAGCAATGCCGCGCGTGCAGTTGGTACAAGGCACGTGCAAACATCCTTTCCTGAATCAGGGAGGCTGGGAGTGGCAGAGGCCAGGCTGCAACGCAAAGTCGGTGTGCGCAAACCCGTATGAACACATTGTCTTTCTGTCCTGCCTCTCGGAGAGGTCACCAACTGATGTAAGCTTTAGCTGTTTGCAACCCTTCCATATTTCCCACTGCAACTTCACATCCTCTGATAGTTCACTTCTTGTGTGGGGAGCAGCTTTGCAGGGCAGGACTTCAGCTTTAGGTGCAAGAGCAGAACCAGTTTTAGAGGTTCCCACCTTCTTTATTGCTGGGCACGTGTTGCCACCTCTGCCCCCTCTGCCGTGCCAGTACAATTGTTTAGAGATGCAATTCCACAATCAATTGCAGGAGAAGAATTGCAGGGAAAATAAATTGCAGCACCAGGCTTACGCAAGTGAGCAAGAGCCCTCTTAAACCAGGGCTCTGTCATTAGAAAAAACATACCTTGAAACAACACTCGGAAAGCTGCTGTGCTATGAAATCTGGCAGGCCAGAAACACAACTCAGGACTTGGGTCCTGCTGGACATAAGACCCATGTTCTTGCTTTATTTTCAATAAAAATCATGTTGAAACTGAACTAGACGAGGAAGGTTGTGAGCGGGATGGTATGATTTTAACGTTTTGTGTCCTCTGGGGACAGAGGCACTTCTGTGGGACCCCGTGCATGCTCTTTTATTGCCAGAAAATAACCCAAAACACTGGGACTAGACCAAAGAGCTGAAGACAAGCTTCCTATGACTGCATATATGAAAAATGCAATCTTTTCCACCCCATTCAAAAGCATCCCTCTTCAGAACAATATTTAAGTACTTGCTCAACCTCAGGAAACTTTCTTCAACTCATGAAAGTCAGTAGGACTTACAAAGTACAAGATAAAAGTTAAAAAAGGATTTATAAATGCTGTCCTGAATAAGTACTAATTTAATCACACACGGAAGTGATTTCCTGAATCAAGCCCTTGCAACTTAAGCTAATACCATGTTATTCTATGTAAGGCAGCTATGCTTTTCATTTGGTATTATGTATGTTGTTACCAGAACCAGATCAACTCTAACAAAGAACATCTGACTTGAGCAGTTTTGAATACTTGATACTAAATTCCTAAAGTAATTTTTAAAAACCAGGAAAGCTCTGAGTTAGCTAGGCTGCCAGAAAAATGACTGGCTTACTGAAATTAAGTATTACATTTTGTTGTGTTGTTTGAGCTGATTTATCAGTTCCTTTGTAGCTGGCGGCAGCCTGAGTCTTAGAACCACAGCGAATAACTAACCTTTATTTATCAAATTCATTTCACTGGTGGCATTTTTGGACAAGCAACTGGATAGTTGGTCACAAACCTTTTTAACTTGTTAAGAATGTAACGTCATGTATGTGTATTTTGCTTCCAAAGTATATTATAATTGCAAATCAATTAAAGGTATGCATTCTTGTGTTAGCTGGGTTAGTGGTCCTCGCTGATTACGAAGATTAGTTATCTTTCACATAATAAGATTATGCATTAAGCAGCTTGTAACTTTGTCAAGCTTTAACTGTCATTCCAATTTTCTACCCTTAGTATTTGGTTAAAGATTACCTTTTTTTTTAAATTTCCAGCTAATCATTTCCAAGAACACGTAATGAAAAATGAATTGTTTTGTTCACTGAAACAGATGTTGGTGACCTTTTCTCCGGAGGGCTCTTAAGCCTCTTGCTTTGGGTGTAAGCCCTTAAGTTTGGAAGAGGGATGTCTCTGTATCTGCTTTTTGAGTCAGCTTTTCCACTTTTTTTCCTGAGGTGATTTGTGTCCCAAAGCAACCCTGACAAAACTTGGGCCATGCGCAGGGATTACAAATAGTTATGGAAATTCCTCTCATGTTGTGCGTGCTTGTGACCTATGCAGTTAGCCAAGAATTCAGCCTGGTGACTCCAGTTAGACAGGAAAATTTATGGTGGAGTTAGGTGTGTCCCTTCATGCCATCCTTCCGTCTCTAGGAAACATGCAGAGTTATGTCCCTCTGAAGGCACAAGAGGCAATGACTTTGCTCCCAATTCCAAGCCATGTTTCAAGGAGCTTTGCTTGCTCTCTTGCTCAGTTTTTTTGAGAAATGCATTCTTAGCCTCTGCTCTACTGGCCCATATATGCTCAGCTTTGCCATGTAGGTCCATAATCTGGGTAGCCACCTCTTTTTTCAGCTATCATTGAAGTTGAACAATGTTATGTTAAACTAGCAGTTCTACGGCTACTTTTCCCAGCTCAGGAGAAAAAGCAAGTCAGAGTAGCAATAGCCTGGAGTTGAGTCTCTCTCAACCTTCTCTCAATATCACAGACTCTGTAGCATCAGCATGGATATCTCACAGAGCACCGAATCTGGAGGAACTCACCTCTTCCAGATAGACTGAGGTAAGTAGTAGTTCAAGACTGTAGTAGTTTAGCCTGTGAAAAACCTTTGAGCACCACAGAATATGCCAAAGGATCGTGCGCTATGCTCACACTACATAATTTCTGCTTGATTTTATAGGGCTTGTGGGGATTTAGAATTCTGCACATTTGTGTTTGATGTGGTTTGGTCTAGTCTACTAGAATCAGTAGCTTCATTCCTGTCCAGATCCTAAACTGGCAATTAAAAAATAAACCCCTCCAGCAAACTCTGCTTCCTGCTTTCTTCCCCCATTTACTCAGGCTTGGAAGTTCCCATTCCAGCCTGACCAAAGGGGCTGCTGTTAGTTTGGGCAGCATCCTACCGCCTAACATGACAGAGACTTAGAGCTCAGTCTTAAAATCTGCACTTGCTTCCACGAGCAACTCTCTTGTAACGTCTGCAAGCCTGGTCTCATCATACATCTCAAAATCACAACAATCCCTCATCAGCATAGAGTTAGGAGGACATCTGAGAACTGCCATGACCTCCAGGAGGAGTAACATGGGTAGGTTATTCAACAACACCCACCAGAAAGCGTAGACACCATAAATCAATGGGGCAGAGACAGAACTGAGTAGTACGGATATATTTCAAAACAAAAGGTTCAACAGGATCTAGCTAGAGCCAGCACAAAACAATGTGGAGAAACAGCTTATGCTGATTTATTGTAGCTCTCTGAAAAGCAAGCCCTCACCGAGAATAACTCATGCGTGGTCTAATATAGGGAAAAGAGAGGAAGGAAACTTCAGGTGGGAGTGGAGGGAAGGAATTATTGGAACCTGGCAACTGCATAGCTCTAGACAAATCTCAGCAAAGTTAACATTTGAGACCAGCTGCATTTTGTTTCAAGGAAGCTTTGAAGTAGTATTTTAGGGGACACAAGGCTGAGATCAGAGGTGAAATGTGAGGTCTGTAGCTTAAAATTCACGGGCCAGATCTTCCCACCCCTTTCCTGGATAAAACTGAAGAGAAGAGATTCTAGGGTTACACAGACTGCCTCGGGGAGACACTCCTCCACTTTGATATCAGAGATGGGATTTTCCTCAGCAGAACTGACTGTCAGACCTGTTGCTCTGAATCTGCAAGGCAGACAAGCACTCTGGGAGACAGGGGCAGCTCAGGGTTTGGAGCTGTGCTTTCCTCTTGCTGCTGCCCTTCTACAGAGCACAGGAATCCTTGAAAGAAGAATTACGACTTGTATTTCCAAAGAGGCAAGGTGTAGGCATTGCTCACACACACAGGACGGAGGAAGGGATGACCTGGGGGGAGCCTGGGCCGAACTGCCCCCAGACCTGGCTGGGAGTAAGGCTGGAATCGGACATCCCGGTTCTGTACTTCCCTCTGCTTCAGCCCTTCCTCGGTACAAGGGCTGCAGGAGAGATAAAATGGAGGTCGTATCTCCCAAGGGGAGCTACAAGGATGAACGCACAAAACAGTCAGTGTCTTTCTCAGAAAACTGTGCAAAGCATTGTTTAAATAGAAGACATCAGCTGCAAAATTCAAGTTGATCTGAAATCACACCCAAAATTTTTAGATTAGCTTTAAGGTGTGGAGGAAGAATATTCAAAGAAGCAAAAGTGTTTCTGGCATAGATCCCCTTGGAAATCAGGAAAAATAACATACTTCTTGTTAATTTTATTAAGAATTAATTTTCACTTGGAAGCAAAGCCACCGCAGAAGGACCACGATTCTCAATGGAGAACCAACAAACAGGGACTAAGAGCAAGAACAGTTTTCACAGACCTCCCCCTCCTCTTTCACAGACTGGCACTGAAACTCTAATGATTTCCACCGGGACAAAAGTTACCATTTAGCCAGTTGTGTAGCAGTTTCTCCTTGAAATCAAAATCCAGACACTGCCTGGGAGCCAAAGCCTTGGAAAAAGAAAGGCTTGTGTAATTAGACGGACTGTCATTTCAAATCATGAGAAAGCTGCAATTAAAGGGCCAGAAGCTTTCTTCTGCACAGTCACTACTGCCTAAACTCAGCACTACTCACTAGTTCAGGACTAAACCTGTCCACTGAACAAAGAAGGTTTTTTTATATAAAAGTATGTCTCTGTTTCAAAGTAGCTGTGCAAAAACAGTTCCTTCTTACTGAGTTCACTTGCAGCCTCGGCACATTCAGGGCACCGGTACCTGTTCCAGTGACAAGCCACTACTTATTGCTGCTGTAAGTTCATAGCTTGACAAACCCACCTCAACCCTAAAAGACCAAGCAGACTTCCTAGAAAGGAACAAGGTGTGCTAGATTAAGGGATCAGCTCAAGCCATGCAAGAGTGCTCCCTACATGGCATCTTAGCCCATTTTGACCATTTAATCCTACCTTTCTGCATAGCACAGAAGATGGAATTAGACAGCAGTACCCCTGTATCAAGGTGAGGAGTTCTAGTTGAGCTTCTGTAAGTTTAAAATGATGGAAATTACTTTACTTAGTAAAGCCATCCCTCTGGCTAGGTCCACACAAGTACTTGGTGACTTTTAAGGCCTTAGTAACATGCTTGCTTGCTTGTTTATTTTCAAATGTTTCCTAAGAAGCGCTTATAGTTTGGGACAAATCATAAAGCGGTGCAGAGGACACTACATCTAAATGTTAAGCAGTGTTTCCTAAAGTCCTCTAAGACAAGTCTGCAGACTTTTTCTGACTTCACTTTTTTCACAAGGTATTTTTCAGGCAGGAGCTGGACATCACTAGTGGTCTGAACCTGGGCTCACCAGGGGTTCTTCACGGTCAGTCTCCCCACAAAATCAATGGTTCTTAAAAATGGGATTGTCCACATTTTTAGCCATGGCTCTAATCACCTCCAGTCTCAAGCTGTTATTTCAGGGAGTGGATGGTGCAGACAACTCATGAGAAGCAATACTGAAAAAGTTATTAAAGGAAGAATTCAGCTCATCACTTTAGCACCTGTGCGGGGAAGAAGCTGAAAAGTGCACACCTGGCACAAAGGGGTCAGAGCATTTCCAAGCCACTCCTTGCAATAAAAACTGCACAACTGAAGTACTTTGATCAGGCATTTTGGGCTTATGTGGGCAAATCTTCACTAGCTTGGAAGAGAGCTGTGAATAAGTAAGGAGCAAGAAAGGGGATGACACTTTACCTGTTCTGTGAACTCGAGATAGTATGATATTATTACTTTTTAATAAAGCACTGGCTGTGCAATTCCTAATTGTATGGCAATGGTTTAAAGCAAAACATAAAACTTCAATTCCCTGAAATACTTCGACCTGATAGTATGGTTTGTAACCAGGCAATTCCACCAATAATGTGGGACACTTGATTACTTCCTGCACTGAGTCAATTACCTGTCCTCACTTTTACCTTTCTGACCCAATTTTGTCTGTGGTCTTCTGTGTTGGCAGAGATCTTAACTGGTTATCTTTAACAAACTGACGAACTCATAAAAAGTTCAGATGTCACAGATAACATGAGTCTCCAAATAGCCAATCTTCTTCTGTGTGATTTTCCAAAAGCCAGTGTGGAATTATCCCATAAACTTAGAGACAGAAACTCAAGGATTGATTTCTTAATCATAAAGCACTTATGTATATTTTAACATACTTCAAGGTTAAGCACATTAACTTCCAATGAATAATCCTATCTCGGCACATCCCAGAGCTGCACTTCAGCCCTGCCCAGCTATGAGGAGAATCTTTGCAGCGAGAGGCTTTACAGGCTCTGTCAAAATCAGTATCAGCAGCTATTCCTCTGGGAAATCAGTAATGTCACAGGCAAAGCATTTGCCAAGGCTTTGAGCATGTTCCAATTAATTTACTATTCCACGTTTGCTGTAGGCCTGAGGTAGGAGAGAAAGTTGAATGTAAGCAGTTAAACGTGAGACACAGGAATCCTGCTATGACAGCGATCGCTGCAACATGTGCTTTAAAGGCTGAAATGTTTATTCGTGTTTTGAACCACACTAAATTTGAACCGCAGCTGAGGTGCAATGGTTTACCTACAGATGATTTAATAGTTAAAAAATGGATAGAGACTTCTGCCTATGGTTGCCAAATGCAGGTCTGTGTTATTTCTTGGTCACACTGAGCTAATCTGGCTGTCCAAAGACTTTAGCTATGGCAGGCTTGCTTCCTAAAATGTTCTTTCATTTCTAGCACCA
Source organism: Aptenodytes forsteri (assembly GCF_000699145.1). Taxonomy (NCBI): domain Eukaryota; kingdom Metazoa; phylum Chordata; class Aves; order Sphenisciformes; family Spheniscidae; genus Aptenodytes; species Aptenodytes forsteri. The sequence goes on from NW_008795909.1 coordinate 11,026,722, forward strand.
AGGCAGCTTCACCTATGGCAGAGGGTCTGCCACGCTAATGTAAACAAGGAACTACTTGCCACGAGTTTTAAACACTGTCTTGATTGGCTCTCAAAAAGGGCTAGATGTAAAAGCTTTAAACTCCAAAAGCTGAACGGGGACCTGACCAACTTGGGGTGCAACTACTAAAATAAGGATGAGTGGTAACAATAAAATAAAAGAGTATTTAGTTAGATAAATCCTTGGCTGCAATCACTTTAGGTAAAGGCAAAGAAAGCTAAAGGCATGTGGGATGCCTTTTCTGCAGAAAAGCTTGAAATAGAAAGGGAAATCAATACTCATTTACAGTATCTGGCAGTCACTGAACCAAAACATACATGTACACCTACAGCAGAGCAGAAATAACAACATTTATTCAAACCACAAGCTGTTATTCTGCTGCAGGAACGCTGTGTTTTATGTGGAGCGCTTCACCAGCAACTGAGAAGTACCACATATTTCTGACCATTTTTAAAAAGCCTCAGCAATATCAAGAGCAAATATTTTCAATACCACAATTATTAACCCCGACACTGCCAGGCCAGCTCAGACTCCTCCGATTGCTGGCAAAGAAAGTGTCAGAGCTGATGCGTGAGCTAGCAGCAGGGAAGATGTTTTGTCTTTCCTCCCGAGTTTCTCTTCTGCCAACTTACAAGACACCATTTGTTGGATCACATGTGAGGAGTGCATCTGCCACAGCCTGCAACAGGAACGGGAACGGGAATGGGAAGAGCTTCGTCAGCTATATCGCTACAGCACAACACCAGGGCTGCTCATGGCATCGGAGACACAGAGCTCTCAGATGAGGGTTGAACCATTGCACATGCTGTGTGGGACATTGGGAGGAAGGGAGACCTCCATTCTGTTGCTGTGAGATGGGGACAGGGCTCGGGAGCACTGGGGCACCCATGCCCGTGCCTTGTGTGGTGCCCGAGAGCCGGCATGGGCGTACGGGGCAGGAGAGAGGTTTGCTAACTGCCTGCAGAGCTACAGGGTGGCTTGAGCAGGGACACGTCTGAAAATGTTCTGGGCTTAGCAAAATGTAAACAAGCCTTGATGCTACATTAGCTGTGCTGAGGGATCTGACCACCTCTCCTAAAGCAACAGGAAAACACGCACAGGGGGAAGCAAACCTTTGATGGTCAGAAGCCTTAAATGATGCTTCAAAAGAGAAACCTATACCGATGTATAAGAATGACACAATGTTTCCACCGACCATGCAAAACTAGGGGCTTTAGGGGAAGGCGTAGTGTTTAACAAATCAACATTCCCCAAACACTGAAAGTGAAATTAAATATAAACAAAGTGAATCTGCTGATTGATTTTTTTCCCATTCCCCAGCTCCAAGAAATGTGACCAGTAAATAAACAGCATAAATAATAACAACAGCTGGCTTTTGTACAACACTCCTCATTCACAAAAACCAAAATGCTTTACAAAGGATGCAACTAGGCTTGTTGTAGAGTCTCATAACAGAGAGATGAATGGGACCTCAAGAGGTCCTCTGATCCAGTACCCTGTCCCAAGCAAGGATCAACCCTTCCTCCCACTGCCACGTAAACTGAAGCACAAGAGGTAAAAAGCCTTGCCCATGGCAAGAGAGCATGCCAGAGGCAAGGATGGACACACGGCGTGAGGCAAAACCTGACCCTACTGCAATCAGCGGGAGTTTAACAGCAGAGTCAAAATGTCACCATGGGTTCCCTGAGCTCCAGCCCCGTGCTACATGCACGGGGCCACAGTGAACCTGGAAAGAAAAAGTCAATTTTTAAAAAGCTTTCTGTCCTAACGAACTCATGGGCAGCTAATAACGTCAGAGAAATGATCTGTGCATTTTCAGGACAACCTGGGTTAAGATGCTTGGTGCTCCTTGCTAAAATAATTTGCGGAGGGCCAGAGGATGACTGAATGCTGATCACTTGAATATCCTTTTAATAAAATGAGATTATGAATGCTGCTCAAAATACATTTTTAATACTCCAAATATTGTAGACTAGCTCTCACACAAAATTGAAAAAATGAAGAAAAAGCTTAACCATGAAGTCAGCTAGATGTTATCTCTACAGCAATTTAATTACTTACTGCTTCTTCATCACTCCTCATGCCTTTAGCCCAGCAAATTAAGACACTGCAGATTCCAGCAAATTAAGATACTGCAGATTTCTGGAATTTGACAGTTGAATTTGAAACCTCACTGAGATAGTTTTGAAAAATAGAAGTAAACAATATGTTGAAAAATTATAAAAATAAGCTCATCTTGCCAGCTGGTGAACTAGCTAACCTGCTGACACCTACAGCAAATTAAACCAACTTTCTGTTCTAAAAAAGGACAAAGATTTAAGTTTCATTCCCTCACTCTGCAAGCTTCAAGCTTGATCAAGGAAGAAAGAAAACATACAGAGCAAGCCCTTTTTATCATAGGTCAGATAGATGGCTGAAAAAGATCAGTACTCTTTCTTGCCTACCAAATCTGTAGTAGTTTGTACATTTTCTCCTTACCCATCCATACACAATACTGGAGCAAACGATTACTACGCTATTACCGCTGAATGTTTGGCTTTAGCCCAGTTGTCAATATTTCGTTTCCTTTTTTTTCCCCTCTCTCTTTTGTTTCTTTAAACGGATTGCTGCTGAGACAATTTACTTGTAGCTGAACAGCAGAGAACAACTAATGCATCACTTAGTAGATTTTTTTAAAAATTTCTCTTCAAACATCAAGCACTCTTCAACCACCAAAACCTCAAGGAATAACTTACTTTCTCTGGCAGCTTTCACCTAGGACCCAATTCATATCACTTGCCTGGATGATTACACCCTATTTTAGATGAGGAAACAAAAGCACCGAGAAATTAAGGGTCCGATTCTGTAAATCACTGGTCATTGTGTCACTGCCTAATGACTGCCTTGACCATGTGTTTTGCCTGTTCTCTGCTCCTCATTGACTTCTTTATTCTGTTTTCTGACACTACATTTTCTAGGTCTAGCAAGCTGCCTTTGCCACCACTTAGTAAGGGAGGATTCAGAGGCTCCCATCATCAAGTGAGTGCTCGCCAAGCAGAAATGAAGATAGCTCCTGGCTGGAGAGCAAGTGTCTGTCATGCAGAAGGGGAGTCTCTTTCCTTCCAGTGGAAGTACTTATGAAGTTTGGTGTTAGTCGAGGTCTTGGGACATTGAAAATGGCTACATGGCTGCTACTGCAAAAATAATGAATCCCTTTGGTCACAAACATACTGCATCTGTCTAGAAGAAACAAACACGTCCCCAAGTAGAGCATGCTCCAAGACCCATCCCCTCTCCTGCTCCTAGGTGTTTGTGGACAGCCCATAGGAGTGTGCTTGGTGGCAGGCAAATCTGACTGGAGTGCTCTGGCCACCAGGACTGCTTCCACTGGCCGCTCCCTGCCTGTCCCCAAGGCCACACCTTGGTACCACTGTCTGGACAGTGAGTCTCGTCAGCTTTGAGATACTTTCCTGACACCACCACCCAGTAACTGCTCCAGGTCTGGTTGCTTTAGAAGATGTTTGTGGTCAGGACTAGCCCAAGGTTGGTATTTGGGATTGTTGTACCAGTATTTCTCGTCTAGTAAACATGAGTGAGATTTTCTTGGTCTTCAAGAAGAAACCCTAGGAGAGAGATAGTTTTAATGACGTCGAAAAACTTTACCCTGGTGCTGCTAATTTCCTTCCTATAGGATAATAAGCCTTACTGATACAGTGTCAGAATGTCTGTACTGGTAGAGTCAGGGCAGGGATGTATGGGTGTAGTTAAGGATGTAACTGGGGTGTGATGAGGTAAGGGACCTGCCTAAGCATATCTTAAGGAATCTCATGGGCAGGATGCAATACTGTCTCCTTGGATACTTAGGAGAATCAGCCTTTCGCTATCAGGGTTGTGCCACATCTCTTGGATAAGGGACAATAGAAGGTTGTTAAACACTGATGGCTTCCATTCAAGTGGAAGCACATGAGGACAATGGCATGTCTGAACCTAGGGAAGGCAGCTCAGCCAAACGTGTCTGCAGGGACAGCTCTTAGAACAATGCAATTTCCCTAGAAGAACAAAGGGATCAGATGTTTGCCTTGGCTCTGAAAAGTACAAAGCCACAGCAGCTTGAAGGGAACTTGCAAGGAAACACAGGCCAACTCCTCTGCAACAGGCATCTAGAAAAAATACCCTCTTCTAGCCAGTACAACTACACCAGCCAACTCTTGCTGTAGGTGTATTCATGGTGATCTAAAAGAGCTGCTGTGTGTTCCCAAGGGATGTATGTTCAAGAGTGCTGAAGAAATTGAGGCAAGGAACTGTGTGCAGCTGGTTTTATTATTTTGTCTAAACCCACACATTTCTTGTGCCAGTGAAGTAAAGTGCTCTTGCATCTGGAACCCTGATAAAGTTGATGAGTTTGCCTGCTTCAACTATTGCGTTGCTGTCAACAAACAACTGGTTTAGAGTGCTCCCAGTTTGATGAGCTGAAGAAAACTAATGCACCAGCGTCTGAGAGGAGAGCCAGTGCAGGGTCTGCTCAGGATAAAGAGACCTGGAGGGATGGGCAGGGCTCTAACTGCTGAGTGACCAGCTAGGGGATCCATCAGGTCATGGTACAAAGCCAGTACTGATCATCACACTTGTAATCCCATTAAAAGGAAATGAACTATTTGCACGAGAGAAACAAGGTTTGCTTAGCCTTCAGTCTCTGGCAGAATCATGAGCAGAAATTGAGTTTTACAACACAATCTCAAGACCAATTTTCTTCTTTTCTCCTATTTCTACCTCTACCTCTGATAGTCACCGTGTTGGACAGCACCGTTTCCAAGAGTTCATCAGGTGGCACACTGAGAACCAACACCGATTTTGCTTCCTTTGCTGCTGCCTCAGGACCAGGATGAAATTTTACTGCTTTGAGATTCATAACAGGGAACTCCTAGTCACCCTGTTCCCACACACCAATGTCACAAATTTGCACACTTGTGTTCAGAAGCCGATCCTAACAGTGCAATGAGCAAAAGGGACGGTTTAATTACAATTGTTATTCCCTTTGTTATTTGCCTTTTTCCTTGGGTTCTGTGGAATAAAAGGCAGATTTGCTTCTGTTGAACATTCCTGTGGGGACTGAAAAAAGTTATCCTACTAAAAAAGCCTGTTGGAAATATTCACAGCAAGAACCAAAGCTGCTCTCCTGTCTGTCAGAGTCCCTCTTACATGAAGCTGGTTTGCTAATTTGCCCATCCTCTGGAAATGGGTAAGAAATCATAAAACGATGCCCCCATTCACAGTGAATAAGACAGTCACAGGGAGCAAAGAGAACATAGCCATTAAAGGAACACATACATGGCTGATGAACAGAAGGGAGGCGTTAGAAACTCGGGCAATAGCAATACAACAAGCAAAGCCTGGAATGTTGATGCGACGACGCTAATTGTTTTTTCCCCTTTGCACTGTGTACAATGTGATCAGACACACAGAGGGATCTGAATCCATCCTACCACAAACTGTGCTGACATAAGTCACTTTGCATCATACAAATTTGGCCCTTGTGCGTTAGTTTGAAGTTGACCTCATTAGTACAAACAAAAGTGTTCTTCAACAGTGACACTGAATTAGAAATTCCTTTAAGTATTTCTAGAGACTAACACCACACAGTATAATTAAAGACATTATAATTAGTGACTGGATTCCCTTTACTTTGACTTCACTTAGGTTTATTTATTTATTTATTCATTTTGGAAGGGTCTGAAAGTCAAATTCAACTTTGTCATCTGCTCACGCTGGGAGCTGTGCTGCTCTTCTGGAAATGCCATGGAAATGCTGGTAATGAGGTGCCAAAATCAGCAGGCGATATTCACATTTTAAGGGCCGGTTCAAATATAAAGGCAGTTTGTATTTCTGCACCACAAGCACTTCTGCAAAGTCCTTGGGGAAGAGAGAAATATATTTTCTCCTATTGGCTTGGCCTTTCATTGCTAACAAGTCAGAATGAATGACAGGCATTTTTCAAAGAGTAAAACAAATTAAAAAAGTAAATAGAAAAGCAGGTGCTTTTTGTTTGTTTAATTTTGTGTTTTTAATCACATTTGTCAGGTGTAGAACTGAAAGAACTCCTACAAAGACACTGTTTACGCAGACAATAGCAACTCTGTTCACTTAAACCATGGTCACGATGTCTAAAGTTGAGCCAACCCATTTTAGTGTACATTAACAATCGAGCAGGAACACACACCAGTGACCCACACGTGTCTCAGCTTCAGGCAGCCTCCTCAGGCAGACCACTTCAGTTGCTGGCAATCATCTAAGTGCACCTAGAGACCACTACGTGGAGAGACACATAAGCATCATGCTAACTAGCCAGGTAATGATTTCTGTTTGATAGATGAGGAAGCTCAGATACAAGGATGTCAGGAATCCACATTTTCAAAAGCATACTCTAACTACAAGTGTCTCAAGCTTCAAGTGTCCAACCTAGAGTGGCTGATCTACAGGGAGAGAGCTGAGCATCACTTTCTCTATCTGAAGTCAATGGTGGTTGCAGGCTATTAGCACCTTGGAAAAAACTACTGTGGGTCAATAAATCTCACAGGGTTTATTTGAGGTCAAACAGAAGGACTGAAAGTGCCCCAGAACAAACTGTTTGTGCTTATCTAGGCAGTGACAGGAACAGCTGAAGCATCCAGAAAAGGCTATGGGGATACAGAACAGAGAGGAAAAGAAGGTCATCTCTGAACTTCTCCAGGCCCTTTAGGGGCCTCAAAGGAAATGCCTTAACTTCTCCTCCCAACTTTCCTTCCCCTTCCTCATCCCACCTCTATTCTTAGCAGCTTTGTCTGAGAGCTGGGAACAGAGCGTGGTTTCTTAATTCCTCACCTCCTATTACCTCATATTTTGACTCAGACCTCTCAGGGTGGTGGCAGAGGTTTTAACCTTGCATGGAGCCGTTGTTTTTGTTTACACAAAGGCTGCTTTCCCATTAAGTAGGATTTCTTCGGCTACTGGGACATATCAATCTGGGCACAAGATCAATCTGGTTTGGTACCAATGATTTACCTCCTCCAAACATTACATGGTCCTGAAAATGCCCTGCCTTGTCCAGATCTTAAGCTTTGTGCTCACTAGTGAGCACTCAGTGCCAAAGAGTTACCTGTTTTCATGCTCCACAAATCCTGCTGTTGGCACGATACATGAAAACAACACCAGAACATGCTGCTTTTTCTTCCCTGCTGCATTCAACAAGACCACTTAATGACATCTTAAGATGAAACTGGCTCAACAAGTTGGGCAGCTTGCAGGGCTGCTGGCCGGGGAAGTCACACCTGCATTGCTGCCAGCAGACAGCAATAGAAGAAGACACCCAGTTCCCAGCTCTGCTGTTGGGAGTGACTTCCCACCCAAAAAACAAGTGGAAAACACTGTCACCCTCCTTCCTTAGTCCCATTACTACCTACTCTATCTACCCCATCTAATCATTATGACATCTGAGTGCCTTTGTGTGTCAGCTTCCTGTGAAGTAATCACCTAAATCCCCCTTCGAAACAAAGCGGACCCTGCTGAGGAACTCACAATAGGTGCCTTTCACTCGCAGGACAACCTTGGCCTCGGTGGCACTTACAACAAAGCTTCCATATGTGCACCAGTATGGGCTGATCAGTCAGATCAACACCACACCGGATCAGAGCTTGGATATTTGTGAGCACGAAGCAGAAGAGCCTCACAAAATTTCCCCATCTTCCTGACAAATAATTTTTTTTTAAAAATATGCTACAGCACATTAGTCTGCCACAGCCTTTATCCACCTTTGGGGGTCTGTTTGAGGAGTTAAAAGAGAAGCACCAGCTCCGAGGGGCGATGTCTGTCAGTCGGCCCCACTCTCAGAGGCTGCCTAGGCATTGTTTGCTCTTCAACCCCAGGCTAGGGCTACTTTTTAATTTTTGCTTTGGCAGATATCCCGTTTTTTCCCTTCCCTGGGGGAGGGATCAAGGATGATAAGTTCTATTCTAATAGAAGACAAGTCAATGGTAACCTTTGGGCATCTGCAGTGAAGAGGTATTTCTATAGCCCTAGCTGGGATTAGATGCATAATGGATCAATGAAAGATCCCACCGTTTGACGGTTATAGTGTCATTCGTTAGTGTTAAGATTTGAACCTGAATCAACAATTGAGTTAGAAAATTGAAAGAATCGCCCTCAGTATTTGAAATAGAATAAATTGTAACAGGCCTGTAAAAGTCCCCTGAGGTGTCTCTCTTTCTCTCCCTATACAATATATATAGATCACTTTTGCTGAACATTTAAAATTAGATGAAAGTTGCTGAGCTTCTACATATGAAGCAAAAAAAGCTGAGCTACTTATGAAAAGGGGGGGGGGGGGGGGGGGGGACAAATGCGCTTTTGGTTTGGCCA